>NC_132809.1:27705816-28014387 GCF_048594095.1 Paramormyrops kingsleyae | reverse complement strand
AACAATCACTGATTCTAGTTGATAGAATTTAAATCCCAGAGTTAAAGAAAAGGGGATTCGCCAAGCAGCACAACGTCACAGTGTGTGTATCTGTAGCCTCAAGCATGTAGACCAACGAGGTGGTTTGATTCCCACCCCAGCTTCATGCATGTACAGCTTGCATGTTCTACCTAAGTCCATCTGAATGATCTGTTTCCCCCCCACAGTCCAAAAACATGCAGGGTTGGTGTCTTTAAATTGCCTTCTGTGTGTGAGTGAATGCGTGTGTTTCAGGATGTCACGCCAGCCACAGTGAATCTCTGCACTGTTGGGATTTGCCCCTGTATCCATGCCCAGCAGCCCTGTGTTGAAAAAGCAGTGGGGAGATTAGTGGATGATTTTAAAGGGCAACTTAAACATTTCACGTTCAGCAGGATCTTGGGGCCAAACTCCTCATTCAATGAATGCGGAAACTGGCCTGATGGAAACTGAACATAAATTTATTCTGTTATAAAAGGTAAAATAATACCAGTCAGTCTGAGCCCGTTTTAAGGAATATGACGTCTCCCAAATGTGTAAATACAGTGACAAGAAATAATAATTAGTGTTACTGCCTATTAACTAGCTCTTGTCTTGTAGATTTATCACCAGGTTTATCCTGTTTATGTGAATGGTTCAAGCTGATTATGTTTGGTTCTGTGCTTTGGGTTTGGGTCAGAAGGGAGCCAAAAACAACAACAGGAACATTTTTACATTAATATGCAACAGTTTGTTAGCAGTTCATACTACCCGTGCGTGGCTTTCACCACACTGTCATGACTACTGACTTTGGCATCTGCTCTTCAGGAAGCTCTTGTGTTTTATCACTTCCTCAGCACATAACCTTCCACATCCCTTAGTGAGAAGAAGCTTGAGAAGATCTGTATGTCATGCACACAACTGAAAAGGCATGTATCAATTTACCAGTTGACAAACATTTCTCCAACCCACTTTCTCCTACCGCCATGAGCAAATTCTCCCAGAGCTGTTGATTCAGGTTTGTTTTTGTTTGTTTGATCATTTTGTTTGTTCATTTGTTTCGTTCGTTTTATTCTGTGCTGGAAAGGGCATAACTTTGGGTTGAGCATTGGGGGGGTTGGGGTCTCCACCCATTTAAGGGGGTCCAGGGAGTTGTATTGGCTGGTTTTGATTATTGGGGTGGTTACAACTCCCACCCCCCATAATTTACGCCCATGTGTGCTGGGCAAACTTTTCAAAACGGCAGAGTGATGCATGCTTGTTGAATCTTTTGCACTTGGTTCAAACTACATTTATGGTAACGGGACGGGAATTCATCGCTTTCAAGTAACTCCACTGGACTAGGTCTGAGCTCGACTCTGCCTTTTCCACAAACCTGAGTGTTCAAAATGCTAGTCAAGCCTGAAATATTCCCTAGTGCTGACCTGCCCAGCTCCTCTACTTGCGTCACTGATGCAGAAGACGAGCTGCTGATTGATTGCTTCCAGCAGGGGAGCAAGGATGAAAATATCTTCAGGACATGTACAGAGGGAAAAAAGAGCATACGGAGAAAGTACCTGAGGTAAAGCCATTGTGGAATTCTGTTTCATCTGGAATTCTACATGTTCTCTTTAAAAGTTTGCTTGTAATTAAAGGCATTTAATGTCGGCTTTAAACAACATCCAGTTTCAGCATTATTACTAACATTTAGTGGTATTATTTTACTTCATATTAATTCATATTAATATTACTGCAACAATAATATTGTTAGTATTTCTTAAATAGGACAATTTATTTATAATTGCATTTGTTGATTTTAACCTGTCATTAAAATCACGTCATGAATACAGCATTTTATATATGTTCATATGTGCATATAATATATGCTGGCAGCCTGGTGGTGCGGTTAGCACTGTCCGAGTCTCAGCCACGGCTCCATGTGTGTGGAGTTGCATGTTCCCCCTGTGATCATGTGGTGCTCTGTACTCTGGTTTCACTCCACAGTCCATATGCTAAGGTGAATTGGACTTACTGAATTGTCTGTGGGTGTGCGTGTGTGAGTGAAGTCTAGTATCTGCATTATGATAAATTTTAAATTTTAATTTTAATTTGTGTCTTGCACTAAAAACTCCTGTTAATCGATGTGGCCAAGCCATGCACATGTCCGTAACGTCGTGAAGTCCGTGATTTTTCCATGTATTTTATAACTTTGAGTATTCGGCTAACGGTGCGTACAGCACTGGTTAAAGTTGCGTAGCTATAACAGACAGCGAAAGATAAACCCAGACACAAGATGAAGTCTTCCTCTCCCTGCCATTGCACTCACAATTGCGTGTTAATTTATACCCTATGCATTCATGCTGTTTAGGTAGCTAATTAGTAGTATACCAATAATGCACAATAATAAGCTTTAGTGTGGAGAAACAGACCGTCAGGGAGGAAATCACCCATAAAAAATAAATGTGTTGATATGCACTGAAATTTGCTACTGAGTAGACAGTACTTATCTGTTTATACGCAGCATCAGGCCCAAACTTGCTTACGCATTTGTACTTTCTGAATTAGCATATCATGCTTCGATCCGTCTGAGTTTATCTGCCCCACGCACTGTCTATTACAGTGTGAGATTTCGCTGAAGAGATCGGCTTTCATTACGAGATCTACCGGCGTAACAGAGATACGACAAGCGCACAACATATAAAGGAAATTAGCTCATTTGTAAACGTTAGAGACACATCACCAAGGCCAAATTTCGGGTTTTGGTTTTTTTTTGTTGTTTTTTTGGTAAAATGTTAGCTGCAGGAGGTGGTTAGGGTTAGGGTTAGGGTTAGGGTTAGGGTTAGGGTTACTCCCACATACTCCCACATATGTCATCGCTTTACTTATCCTATTATTGGCTGGTAATGATGGATGCCATTGATTCACCAATCAAGTTGTTCTTGTTTAATTTATTTGTTACCCCCATCACCACCTCCCACCTCATTCTCTTCCTGCACTTCGAAGGGGTCAGTTATCTGATCCTTTCTCCTCCCCCTCAATGGACGGTGCCCATGGGAAGGGAGGGGCAGCTCCAGCTCTTTGGAAGTGCGAGTTCCCCAAAAGCAGATTAATAGCGAAGGATAGAGCGTAAATGACAGGGAAGGCCATCCAGCTGGCGGTAAGCGTCACCTACAAAGGCTAGAAGGAAAGAAGCCCAGCTGTCAAAGCCAGTAGATGGGAATCGAGCCAGTCCGCATTCCCCATGCCATCTTGAAACAAACAGCTAATACATCATGGAGGGAATCGAACCCGGCCCCTCGCTGCTCACTTTCTAACAGAGCTGAGGGAAAACTGGAGGTGACAGTCCAACGTTGCTCCGCACCTTCCTGAGGCTACGGCTGGGGTTAAACAGCACACGTCCCGTCCCCGTGCAACGCTAAGGCGAAGATGAATGCGCACGGCTGGCTTTCCATTGGATGCGAGCCAGGCTAAATCAGACTACCCTCAGCTCCCAGACACGCACAAAAAAGGGGAACGCACTGCTGTTTGATTTCATAACAGATGATGACGTGAGTGCGTCTCATTGGCTGGGCCGCCTTCCCTCCCAGGACGCGCAGAGGGAGGGCTGATGCGCTCGAAAAGCCTGATGCGGCGGACTCAGAGGGGATTCGGCTCCGAGGAGGAATGAAGGGATTTCATTCGCCACAGAGACCAGCTCCCATATGGATGCTACACAACAGCGACTGCTGTGCCACACCGTGTCACTGACAAAATGGTACCAGCACGGATGCAAATGCTTTATTTAAAACTAAAAAAAAAAATTTTCAGTAATCTATTGTGGTAGGAGCTACTATTTACTATTAGCAAGCTTAATAAACTCGATACATTTAAATACATGCATACAGTTATTTAGCAGACATTAGTATGCAAAGTGACATATTACTGAGTGTCAGTGTACATGCAACAAGGGGGGTTATGAGTTGTGCCCAATGGCATAATAGTAGCATCACTTGCTACCGATGGGATTTGAACCAGCATCCATAGAGCCCCAACCTGCAGAGCACCACACCACTATGTTCATGTGCTCCAAAATCTTCCCTATTATTAACAGCACACAAATAGCAAACTGCAAGTTTATCGACGCCGTTAGTTTATGCCAGTTTCAAACTTTCTCCATGTCCACTGGCGAAACTATTTATCTTCATCATCCTTTTACTAATCACACTTAGTTCTGACATTTCTTATGATGCATCTGGTGATCAGAAGAATCACACATCCTTCTGTCCACATCCACACTATCTCCACTTGCCAGCCCACTCGGCAAGTGTCATTCAGCAGAAGGTTCTTATATCACGATTGACGTGGTTCTCTGCCTTAGCGTGCTACCAAACATAGTCCCTAACAGTCAATAAAGACTTCAAAAGACACGTGGGAGGAGAAGCATCTCATCATACATCAGCTACGCTTTTCTCTTCTGTTTTTTTTATTACTGTTCCCTGCCCTCCGATCCTGACAATATATTTCATAAGCAGAGTGGTCAATAATGGCCGAAATCCTTGAAAACCACACTGAAACATTGCGTTGCGTTCGTTATGGAAGTTTACTCTTCCCGGGCTGCTACTCCTATTCCACAAAAATATGACATTATACAATTTTATTAATACACGGCTAATACATAGAGATGATGTTCAGAAATTATATAAGAAGCAGCATTTAAATACATTGCTTCTACGCTGTAGTTCTTTCTAAAGCACAGAGGCATTGATAGGATAAAAAAAGAGAGAAAACGTAATGAGCGCTTGCGTGTGGAGGGACTGTGTAGGCTGTCCAGTCTTCCAAACAGCCTTCCAATAATATTGGCTAATTGTTAGCTTCTCTCACTTCTCATTTTGAGTGGGTGTCAGGGGTTTTTTTTTGTTTTTTGTGTTTTTTTATTTTTTTGCTGAGGAATATTGGTGCTGACAAAGTTGCATGTTCCAAGATTTTTTTTTTTTTCCCTTTTATTTTTTGCCTCTCTCCTACGTGTGTCTTTGTAGCGAGCGATTCCCGGGAGAGAGGCTTCCCCAGAATCGACGTCAAAGGATTCCTGCCCACGCTGCGGCACGGAGAACATCTCTGCCTCTTCCTCCCTCATGCACAGGCCGTTCTTTTATTAAACGGAGGGAGCTGGAGGTCCTCTCTCTCATCTTTAAGGCTTTGCGGTGTCCACGATTCCCCCCCCCCCCCGCCCCCCAAGCAGAACGGGTGACTCGGTGCTGCTGTGTTCCCCCCTCGTTATAGTCGTGGGCTCAGCTGACAAATGAGATGCAGGTCTACCAGCCAGGTGTAGGTGGTTGGGGTTTCTCTCTCCCTACGACTCGCAATTTAATACAGAGAGCACAGTCAGGAGCTGCGCAGTTTTTAACTGACAAACTTTCTTTCTTTTTCTTTTTTTTTTAGAAAATGGAGGCGACACGAGGCGGATTTTATTGCAATAACGGGAGATGGATTATCTTTCATTGGCAATGCAGTAGACATTAATATTAAATATAACCAGGGGTGGTAAGTTTAAACGGGTTGGTGGGACTGAGGGTTACCTGCTACAGTAGGAGAAAGGACACCATAATCACTCCTACCACATCTTTGTTTTCGTAGAATGCGAGGGTAAAAGCAGGTTACTTTATTAAATTCAGGGGTAAACCACGCCCCTTTTAGGCACATTAATGTAACGAGGTACAGCTGAGGGTCATTCCTCTCTGCCTTTCGGATAATTTTTCAGCCTAACGTCAAATTGGCTATTCTAACCCTCCCGGCATTATTCCAAGTCCATCCACTACGGCCCCAGTGGGGCTCGTTCTCCACCGAAAAGCGGCACACGTGACGCGCACGCGTGTCTCTGATCACGTCCTCGCATGTGAAAAGACGGTGGCGGGACCACGGGTCCTTTTTCTATAAGGGAAAGAAATCACCCGGTGGCAAGCGTACCCTAACCTTCCATTTCCTGTTTCAGCCACTGGGTTTTTGGAGATGACATTACATGACCCAGATACGGAGTCACGGGTCCAGAAAGAAGAAGGGACACTGATACAGCAGAAGCTGACAATAATGATGGGAAAAGTTAGCATAGCAGCTAATCCAATCATATTCAGGATATAAGACAGATATATGTTTAATGTACTGTAGTATAGAGTTTAAGTATAGTTTAGTGTATTCTTGCCTATAAGGTTTCTTTGTGTCAGACAGCCTACACGTTACACCCTAATATGTATACATGATCCTAGACCTACACAGCATAGGTGTGTGGAACCCCAGTATATTGACACATATATGTCTTTTTCATCTTGTGGCAGGTCAGCATCAACGCTACCTGCCAGTGAATGTAACCTATATATTACTTCACCTGCAATGAGTAACTAGTCAACAGTGGCTTCCCTGCTTTAAAAAGTGCCGTCGGTTTCTACTGTTATATAATTGACATTGTTATTCGAGGCATGCCATTCCAATTTGGAGCTGGCATAAAGTCTAGAATACTCAGGCACTAGTAAATAATAACAAAAGAAAAAGTATATAATAAGAAGACTCTCAACCAAATATCATTTTCAGATTAATTTTGCTGTCCCACTATGTAGTGTTTGGCCCTATTTTACATCCTAGTTATTGTTCACTGGAAATGCAGCTATACTGATTGACTATGATAATATTATCTTTTTACTATTATAGTAGTTGCAATGACACCAGATTAATTTTTTGTTTAAAAAATGCATGTGGTGTACAACCAGCTCCTAATTTAATGCTTTTCAAAACATAGTGTAAGAAACCACAGTACACTGAAAGAAGATCATTAAGCATATCAATTAGCTACACAACATTTATTGTGTCACTGTTTTTACAGGAACTCACAGAATGACAATGTCCTATCTAGATCGTATGGGCTAATGAGACCAGTCAGAATAAATCGTAGACTTTAATGAATATGCTATTACTGTCATGTCCAGCGGAACTGATTGCCATGAGGGGACAGTTGTGCACCGTTTACATTTCCTTGCGCTTTCCCGCATCTCTCCATGAATGCTCACTTACTGCTTGATTTGTGACTATTAAACAAAAGTTAATGCCCAACTCGATTAATGAAGTGCAGACACCTAACCCAGGATTTTAATTGATTGATGAAAATGAAATGAGCAGGATGGCGGTTGTATTACAGGCTGAACAATGATACTTTTTACAGAACTTGTGCTTTGAACACTTGAATGCTGGGTTACCTTCCTAACAATGATGTTTCAAGAAAGCCTTGAACAGTCAGTTGCTCATACCTGCTGTCTGCATTTAGTCCCTCTTATTTACAATTGTTTTGCATTGTTTATTATTTGCTGTTCCTATTAGGGGAAACATGTATGATAGATGCTAGGAACTTATATTTGCAATTTAAGGTTGCTGGTTTAAGTTCCATGACAGGCCCTACTGCAAAACACTTGTGCAAGTCACTCAACCTGAATTTCTCCAATAGAATTTCCTGGTGTATGAATATATAAAAAGTTTGCTTTTAATAAAAGTGTCATTTAAATGTATTATTTTGACATACAGTACTAGTCAAAAGTTCGAGGATACTTGCTGGAAGTGGGATGTTTTTGCATCATAATTTTTTTTTGCATATATTTGAAAATTGGAAAAAAAAATATATATAAATTGAAATGTAAGGAGCAACAAAGCAATGTTCAAGAAAATTCTTTCAGATTCCTTGATATAGTCAAAACCAATGCAAAAGCAAGTCTTTGTCATTGTTTTCTAGTAAGAATCACTTATTCTAATAGGCGAACAACTGAAAATTATTTTCTGAAAGAAGGCAGATTAAGATTAAGACTAACTTTATTGATCCCATCTTGAAATTCTGCTGCATACAGCAGCAAGAACGTAATGCACAGACAAACATGCATATAGTGCCAAACAGTCAAGGTGCAAAGACACAGTGCAGACAAAGCAAACCTACTGCAAACAGACAGCAGGATAACACAGAATTCAGATATGCAGCGGTTACTAAAAGTGTAATGGGTGAAATTTACACAAACAACTACTGATCCCAGGTGAGTGTGGTTGGAATTTACACACATGTAGTAGACTGGCTGACCGAATGCCTAATTACTGGATATTGTAAGTAGTCTGTGGCCTCTTAGACAAATAGAACTGAACTGAGAAGTTAAGAGCCCATTAAGAGTCTTTCTGTATTTTCACTAAGAAAACACTTTACATACTGTTATTAAAGTGTTCATCCAGCTGCAAAACAAGCAAGAGTTTATATCTACTTATTAATCTGCTTATCCAAAAGTTAGTAACGATGAAGGGATGGCCTACAATTTATATGAGTTCCCTGGGATTTGAACCCACGACCTTTGCATCGTTGGCACAATGGTCTACTTGTTGAGCTATAAGAGCTGAAGAAAGCAAAACACCCCATGACAGAAAAATTAAAATACATAAACAAAGGGTATATGTAATTATGAGGAAGACAGGGATATACTCATGCACTAAATGAGGGCAAATCACAACCGATAGGTCATACTTGATGGCATGAGGATAGCACTTCTGTACTCCCCGTTCTATGTTTAGACTCATGACCCTCTCAGCACTTTTAGCTATACAATAATCTACTCCAAATAGCTCTATGTTCCCAAAGGAAGGAACATGTTTCAAGCCCTAAAAAAGAAGCGGGAGGGTTACACCATTAAGCGACTGGCCCTTACGAGGAGGATTTGCTGGTCTTTGTGTGATTATCAGCTACCGATACAACAACATGACCAGTGTGACCGATAAGAAGGATTTGGGAGTAGAAGATCACCAAGGCGACCTCGAGCAAGTAAATTCAGAGCCTTAAAGTAGTTTATGGTGTATTCAATCCTGAATTACACAGGAAGTCGATATAGGGAGGCGAAGGTAGAGCTGATGTGTTTACGACTTCATGTGGCCCTGGTAGGAACCCTTGTCAGACATATTGAAGATGGCGTGTAAAGAGGCAGTTAGCAGTACATTACAATAATTTAATCCAGAAGTTATGAATTCAAAAGCCAGATTTTCCAGATTACGCAACAGTCTCGCTGCACTCCAAGATGAAAAAAAGACATAGTAGATTTGTAATCTTTGTGTCAAATGCAGGGATCCTCTCTAGGGTTATTTTTCAACCTTAACTGGCACGTAGACAGTGCCTAAGGCTCAACTAATTGCACGAAACAGCACTTTTGGAAAAGACCACATGACCACAGAGGGCATGGATTTTCCATAAGCTCGTCTTCAGTGCTGGGTGACGGTTGCCCTGGACAAGGCGAGAGACACACTCATGATTACAGTCATACACAAAATGGCAATTTAGTGGCACTGACTTGCCTATACCAGATATTTTCTGACTGAAATCAGAATACAAGGAGTAGAGTTACACGAACATGGACACACTGATCACAAGGTTGCCAGATCAAAGCCCTTGAGCAAGGCCCTTAAGCCCCGATTGCTCGAGGGAGACTGCACACTGCCTGACCCTGCACTGCAACCCCAAGCACACCTCTCGTCTATAGGTGTGTGTGTGTCCTATAAAAGGAAAGAAAGATGGGATATGTGAAAAGAAGCATTTCGCTGGTGCTGTAGTCATAATTGTAAAAATGGCAAATAAAGCATCATCTCATCTCAGAATGGGAATCAAACCCACAACCCGAGCGTTGTGTCGGATCACAGTGCTAGTCACAGATAAATCAAATTTATTATAATTTCAATTTTATTGATACAGGCACACTCGAACCTGTCAGATTGGGCATTGAATGATTTAAGAACTTCATCATAAGAATGACAAGTAATACCAACCTTCATTACATACAAATGTATATATTTTAAAAATTTCATCTCATTGAAAAGGATATGCAAAATTAACGTGAAGAGTGCAGCTATGAAGAATGATGCAATTAATATTTGGTTTATTTTAAAATAGGCACACATCTATTTTCCTGTTGCAGTCAATGCAGTGGTGGGTTAGATGATAGATAGATAGATAGATAGATAGATAGATAGATAGATGGGCATGTATTTGGTTCGCATTTAAGCAGTGGAGTCTGAGGTGGGGTGAGTCACACTTCTAACAAATTCACCTGTTGTGCCTTTCAGCACATGGAACAACGTGAAAAAAACAGCTTTTTCTGTCGACCTTTTCCAATAGAGTAAACATCACTGCTATTTTATAACTGGTCTTCAGACCAAAGCAGTTATCTTTCTGCTATGGGAATAGCCAGAGCGTACCCCTAAATATTAGAGCTTGTTGGGTGTAATGTATCAAGTCACACATCTGACAGAGGAATGAAAATACAATACAAACAGGTACAGTACACTGAAGATACAACTTCTCAGGTACTGCTAAACTAAAACAATTCCAGTATTTCTGTTTTAAGGGTCCGTACTGAAAAGATAGGTATATTTTATTTTAATTATGAAACATCCATCCTTCTTCTAAGTACTTGCCCTAGACATTGTAGCAGCGAGACAGTATTAAGAGATATCATTCAAAGAACATTTTTTATAATAGTCAGCACATTCAAAATCCAAGAATTTATTGATTTGAGAGAATGATAATGGCTCCCAGTCAAAGGAGCTCCCCTTTTTCCGCCCCCCTGCCACCCAGGACCGGCTCTAGGGTCTCCAGGGACCCCATCGAGATTGAGAGCTTGGATGATGGACTGATGGATGGATGTTTGAGGATTATTTTATAGCAGTAATATTTTCCATTTGCAGTTCCGTTAACACCATGTATCTGTATTGTTGTTTCCGGAGGTGGAAAAGTTCAGGTCCAGAAAGTACAAATTGGTTGGTTAAAACAAAACCTCGGACTGGATTTGTACTTTCTGGACCTGAATTTTACACCTAATCCAACTGTCTCATTTTGCTTATTTGTATATATTTTATGTTGATGGTTGGTTATTGCTTTACAATAATACTCTATGTCATGTTATGTTATTTTTGTATTTTTTTAACTTACTTTAATATGACCAGTGACATCAGATTAAATTCCTTGTACTCAGGTAATAATATACTTTCCAAATAAAGTTTATTCTTGAAAAAGGTTGACTTTGGAATTATTTGCGATGAACACAGCACCTGTTAGCTGCTGTGCGTGACCCTTGCAAGGTTTCTGCCGTTGGGTGCCGAAAGGAAAGAGGTTATGCCACATGGCACATACATGCAAGAGTTGGCTTGGCATGTTCATGTGCATCTGCCCTTTGAAGTGGGCATGACCATAAAGACATCAGCTAAGGTACAGGAGTGATGAAGTGAGGAACCTGGGCAAGAAGAACTAAGGGACCCAATATGTATATTTATATAAAATGAACATTAATTTGCTGTTTGCAGCAGGACCCAGATGGTGTCTCTCCGACTGGGCCTGGTGTAAATGGTCAATTGGTTCTGACTTCACCCAGATCTTCAACAGATCAGAACACTGTTTACAAACATTCCACTATCATGCCAACTCCCAAAATAAATCCACAATAAAATGACGAAATTACTACAGTGTTTTGTCTCTGGCATCTGGAAATACAGGTTCTGGTACACCTAAAGGACATCACAGGCCCCCAACTGGACCCCCGTAAGTTTGCCTACCAAGCAAACAAGTTGCTGGATGATGCAGTCAACATGGGACTACACTACATCCTGCAACATAATCCAAGGATCTATGCAAGGATTCTGTTTGTGGGCTTCAGCTCAGCCTTCCACACCATCATCCCAGAGCTCCTCCACTCCAAACTCAGCCCTCTGTGCCCACCCTTATGATGTGAATCACCAACTTCCTACCAGATTGGAAACAGCAGGTGAGACTGGGGAATCCCACATTCAGCTCTGGCACAGTCAACATCAGTGCCCCCAGGGATTTGTGCTCTCCCCACTGCTTTTTCCATCGACACCAATGACTGCATTTCCAAGGACCCTTCTGTCAAGCTCCTTAAATATGCAGACGACTCAACTATCATTGGACTCATCAGAAATCATGACGAGCCTGAACATAGACAGGAGGTTGAACAGCTGGCTCTCTGGTGCGGTCCTAACAACGTGGAGCTGAACATGCTCAAAACTGTGCAGAAGAGAGCGGACCTCAGGGGAAACTCCCTTAACGCTGGCCCCAACCCTGCCATTGGCCCCAACCCTGCCATGTGCAACAGCACTGTGTCTGTTTTCATTTTTGGGATCTATAATCTCCCAGGGCCTGAAATGGAAGACCAGCATAAACTCCATCGTAAAAAAAGGTCCGGCAGAGGATGTACTTCCTGCGTCAGCTGAGGAACTTCAACCTACCATGGGGAGCAGTGCTCCGCTTTTAAACAGCAATCATCGAGTCGGTTCTCAGCCCGTACATCTCGCTCCGATTTAGATCAAGCACCAAAAAAGACAAGAACGGGATACAATGAATAGTCGGGTCTGCAGAAAAGATCATCGCCGTTAACCTGCCCACCCTCCAGACCTGTACACACCCCGAGTCAGGAAACGGACAGGGAAAATCATTACAGACCCCTCACACCTAGACCACAACCTCTTTGAACCTCTCCCCTCTGGCAGGCACTATAGATCACTATAGATCACTATAGATCACTGTGCACCAAAACAAGCAGGTACAAGAACAGTGTCTTCCCACAAGCCATCACTCTTATGAACGCCTGACCCAGTTATTTCAGCTCGGTTGCAGGTACCCCCCCCCCCCCATGCAATACCTCATCATTGTAAATAACTCATTGCACTTATGGTGTTCTATGTATTGTATTCATTCCACCATATGGCATTATGTGTACATTTACCAAACAGACAAGCATGTTGTGTATACCAGCCAGACTGAATGCAACCATTATCTCGCAACTGTGTATGTGTCTACTATTCACGCAAGAGCCATTAGCAAGCGGAGACAAATTCTCTGTGTGTCTGAACATACGCGGCCAATGAAATCTGATCAGGCATTTTTTTTGCACATATAGAGGTAAAAGCAAAGCCTGGAGTCACGACAGAGGATCAGCCATTTATCTGGCACCACAGGGGCCAAGGGCCGTTATCAAGGGCCCAACGGAGATGTGGCTATTCGGCCATGAGATTCAGACTAGAATAGGTCTTCTATTTCCTTTACTACATGAGATACCTGGTGAGCACGTGGCTTTATGCAGAGGGATGTGATGTATTATGGCCACTAGGGGACACTACACAGGAGAAGCCACCTTACACCGAGCAGAACACTTCCTGGGACCTGAACCATCAACCTTTCCTTCAAATTAAAAGTTCACAAGTGACTTTTCTGTGCTAATTATAATATTGATTGTTTATAAAGTACCATTTTTAAATGTTGGTTTCATTTTCATGGTTATCCCCCCCCGACACACACACACACACATACTTTTCCTCTTCTCAAATCATCCATCCATCCATTTCCAGAAGCCAGGGTCGTGGGGGGTCCAGAGCCGATCCTGAGAGCTACGGGCACAAGGCGGGGAACCACCCGGGATGGGGTGCCCTCCCATGACAGGGCACACTCACACACATGCAACTAGCCTCAGCATGCTTTTGGACTGTGGGGGGAAAGCAGATTACCCAGTAAAAACCCCAGAACAACAGGAGGAGAATATGCAAACTCCACATACATGGAACTCTGGTGGAGACTGGTGGGAGCCAACAATGCCAACCACTGCACTGCAATGCCAGCTGTTCTCTCAGTACAGTTTTACCCAATAAAAATATTTTCATTTCATAGCTATTATTTTACATTTTTCAAAGTTACCCCTCTATATGTGTGTGTGTGTGTATGTGTGTGTGTCATATCAAGTATTTAGTATTAAACTGTGAAATTCAGGCATCAGCAATCAAAATGTAATGCAGAGTCAAATTCCGTTGCAGGCTCTCCGAGGATATTTCCTTGATTTTTTTTACACTGTATGTCCCTGAATTTTTATTCCAGGTTATCATTCCTGTTTATGAGTAGAACCCGTTTTTGGAAAATACATGAAATATTAACGCCTTCTGTATCATCTGCACAGGCATCCTTAATAGGACACTAGCCCCTTTAAAATCTAAGCATCTCTGTACCAGAAACAGACGTAACATCTCCCTCAAGGATTCGGCTATAATGGTCTTGGCATTTGCAATGGTGATTGACACTAAAGTCGAAGTGAGTCATCGGCATTGATATTTCACTGGTGCTGTTCTCTCTCTCTCTCTCTCTCTCTCTCTCTCTCTTTCTCTCTCTCTCTCTCTCTCTCTCTCTGCTGTCTGCTATGAGTGAGTGAGTGAGCGAGTGAGTGAGTGAGAAATCCAGGTCAGTGGGAAGAGGAATCACACACAAAAACTCTTAAGGTGATGCGAAAATTACATTTCTCACCCTTTTCCCAGAGAGCGACTGCAGCCTAAAACCTCAAGTGACATAAATTTAATTAAGACAGATGCTTGGGCTAAAACTTTCATGTAATGTATTAAGTAACCCCAAAAAATGAACGCTAAAGTCCGTTGCCAGGGAGTTTCAATAAAATACACAAGCAAAAACACACATAATACTATTAATAATCCTTCCTTAATACAGTAATGTCATTCAATTCTAAATTACTGGAACAACTGAAACTGGAATTAAACAGAGAGCTCTGTGAATTGATATCATGCAACATTTTTTTTCTTTTGAGAATATTAAGATTTTCCCATAGATACCATTCAATAAGATTAACAAAGCCAACATTCAGACTAATTTGGAAATTTGAGAAAGATATTTTAAAATTCAGTGAGGATGTGCAATAAATGCCCTGTCCCAGCAGAGGGAACAGCGGAGTCAAAAGCAACGCAAAGTTTAATTAAACATAATTACACATAAAAAGGAACAAGACTGTTCTTGTTTGGTTGTGCTCCACATAGATACAAAAAACTATGTGGCACAGCAAGTCTGGTGGAAGCATTTTTGGGCATGAATATTTTTGATGAAAATCTTTTCATTTATCATTGCATTTTTTTTATTATCTACACACAAAGAAGATCAAAACCTGATGCTGACTGAGGAAAGATAAACCTGAGAAGGTTCTTCCACTACTTCACCAACAGAAGTCCCACGAATCGATCCTCTGGCATCTCCATGCACTTCAATTAGAGCTAGTGATCTAAAATATCAGCGGGAGTCTTAAATATCTCCTTACAATAGCAGATAGACCATTAAGGAGAGAGTTGGCCTGGAATAAGATCGCCTTCCACATAGCGTGATGCCAGGGTCCGTTTCGCTGTCACCCTGGGATCAGGGCACAATTCGATTTACATCTCATTTGTAAAACTCGTAATTAAGCACACACTGTTGCGTCACCCGTCTGCCTTAAACGACTGCTAAAAGTGCAAATTGGAGTTTGTCTGCAGGCCTTTCTGGTTGAGTAACAGTGGCCTGTCAAGCATCTTACAGCCAGCGCATTTAAGCTATCTGTCACAAAGCAGAGAGGTTAGCCAGCCCGTCACAGCCCAATAGCACATAGCTGACAGGCAATGGTGTCCCGGGTTAAGGGTTCCATATAGGAAGGGCCTTTTCTCCCGAAAGGCAAATCAAGAGGCACTTAGAAAATGGGAGACTCTTTCAGCTCCTTCCTAAAGGCAAAAACATCATAGGAATGTGAACACAAGGTGGAAGGATTTATGCGCTATGCGTCTGTTAGCTTGCACGGCATACCCGCTGATCTTTCGACCTCGCGATCACGTGCTGTTTGCATACCATCCAGATGTACGTCAGGAGAGAGTCAGCAGGGCACGTAACATCTCCAGGTGAGCAGCAACAGCCTGGATTACGAGAAGTAACCACCTCATAATGAATTAATGAAAATGCTATGACAATCTATCTAATGCTGAAGAACATGATTTTGCCTGTCGTTAACTGCACCACTTTGCATGGTATCTGCAACATTTTCATGTTCTTAGCAGAATCAAAGTATACCCTATATATATATATATATATATATATATATATATATATATATACACACACACACACACACACACAGACGCTCCTCTACTTATGAACGAGATACTGTATATTCTGAACAGGCGTTCATAACTTGAAATGTTCGTAAGTCGTTATTCAACATCATTTTAAGGGCATACGCAAGTACAAAGAACTAGGATGCTGGGAGTTCGCACGCTACGCTGCTGCGCGGCGGGAGTAGCGGCCAGAAGTCGTACTAGGCGGAACTGGCGTGCATAAAAAAAAAACTGATGTTGTGGACAGGAAACTGGAGCCCAATGAACACAATTTGGACTTGCAGTCCTCTTCGTTCGTATGTCTGAAAGTTCGTAAGTTGAAAGTTCGTAAGTAGAGGAGCGTGTGTGTGTGTGTGTGTGTGTGTATAGAAATTATTCATCACTTATTTACTATCATTTAAGTACCTGCAGAAATAGATGGTTATTACTAGCATATAATTCAAAACAAAGACTTAAGAAAGGTCCATTTTATACATATAACTAATAAGGTGTTTAACAGTTATTTGCTGCAAAATTGACCCACAGAACCATCAGTTATGTCCACAGGAACTAACTATTGTATTTTTTTTTATCGAATATGTGTCAAAAGCTATTTAGGGGAGAGACCTCGCAATGTCAACATGATGAGCAAGATCACATTATTCTTAATGTTCATTATGACTATCTTTAATTTTCAACATAGCCTCTTTCAGTTTTTTTTTTTAACTATTTTGACTAATGCATCACTTTGCCAGAAAAAAATAATTGTGCTTATTTACAACAAGCGGGAATTTAGATGGTGCACAACAGTAATCCGAGGTTTATGGGCAGGAAATTAGATTGCCATTAGATTTTAAAATGAAAAGGAGCATCCATCAAACAGCTAAAAAGTAGTTTACTAAATTCCTTTTTAAATACATAATGAGGTGAGTCACTTTGTGCTCTATGCCCCCCCCCCCCCACGCCCCCTTTTGATGAGACACTTTAGGGGACATTTATACTTGCGTTGTTGGTTATTGCCACGTTTAACGGTAAGAGGCTGGGGAGACAACAAAAAAAAATTGGTGGAGGAAAAGATTTTTTTCTTCAGCCAATTGGTGCAATTTCCTGCAAAGCTCCCTGGAGGAGATACACATGCCCCAGCAGTGACTGCACATCCTGGATGCTAACCTCGGTCAGAGAGCTTCAACCACCGCTAGCTTCCCCTTCATGCAGCTTTAATTAGCCAGCCAGGACATGCGTAAGCCGAATGTCACCAGAAGCCCTGGGACAGCCATGCACAGCGCAGCGCAGTGATGTATGCAGTGTCCCAAGGCATACAGGAAGCAAACAAAGGGCACCACTGGCGATATTCCACATCACATTACTCATATCCTTGCCCTAGTAGCAAATGTGTTTACTGGTTTGTTTTAAGACTGTTACCATTCCATTTATGTCTCTCAATGCATGACTTTTCTTAGAAAAGACTACTTTGTTTCTGAGTATTCCGTCCATAAAGATTACTTACATATGCTTTATGGGCCCAACCCGTAAACATACAGGAAGCTTAGTCTCCCAACAGCTTGGGGGTCTGTTCTCGATTCATTTTCCGTGCAAATTTAATTTCATGCTGTATATTGCTAGCTTAACATTTTACCTGTCAGGACGTAATCAGCTCTGTCATTCTTGAGAGGAAACAGGTGACATCAGTTTGGAATCGGGAGGCGCAAATTGGATTCTGATAAGGAGGTAAAAATTGAAATCTATTCAACTGTTTCACAGACCTCAGGTGTCAAGTACTGGTTACCGGATGCTTGGAAGGCTGGAAGCGGGTAGTTTTTCAGGCAATAACTTTCCAACATATTCTGACAAGTTTGACTGCAGCAACCTGTGGCAAAGTATTAGCTCTGATATCCCTGCTGAGGGCAGCAAATCTAATTATGACACGGCTTCTTGGCGAGGCTAATAGGGAGGCTACATTGCCCCTACAGGCAAAAATACTACCTGTCCTTGCACTGGTCTTACGTTTACCTGCCAAGAAGTGCTCTGACAAGGGATGTGTGTAAGTATGCCAGAACCAGCTCCAGCTTTGAAATGTTGGATGGGTCACAGAATTATCTAAATGGGTGGGTGGGTCGGGGGGGATCTATAAAGATTTTTATAGATTCATCATACGATGGTTTGCATGCTATAAGTTCTGCATGTAACGATTTCATGCCTTCAGTGTGAGAGACCTGGAATATTTCGGGCCAAGGTGTCTCATGCTGAAGGCAGTGACCCTGACCATAATACCAGCCGGCCAAGATACTCTACTAAGGCCAGAACAATTGCTACAGTGTTATAGTTTGCTTACAAGTAATGATCACTAATAAGTCATGTGATCCTGACCAGCATAAGCCTGTAAGCCAGACCAGGATAAGAAGATGGATGGTTGGATGGATGGATGGATGGATGGATGACTAATAAGCTTCTGTGTGTAACTTGGAATATCATTTTGAGCAGCCATACCATTATATACTGGCATTGTTGCCAATGACACTTAGCTGGCTAAATTGAAACCAGTTAATATTAATCATAAGACCTTATTTACTCTTGTATACTCATTTGGGATTTTGCGCATGGTGCCTTTCAGTATTGATATTATCAAATTTTTATATCTAACAAAAGTAAAAGCATCGAGACAAATTCCATCTGCACGGTAATTCACCCAACAAGTGCATTAGATCGACTCAGTTTGTTTGTGAATATCAATATAAAAAAAAAATTATGAAGTGTACGCCGTTATAAATGGATTATTCAAAAAGTGCTGCTTTTAATTTAAATGTCATAGATATTAAACAACTGACAGCTATAGCCCTTGCAAAGCCCTGTTGTTGTCTACTGCTCTAGTATAACTTATACCTATAATGCCTATATATACCTATAATGCCTATATATACCTATAATGCCTAATATCTCATGGGGGGGGGACTTTTCCCAGGGAAAAAAAAATAAATCAGCTAATCAATTCTGGCAACATTTTCACAGATGGTTAAATGCCTCATCAGGATGAAAAAGCCGTTAGAAAAAGTCGTTAATGGACCTACAGCTCTTCTCATTTACTTGCCTCTGACGGATTAGGGCCGACCTAACAAAACACCACGCACTTGGACCAGTTGGAGGCAGATTGCCTGGGGATGTCCCATTGCCACCTCCCTGTCCAGGATGGGAGCAGGACACCCGAGAAGAGGATTTGTGCTCCTACATGTCGGTGGACATAGTGAACAGCCCCGGTGATCCACATCTACACCTTGTCTTAATTAACACTCCTATTGATTCTGCTGCAGTTCCAACTTTCCTAGGTCTCAGTCTTTGGGAGCCACATACAGATACAGGGAAACTGCAGAAGAACAGCCGGTTAGGACACTGTGACTGGGACTGGAAGGTTGGCAGTTCAAATCCCAGAGTCAGCAGAGTCATTTCATCTTTGGGCCTTTGAGCAAGGCCCGTAACCACCCCCCCCCCCCCCCCCCCCATGGGTCCAGGCTCAATTGTACACCAGTGGATAAAAATGTCTGATGAATAAAGTACAACTCAAAGATTAAATCAAACAGACTTACAAGCAAGGAGTTGATTATATTCAAGGTTACAGCCACACCAAGCTGATACAATTACCGATACTTTATTGCGCACTTTTTGTGTGTGTGTAGGTGTGTGTGTGTCTGATGGGTGTCCTCCCACAAAGCTTAATAATATCTCCGTATCCCGATGTGTTTTCCTGAAAGCGCTTGGCTTGTCATATAATTGTTGCACAATCATACCTTCCTTAGTGTTCAGGGATAATTCTAAAAGTTCAAGGCTGCAATGACAACCAAGGCGAGGTTGTTACAAGCGGAGCTCACAATGCTGCAAGTGCCCTTTACATTCATAAATGATGTGTTTTTCCATCACTTTATTTACGTATTTTTAACTTAGCATTAAAAAAATAAAATTAATGAAATAAAAAGGCTTTCCAGCATCTACGCGATACAATTTCTGCTCTACTCAGTGGGATTTGGGTTTTCAGGATCTATATTTTACCTTTATGTAAGTGGGCTCCACTCTCCAGGCTATTAAAATTTATTCTGGTTCCTACTGTTCATAAGCCCATCCGAAAGCTTTCCATTGTGTGGCACCTCAGAGAACAGCTTTAAAAGCAAATTCTAAGAATTTTTGTTTGCCGCATGTTTACAAAGGATACATTCAAGCACAGTTGAAAAGCTTTAGAAATTCATGACACACGCTAATTGCAACAGGGATGATTTATTTGATCTTGTCGAGAATGCTTGTGCCGTGCTGTTTGTGCGGTTTTAACGACGACATTTCTCTTTTTTACATTTGCAATGTTAAAATCTAATAATAATGTGTCACCGGGACTGGAATGTACAGAGATGTGGAAGGGAACCATGGTAACACTGACCAAGAGATTCTGAGCGTTAGCATGAAGAGCCATACGAATGCTACGCACAGACTAAAATAAAACTGGAGATATAATTATTTAACTGGCTATGTGTTGCTATCTGGTTAGTCTGAATTTAACCCCAGGCAAATAGGAGTAGACAAATGCTTAAGGCTTAAAATTTCCATTACCCTAACCATTACGCCGCAAGCCTAATTGGCTTCTCTAAAATAGTACATCGAGGGTAAGACTGGGAACTTGTCTTTGTTATGACAAAGCACTGCATCACGTACTGTATAGGGGGAGCACTAAAGCTGAGCCCGGGACTTAGGAAATAAACTTTTATACTTCATATAGCATAAGTACCTCGTATATGCAAATGATGATCAGCAGCACTAGCTTTAGCATTATACAAATTTGTGGATCGAATTAGTTACTGTGCATGTAGCTAAAGTATTATTACTTGTATATGCAAGCCAATTGTATACAGGCCAATATTAATACTACTAATACTAATACAAAGTCAAAAGTCTTTATTGTACATATGTACAGGACACACAGAGGACTGAAATTGCGTTACTCTCAGACCCCACCGTGATTGCACTAACAACGACAAGCAAGACAGACGTGCAAGACAGATAAGTGTATACATGTATGCAAAAATAAAATGAAACTAAATACTTTGTGCATCAGACATAGGGCAGCGCAAATATGGTGGATTCACAGTGCAAAGTTAGACTCAATACTTACTGATTAGACATGTGACGAATATGAGACTCACTCACTTTCTATAAAATAGAGCATTCAGCTCAAACTACTTTTACCTTAAAAGGAGATTGTGGTGACTTAATAAGACAAAGAACTAATATTAAGTTAGCTAACTATTAATCTTGCATATTGACTGTCTATTAGCTTCCAAGATGGTTAGGTAGTTAACTCAGAAAAAAAAAATGTGAAAGCTATACGAGAATGCAGATTAAGTTACGGACAATTTGTTTGATTAAAATACGCAGACAGGAAAGAATGTGAGTCATTGTGCATGCTCGTTAACACAAAGGCTTTTGCTAAATGAATTTGTTTATATTAGCTGATTAGGAGTAATAACTTATTCAGAGCTCGAAGGGGTACCAAACGGCACACATAATGAAATGTCTTCCGAATGAATCTAGGATGAAATGGAAGAAGCTCATCGTGAGGCCGGCGACACGGATATCCAACTCGATGCACGGCGTAACCGATAATTGTAACTGCCAGCTGTGGGTCACATGCATAATGTCAATATATCCTGTCTCAGTTTTACTTTTAGCACTGAAAGGGACGTGGTTTATGTAAAGTGAAAATTCCTGGCCAATACAACTGCACTAGCTACCTAGAACGTACTGTCCGTGTGGAAACAAAGTATCCGTGAGATTTCTCTTTCACAGAGGTGCCACCTTTCTTAAGCATAGATATGTTTGATCAAGGACACACTGTTTCTTTTCCCTGTCTTGCACTCTGTTTCACAGCCACACTGCATATAATTTGCACCAGGCTAATAACATACAATATCATATGACAATGTCTGGAAAATATGACAACCAATAGAATGGAAGCATTTGATGCGTGAGTTTCTTGGACGGCTACTGTTTCCTTCTATCTTAATGTATATGATAAGCCTGCATCAAAATAAAGGGCGGGGTGTTTGTATGTGCGTGCAGTATACTTAGTGTCGTGTATAAATATGATATTTTATAGAATAATACATATGAGATAAATAAGAAATAGGTGTGTATGTCCTTTGGGATACACCTGCTTTGAGATACCTTTGCTTTGTCCAAAATTATAGTGTGCCTTGTATTACTTAAATCATCCGGTCAAATACAAATCATTGGCTGACATACTAAACAACAGTACATGCAAACGACTCGATATGCACTTAATATAGCTCAGAAAAGGAAAGAGGGGTTTCTGAGTAATTTCAAAAAAGCTAAAGACAAAATAGTGTCTCTCCTCAAGGTGAATTTCACGGTACTGAGGAAGACAAAGGAGCCAGAGAAGATGTCCTTTAAGATGCGTAAATAAAAGTCCTGTAAATGAAGACCTCAGGAAAAGAATGAGCACAGAAGCACAAGAACAGAAAAGAGAAAGAAATCTGGTTCTGAAAGACCATTTTGGAAATACCCATGAAAGACAGGCTTTTAAGACTTTTTTGTAACATTGAAAAATTATTCTACAGAGATTTAGCTCACGGCTACAGTCAAATAAGACTGAGGAATTATTTACACTACAAGGAAAACACAAATATCCCGGTATTTCAGCTCAGTTCATCCCGACTATGAGGAGGCGAGAGTAAGCTTACAATGGGTAAACAGAATATACCAGAAAATCCACTTTGTAAATTAAAAAAATGGACAATAATTCATGCTAACCAGAGGAGAATCCTGTTTAATTATCATGTTTCAATTTTAAATGCCTAATAATTTAAAATGTAAATTTCATTCCGAAATAAAAATTATACATTTCTTGCACGTATTACTTGAGTAATGGCATGTGATCTGTGAATATTTGAAATTTAGAATTTTTTAACTATGATACATGCAATTTTGGCATATCCTGCTGTGGATTTTAATAAAAGACTTTGGGAAGAAAGGGACTTTAGCACTATTTTCTAGTTCATCCACACCTGTTATTAAAATCAGTCAACATTAATTGCTCTTGAGCGTAGCTCAATTTGTATTGTCTCCTTATTATATTTTTACCACTCGCTAAGTTTGGAGTTCCCAGGTTGGGAAGGGCCGTGCATAAAGGCCTTTGTGTGCTGCCCTGACAAACGCCCAGTCGTCCCAGTTTAACATCACAAAGTAAGCACCGATCCACAATAATTGCCCTTCATTGAGAGCTGCTGTGAATAAAGGGCTGGATGCTGAGCCAGACAGCTTTCGACAGCCTGCTTTGTTTATAGGGTAAGCATTATCTCCAATATCACCTTACTGTACGGCTGAGACGGGGAGGCTTCCATTTGTTTAACTAGCCAAGGATGAAACAAAAAAAAAAAGAGAGAGAGAGAGCAGCCCCGTGTCATCACAAAGCCGGTATCTCTTGTGCCGAGCCTTTGGCTCACTTTCCGTGCAATTTATTAAGTCACTTAGTACAGGAGATTAGAAATAAGCACCAAAAGTGCAGGGGTGTGGTTGGGTGTGGAAATGCAGACACAAACGGTCACCCTCTCTGGCAAACATCAGTGTCCTGCGAGTGAGCTTTATAGCCACTGGGTATTTTCTTCTAATGGCACCAACAATTACTCAAAAAACGCAAACCCCAAACATTGTGGCTGCAGCTAGTTCTATTTGGAAGGACCATAAGGTGAACATTCCTCCCAAACAGTGCCTACAGGAATTTAAGAAACTTCAGAACATTCACAGACAGCTGATCGTCCCTCTTCCCACTACATCTTTATACACTGCAAAGCAAAATACTCCACTGTCTTTAGTCTGACTTAAAAACACACACACATGCTACTGAAAGCCCTATTAATAAACATGAATGTACAGTACATAAACTTTAACAAAGCATATATAATATTTTAATGAACATGTCACTATTAATTCATTCCGTAACCACAATGTTGAATTTTGAATGAATTTTACATATTTAAATGTTTTGATATTCGTGAAAAAAATATATAATCCAAAATATACTTTTTGGATGATGAAGGTCCTTGATTATCACATGCTAAATGCCACAACAGTAGAAAATATGTGAAAAGTGTGATAGTGTTATTTTCACAATGTCTTTTTTTTAATTATTGAAACTTTTGTTAAGCCCAAAGATTTTGATCAGAGTTTATCATAATTGTTTTTGTAGTACTGCAATTGCGTCTTATGCATACCTTAAATTAATGCATTTCTGCGGCTTTATTTACATCCTTAGTAGCATTGCAAATAATGTAACCCTGCTAATCATATCTATCATGGGGTTACAGAAATATAAAAGTTACATTTATAGGCCAGAACTATTCCAATTAGAATGAGAATTTAGTCTGATTTTAACAAAGTTCATATCACTGCACACTGTTTCTAAAATAATGTTGAGCACACACATATTTGACTGATCTAATGCACTTAGTAAAACAAAATGAAAACATACATAACACCAACCCTCCCCCATGCAAAACATGAACTCTTTACTCAAGGCAATATTTACTTTGAAATCACAAGCTAGAGATGCTAATGACACTGACACAATACAAAACAAAGAGTCACTCATACATAACAGAGCCCTTAGCTACAGAAACTATATTGGATTTTTTTACCAACTTTGAGTGGAAAACCAATTGTTTATAGGAATAAATGGATGTAACACGTGAAAAACAGCGTCTGATAGATTAAAACTGTGTCCCTGGGGAATGTGATGTAGGGTATCTCTAATAACCACCTCCATTCGCATCAGTTAAGTCTCTTGTGAATGGAGTTCGGCTGAGTTCGGACAGGTCGGCCAGCTGTATCCGCGTGACGAGCGAACCCGAGCCCTGACACTGGCCTGCTGTCTCTTAAACTCCAGCGCGGTGCACAGAGCAGGCAGGTCAGCACCGTGCGAAGACAATCTTAGCCTGTTACGAAACACTGCAGGCCGCAAGGAGACAATTGGCTCGTGACACGTGAAGGGAGAACTCTGAAGTGTCAGTACGAATCAATGTAACAATGCTAACAATTGATGTGGGAATTAAAATGAATGAACAATCGCAGACTTACTACAATTGAAGCAAACAGTAGGATCCTCCTGATGAAGTGACAGTCTGCCATCGGGCTGGACCTTCCCCGACATATCAAGTTCCTGACAAGCCCAGCTAACACAATATTAGATTACTCACTCTTCACATAAGGTATACCGAATAACACACTTACTATACATCAACCAATCAGTAAATCGATTTTTAGCCAATAATGATGTAATTTTAGCCCTCAGGGGCCAAAAATATGCAGGTTTTAGTTTACATGTGGATGATTGGCACCTGATTGACACATAATACAAGCGCAAATACTTTTAGTGCAAATAATGTCTTTAGCAAGTCAATTAAGAGTAGAACACAAGTATATTTGGTGGCTTGAAGGAACAGGAACTGGCCACCCAATAGTCAGTATTTTAAAGGATAAACTCTATAATGGTGTTTCTTGCCAAGACAAAGTTTTTAAATATTAGTTAGTAATGAGAATTTAATATATACTTTGAACTATAACTGAAGTTCGCTTATGTACAGTAAATAAATGTTTACCTCTGAATGGTCTGTTAATCTTTTTGCATTTCATTATAGTGTGGAAAATACTTGAACATCACTTCAAATAATAAACTGGTATTTCATAGAGAACTTATCAAAATGTGTAACTTTGTACCAAATAGACCAAATTTGTGCAAATATTTTCAAATATACATAAAATTAGCCGCTCCAAAACCAGTTTTTAACAAAAACTAACCCTATGTCCCTGAGCTCAGCTTCACTGGATAGCATTTAAAGGTAGCAAAAAGAATCTTACACATCTCTAAAAGAATCTCTAGATGTTTTTAAGGGGTAACATAGTTCAAATTAGTGGTGTGACGGCAGCTGGAAGTTCACACAAAAGATGTTTGGGAAATTTGTTTAAGGAATGCAAGCTCAGAAACAAATTCTTTAAATTTCACAGGAAAAAAATTGTTTTGTCATGTTAAAATGCTACCTGTGGCTAGCAAATATTTTAAAAAGTCCATTACAAATGTCTTATCCTCTTTCCTTATACTCAGCCCTGCAGGCACTAATAATGCTTAAAATGTCCTCCTCTGACGAGGACCAGCAAGCCATAATCACTGAAGAGTTTTTTATGCTTTTCTAAAAGCGATTTGAGAGAAAGTCCAGCCCTAGGGCCCCGTTCAATATCTTTACTTTCATGGCATTTGAAGATTATTTATTTATTGACAGTTATTTCTTGAATGTGTAATAGTTTCATGTTGAAAGGAAATGTTTTGCAAATATGGTTTCCTGAAAATGGCACACAGTGGCCGCAACGTCAGTGTGCAAATACTAAGACAGAGAGGGGCTTGACGAGACGTTCCCAATTTAAAAAAAAACCTTCCATTATTACCAAAATTAAACTTCTGAAAATACACTGTACATTGTTTTGTTTATTCATATATTATTACAAAATGTTTCAAATCATTCCATCCATACCTTCTACTTAAAAATCATAAAACAAAAAAAAATAATAATAATAATTGAAAGATTTTTTTTTTTTAACCAAGGGCCTGCATTTTGATAATTCAATCAATTAAATTATTTGTTTCTGCATATGGGCAATTTCTGTTCTCATATTTAGTTACAGTCTATTATGTAACTGGATACAAGAGCAGATGGTGACGATGCTTGTGGTTTGTGCACATGAAACTAGAGATTTATAAATTCTGACAATACTTTAATTAGTTAAATATTCTGGATTTATTAGTATAATTTATTTATGATGCATTCTTATGTGGAACAAAGACAACCTGTGATGCGTGTCAGTATTTAGTTTCAGTTTCATTCTATTAACCAGCATATTCACCTAGCCGAGTATTTGACTGGCAAATCACATACTACTCTGAAGCTCCTCCTATGGTCCAAAGAAGTAAAGTCGGTGTAAACTCATGACCCTGGTCAATTCATGAATTAACTTTAGTCAAGGACTGTTGAGTATTTATGCACATTTATGAATTCCCTATGACAAACGTGATTTTTGTTACTTTGTTCTATGTGATTCCAAATATAGGTTCCAAGGCCACCATAAATCTATGGATAAACTGATTAGAATTAAAGCAGGAGTTAAAGGAGGAGAAGGTGTTTGTCAAACACCGCTGTTAAGTTTGCATCTATTTGCAGTCAGTTAAGAATTGTGCATCCACTGTTTGGTTTGATTGTTCATGTATATAAATTGACTACACTGCAAATACATACATACAAGATATGTGTATGTGTGTGTTTATTAGACATAAACCTGTCTAATAAGGACTAGAAAAGTACAGTTCCATGTACAATTAGGAGAGAATAGATTACTAAACACATGTTTCAAGTACATAGAAATTTGTATTTTTTTTCCCTAAAAGTTTTACTTTTGCAGCATGGGTAAAAATTTGACTATTGTTCTAGAGTTCATAAAGCCAAAGGTATGTCTATGGCTGAATTTAAGTGCATCAAATAAGAGTCTACAAAGGGCGAGACGAGGTACAACTAAATAACAATGGATGTTTGCAAGCTTTAAAGAGCAATGCTGCATTTAAATTAATGTTCATATGTCATTGATCGACTTTATATCCAAATGGACTTTTAATGAAGTAAGAAAAGAAGGGAAAGAGATTTTCTACAACATCAAAGACATATTTGAAAGACCGGTGCAAAGCATCTGTACTGTGTCAGGGATGGAAATTTGCAAATGAGTCTTGTCGTCGATTAGGCCTGTTAAACGTGCACAGACACACAAACCCTGCTAGCGGTTCTGAAGTTCAGTAGGATAATGCACTGATAATGCAGCATGACAGAAAACAGGGGAAAACAGCAGCAGTCATGTTTTTAATACACAGCTGCATCCTTCAACTATGTTATTTTCAGGCAGTCGGTTTAGGCACTAAATTCTGGATTATCACAATTTAAAAAAATTATTACATCACTTTAATTTTGCTTTTGATAATATATAGTAGCTCAGTGGCGAGTACTTGTCGCCTCTCTCCTTGAAGGCTGGTGGTTTGATTATGCTTTATTTGCCATCTGTACAAGAACAAAGAAATTCTATTCGCTGTCACATTTCCCATCATGCTCTCCTTTGAGACGCACACACACATATACAGGTGAGAGTGAAGCTTGGGGTCTGAGCACAGGGTCAGCCATTTATCTGGCACTCCTGGAGCATTTTGGGGGGTTAAGGGCCTCGCTCAAGGGCCCAACAGAGATGACTAACAGGGCCCGACTTCAACCGGGCAGCCTTATGATCAGAGGCCCAGAGGCCAAACCCCTGTAACATTCACCACCCCCAGGTCTGCCCCTGCTGTGTGTGAGCATGCAGTGCCGGCGGTTCTGCTTAAGAGCGTGAGCCCTGTGACGGCCTTTCATACAGTCTGGGGTCCCCTCCTGCCCCATCGGTTCCTGGGACAGTCTCCAGCTCCCCCCCGTTTACGAATATGGGTGGGTACTACTCACGGTTCACAGCCCTTCCGCTCCGTGTTTAAGCTACCCGGTGGAAAAGGTGAGGGTCAGACCTTTGTGGTGGGGTGAGGAACTCGCTTTTTAGGACAGGGGCAGATTTACAGAACAAGGTCGTCCGTGCAGCTCGCGTGCCGACAGACAGACGCTGCAGGGGGTCTGCAAAACAAAGCCGCGAGTAAATAAATAAATAACACAGGAGATACTTCAGGGACTTGTCAGTCAGGTGTGCAGAGGTAACGACTGCACTTTAATTAAATCGGCGGCTGTTTCCAATTAGTTATTCGAGGGCACTGCTGGTCACAAAGCCTGTGAGTCAGTGCAGCTGACTCATCCACCAAAACTTTTCTTTATTTCATTTTTTTTTTTTTTTAAACAAAACAGAAGAAGCGATGTCTTCCTTAGAAAATTCACCCCCAAAAAGAAATAATTAAAACCACAACAAATAGCATTTCAAAAGACATTTGAAATGAAAATGTATGTTTTTTTTCTTTCTGAACCGCTGGCATTGAGCCAATGACGTACAAATACAATATTTAATAGTGGTAAATATATGCCTCTATGGGGGCTGTTGGGTGTATGGTATATTATAAAGTCAGTACAATACCAGTGTTGTTATTGGTATATAAAGATTTTTTCTTTTTTAAAAATATATTTGGTTAGCTATGACATCTATCAAAGGTTGTTGATACATTATTAATATTCCATTAATATTTTACACATATTTTTACTCAACTGGTTCAAGTTATTTCAATCTGTGAAAAATGTCATGAAAATGTTTATTTTATCTTCTGTGATTACTAGTTACAAAGGGGGGTTTTCGAGTCAAACATTTGTTACAGCAGCAGTAAAAAAAATAAATAAATGATTGCTTATTCCGGACTTAAATATTGATCGCATTTCAGCTTTTGGGGCATTTCATGCACGCTGAAAAGTGTGGGGGAAAATGTTGTTCATTGTAGAAGCAGCCATACATCTGTCAGTCATACACCACAGACAGCCTTGTTATGCCAAGAGGCAGACATTTCACAGTTGTTAAATACCGAAATTTGAATAAATGAGGGAATTTCCTCGCACACATGTTATCAAAACAAAAACAATACAAACATCACAACATACTGTAAAAGATGTGGCAATATTCAGCTTTTTCCCATCTGCATGTTAATTGAAACTGGTGTTGACAGGCTTCACACAGAATCTTCTAGAGGTAAGCATCCAGGTCAGCCACTAAGAAACAAGTAATGACCGTTAAAATGGCGCTTAGCAACTGCGGGTATCTTCTCCTCAGTCCATCACTTATATGTAGGGCTGATATAGGCGTTCCTATAGAAAGGCGCTGCAGTGAATTGTGGGCCACAAATGATTCTGGAGATAATGTGCTGGAGGTTTTGCTTTCTTACAAATCCCAATCAAGGGCATGTTGCAGATATGAGTCATCCTTCTATTCCAGCTGTCCACAGGGCATTCATCTGATTACCGTGCCCACGCTCACACATGAGCTGCAAATGTAAATATTGTAATAGAACTCCCAGTAATAAATTCACTTGAACATCTTGCCAAGACTTTACTTTGTTTTGCTTTGTTTTTTTTTTTATTACCATTGTTCCATTTTAAGCAATATCATGTAACCGAGAACAACTTTTTAAAAACTATCATTAGATTGCAGGTCCAGCTTCTCTCCATTCTTCTGCTGCATGCACACAGATGCCAAATTCATTCTGAGTTCACAAGTTACCGTTATATATGCTCTATAAAGGCTTTAATATGTAACACCTGCTTTTTTTAATCTATGACACTTCTTTTTGGCATATACGTATATAACATATCTTGCATTTTTAATTTGTTTGCATTTCTGTTGAAATGTCCTATTACAGCTTGATCAGGGAGCAATGAATCAAATGCAAATTCTCCTAAGCTCTAAGATAATTCAAAAGGAGTGTCATCTTTTTGTTTTTAATCACCCCTAGCAGATGCAACCATTTTTACCAGCACATGCCCCGAGCTAACTTCAAAGTAAGGTCCCACAAATATGTTGCCCCTGTTAGAAATAGTTTTTAAATAAGGGTTCGCTGGTATGATCAGTACACTTTCAGTCTAGATGGAGGCTCACCTAGGTCAAGCCCCTTGTACCCCAGGTTCTGAGCTGATGGGGCAGCAAGATGCATGTGAAAGTTGTTTACAGCAAACTCTTGTCGCACAACTCGAGATTCATCTCACTGAGCAGCCCGTGAAAGCAGCTCAGCTGCCAGGGGTCCGGCTTTGCCCATGTGCCACCAGGACAGATGGGCATGAGTCAAGGCCTTCTGCTATGGTGGGCAGCCAGAGAGGGTGTGCCCGGCCCTCGGACGACTGTGGCATGACGTGAGGACAGGCAGGTGGAGGCCCAGGTCATAGGCTGACTCAGGCACGGTGTGGCCCTGCGTTTCTGCATCTTGGCCCCGAGTTTAGTGGCTGTTAACTTTTCCCCATCCGCGGAAGGGCCAAATGGTTCATGGGAGTCTGCCAAAGGCTAAGCAAAAACTGCCCCAATTTTAGTCACAGTTCACTGATAATCACACATAAGCACGCACACTTAGATAAACAAATTATATTAATGCTACGTGACGGACACGCCGCCGGACGTTAGACAGATCTGTCTGTGGCGTAAATGTTAACGTATATTTTTACGCACAAACTGCCTCAATTTAAAAAAAAAAAAACAAATCACAAAGCAATATTCTTAAAAACGGTATTGTGAATATGGCACAGTACGACATCATCAATGCAGGTTTTTATCAGTGTCTGACGAAACATTTGGTACAGTTAGCCGTACAGCCGCCTGTGAGAGCTTCTTGTAAAGTTTATTTGCTAAGCTCAGAGCTGGCTGCAATGTTGTCCGCATGTATTCCAGCTGAGGAAAGAGTTTGAAGATGCTGCCTATGTCCACACATGTCTGCTGCAGTCTGAGGGGAGGAAAAAAACACAGGCCTTCAGTATAACGTTAAAAACTTTAGCCTTGTCGCTACGATAATGCCTCCACAGCGGCAAACATGTCACGGCGCGCACCGCGGCATCAGCACACCCACTGCAAGATGGACATCTAAATTACAGATGATCAGTTTCTGAGTGCCCCCCGTAATTGAGGGTTTTCCGTTGAGTCAATAGGAAGAACTTGGTGTTAATAAAACACTCACTGAGATCGTCCAATTGAACCGGAGTATTATTTTGATCTAAGCAGCTGTTACCTAATCAGCTTGGCACAGCACTCTTTTCATGAGGTAGAGGGTTTAAGTGCAGCAGTTTGGAGATGATGGAAGTCGGAGTGCAAATGCTGCAATTAGAGCAAGTGGGTAAATGCAACCATTAAGTACTCTGTACCTGCCCACATAGACGGGAAGAGGAAGCTGAACTAGATGCTGGGGGCTTCCCTTAACTGGACACCACAGGGAAATGCTAGGCTACTACACTTCATTTGGATCATTACATTAATATATTTCATAGCGCCCCATGTTGTTATTGGATACACTGAGAACTAAAAACTGATAGTTTGAGCTGGGATGTTTTTTTTAAAACATTTTGGTGTTAATGGAGTTTTTCTATAACATTGGCCAAGATGTGCTATAAAGGGACTGGCAGGAAGGATCTGGCATTACTCACATTCATTCATGAATTCTTAAAAGTTCCAATATTCATACATCCGTTCAGTATTTATATGGAAATCCTCCCCATCGCCTTCCAGCCGAAGTTCCACGGCTGCCTCTAAATGACGGACTTAAGTTAGTCATGAGCAGAAGGCGAGGGGGTGGAATCCTTTTTGCTCAGTGCTGACAGACTTTGATATGCCCGTGTACCACATACTGTTTATGGGTTTTACTGAGGAGGCCCAGCCAGTCGGACGATTCACCATCCAGATGTGACCTGCTTGAAAAACACAGCTAACGAAGCTAAAAAAGTAAGGACACCCTAATTTCCAAATAACATAGATGTTTTACCACTGGGCCGCATTCCTTGAAATTGTCTAGAAATTTTTATATTAAAGTATAATATTATGCTATTATTATTATTATTATTATTATTATTATTATTATTATGATTGCATTAAATGTATTCTGAGTCTAAATATGCTTTAATCAATATGAAATACAAATATTTTTATTAAAAAAATTCTGTGCTTCTCAATGTACCAGTGAATTATTTGATTATCTATAGACTGCTGACACAATCCCTATAAGTTACGAAGCTTTGCCAGTCAATCCCACTCCTACTTAGTAAAAGATTGATAGACATCGCTCAGCTGCCTCATGCGAGTGTCCTGCTAGGTGACTGAGACAGATTGGTAGAACCTCATTAATGTAAACGTTAAGAATCAGTGCCAGTTTGCTATGCCCTTGGTACAGTTCCAATACATTAAAAAGGGAAACGCACACATTAACATTTATTGAAATTTAATTTAACTTTTATAATAAAAAAATTTGATATATATGTATTATAGGTACAGTTTAAGATGTTAATTGCTAATGGATTTACAGTAAGACACTCTACTATACATCCTAGTAATTGTACAGTTTAATTTAATTCTGTCTAACAAAATTTTTGTATAACAATTTCTTTTAATGATAAAACAGTTTTTACAGAAATGATAAATCGCTAATTTCTTAGAGCTTGAGCGCACACTCAATCACTTTCTTATGTCGTGTTTTTTTCACGTTGGGTTGTCCGAGAACATAATTAGAACCTTAGCATTTTCACTCCTGCTCACCCTGGCCTCCGTTCCTGTCTCAGAACCATAAATTACGACAACAAAGAAAACTACACAGGCCTCAATAACTAACATATTAGCCTCGAAAAGATTACGTTAAACACAGCTGGGCATTATTCTGTTGACCTTGATGCAGATCTGTTCCGCCAGCCGTATAACCACTTTGCTCTAATTATTCTAACCATCAAGATGCAATTGTAGCATTTGGCTAATTGAATAATGGTTAGTTTGTGGTCTACATCAGGATTACTGATCCCATTGTGAGTGTCAGCATGGGACAATTACCTCCATTTTTAGAGCAGCTGAATACAACGATAATAATAATAATAATTTATTATGAACTCCTATTTTTAGATGCATCTGTGCATAGAGTGGAGCAAATAACTAAAACATCACTTAATTGTGCATCAAATGATTTAATTTTCTAATTGAATCATATGCATTATCATTCAGTGCCATCTGCCATAATAGTGGTGTTTGTCATTGCATTCTACCTTTGAAAGTATAAAATATTTTAAAGATTGCTTTCAATACTGTTGCATGGCTAATGCCAGAATTGTGATTTTATTTGTATTATAAAATCACAGAATCACCTTTTAGTCTGTGCTGATCGTAAAGCTATTATTATGGTTAGCAGTTAATCAAAAAGTAAATGCATAAGTCATAGAGAATTTAGGTAATGAATATAACAGGAATTTGGGGAAATATGAATTTTGAAATATAATGGTCAAATATCTCTAATTAATTGTATTATTATTGCTTTGATTTCATTGATTGTATATGAAATCATTGCAGAAGGTAAATTTGGATGGAACCCAAGAAAAAATGAGATGTTGTGGACTGCATCATAACTGCTATTAGGTAAAACCATTTACTAAATACAACCTTGACCTGTTGTTAAGCAATCAGCATAGCCCATCTGTGTGGATCAGTATGACACTACGCAAAATTCCCAGATCCCACAGAGTAAGAAAGTCCAAGCACGCTTCCCAGTGTCAACAAGAGACACAAAACTGAAGGTGTTGCCTAGCAACAGCACACCTTGCACCACACGTGCCAAAACCCTCTTGGAAAAACCTGACAACCAGGACTAAAGCTTATCAATTAATCAGGTACAAAAAAACACAAAGAAATACATTAGGGATAAACATGTCCAGGATTAAAAAAACAATGCAGGAATATCACAAATGCCTTACAGTGCAGGGTAGGACAAAACTAATACTGCACCAAAAATGCAAGAAATTATCAAAGGGGATCAACTATATAGTCTCCTTCATTGTAAAAAGTTGTAAAATAATCAACACCTTAACAGATTTGCAGGCCAAATTAAATTCAGTATGTGAAGTATGTAGAAAGCCCTCCCTAGAGCATTAACATGATCTACATCTACAATAATCTAAACTATCATTCTGAAAGACTTTATATTAGTGGAGGGTAATTTTTGAAATGACAAGTAAATCAATGTTAATATTTAAATATTTTTGGCTGCCACCTTGTTCAAATATTGCCATTAGCCAGTTTGGATTTCTGACACAAAGCCCTAAAAGGAATCGTCTACTTGGCAGAGTCCTTATCGTTTTGATTACTAAACACTACAAGCAGGCTTATAGTAATTGGAGCCCTCGCCTGAACCCTAAGCAAATAGCCCCAAGTTTTAATAAAACCAAGATGCATTTACTCAACACGGGAACAAAACTGTGCAATGCCGAGGGCAGACAGGTCCCTTGACATAGTGAAGAACACAGTTGAGTGTACAGAGCAATTAGCGGCTCACCAAGACAACACAGCTATGGCAATCATTTTCTGCAGAAGGCAAAGCTAAAAACGGACACCGTGTGCAACTGAAAATCTAACCTGAGACATGCTGGGCAAGACTTTATGTGATAAGCACAGAATATGGAAGAGAAGCTTAAGAACTGTGTGACGAGTCAGCCGACAGTGACCACGGCGGAAAGATAAAATCCTTCAAAGTGACAGAAAGGCAGTATAACTGGCCTGTCTAAATGGGTACAACTGGATCTATTCTGTCTGTTTAACATTAGGGACAATAAAAGTTTATGCAGCTTCTGAATTCTAGGGGGCATTTTTAGTTTTTCTGTTTACATTTTAATCAGAAACACATGGAGCTACACAGAGGTCAGTTGAACTTAAGCAAACAAAGAACCAAAAATCCATCCATCCATCCATCTTTTAACTGTCTATGCTGCCCAAGGTCATGGTGGAACCTGGATAGGGGCAGATTAACTGCGAGTCCAAGGCTGACATCAGCGTAGAAACTCAGGTGCTGCGGATCTAACTAGCCGTTCTGTTTTTCCTGAGGCGTGGCAGGGCCTTGATGTTTGCCGGAACCCTGGGCTGTAGCCTAGGATAGCCAACACATGAATCTACCCCTGAATATGTCAGGGTCAGCCCCTGCTGTGGTCCTTCCGTGTCCCTTCCCCGTTTGACCAGCAGGTGTTGCTGGTCATCCCGTTCTCATGTTAGTCTTTGTTCTCCCTTGTTGCCTGTCTGGTCTTGTGGCTCTGTGTTGAGCATGTGGTTGTCTGTGTACCCTTCTGTCCTGAGTACCCTTCTGTCCTATGCTTGAATCCCACCTCCTGTTTTTGTATTTTGCTCCCTAGTGTTTCATTTGAGTTTCTTGTGTCTGATTTTGTATTTGGTTATTGGTTTTGTTCCTGGTGCCCTTGCTTGTGTCTTTACCTGTTCTGTAATTCCCCAGTGTTAGTTTGTTTCCTTGGTTAGTTCTTAGTTCCCCTGTTTTCAGTGTCTTTGAGTTAATTGGTTTCACCTGTGTCCTGTTTCCCTAGTCTTTGTTAATCAGCCTCACCTGCCCTGTGTTAGTCCCGTTACCCATTAGTATTTTAGTTCCTGCCTGTGTTCAGTTCCCCAGTGGTTCATTGTCTTCAGTATGTCTAGAATGTGTTCTGTCTAAGATTGTCTATGAAGTGTTCTGGTGTGTTGTTGATTTTTGTTTGCGGTGTTCTTGCTTGGTTAGTTGGTCAGATCTGTCTTATGTTTTACCTGCCCAGTTTGTTTATTTGTGATCTGTAGTCTTAGTTTATTCCCTTTAGTTTTGACCCCTCGTGGTCCTTTTTTTTGGTTTAGTTCTGTTTGTAGTGTTTTCTGTTTGATTTAATAAACCCCTTTCTGTTCCTGGAGCCGCCAGTGGGTCGTCCACCCTTCTTTTCGTGCACCATGCCTCGTTCCCGTTCCCGAGCCACCCAGAAACATGACAGAATGAACCACTCAAAAAGACGATCCCCAGGCTCCAAGACGCCTGCCCCACCTGACGGACAAGTCACCGCCCAGACCTGGGAGGAGGAGATCAGCACCCTTCGGGACGTCTGGGTGCGACTGTCCCAGACCCCGACGCTCCTCCAGTCGCCCTGGTTATGCCATGCCCTGACCGAGGCCGGCAACCAGCTGCTCCAGCTCTCTCCAGCATCTCCGGAGGAGGAGGTGCGAAGGCTGGAGAGGGTCTTCTGGGACCTGGTGGACCTGGCCGGGTCGCCTAAGGAACCTGACCCAGGTTGCCCAGGGGAAGCCACGGCCGCTTCCGTCGCTCAGCCCGAGCCCTGCCCAGGGGAGGCCGCAGCCGCCGCCTCCGCCGCTCTGCCCGAGCCCTGCCCAGGGGAGGCCGCAGCCGCCGCCTCCGCCGCTCTGCCCGAGCCCTGCCCAGGGGAGGCCGCAGCCGCCGCCTCCGCCGCCATGCCCGAGCCCTGCCCAGGGGAAGCCACGGCCGCTTCCGCCGCCCTGCCCGAGCCCTGCCCAGGGGAAGCCACGGCCGCTTCCGCCGCCCTGCCCGAGCCCTGCCCAGGGGAAGCCACGGCCGCTTCCGCCGCCCTGCCCGAGCCCTGCCCAGGGGAAGCCACGGCCGCTTCCGCCGCCCTGCCCGAGCCCTGCCCAGGGGAAGCCACGGCCGCTTCCGCCGCCCTGCCCGCGCCCTGCCCAGGGGAAGCCACGCCCGCTTCCGCCGCCCTGCCCGCGCCCTGCCCAGGGGAAGCCACGGCCGCTTCCGCCGCTCTGCCCGAGCCCTGCCCAGGGGAAGCCACGGCCGCTTCCGCCGCTCTGCCCGAGCCCTGCCCAGGGGAAGCCACGGCCGCTTCCGCCGCTCTGCCCGAGCCCTGCCCAGGGGAAGCCACGGCCGCTTCCGCCGCTCTGCCCGAGCCCTGCCCAGGGGAAGCCACGGCCGCTTCCGCCGCTCTGCCCGCGCCCGGCCCACAGGGGGCCGCCGCCTCTGCTCTGTCTGCGCCCGGCCCACAGGGGGCCGCCGCCTCTGCTCTGTCTGCGCCCGACCCACAGGAGGTCGGCGCTTCTACGATGCCCCGGCCGCCCGCGCCCGGCCCACAGGGGGCAGCAGCCTCTGCTCCTGCTCTGCCCCGGCCGCCCGCGCCCGGCCCACAGGGGGCAGCAGCCTCTGCTCCTGCTCTGCCCCGGCCGCCCGCGCCCGGTCCTCAGGGGGCAGCAGCCTCTGCTCTGTCCGCGCCCGGCCCACAGGGGGCCGCCGCCGCCTCTGCTCTGTCCACGGCTGGTCCACGGGGGACCATGCCACTTGACTTTGCCCCTGCATCTCCGGCCAAGGCCGTCCTGGCCCCAAGCCCCAGATTCCAGACTTCTACCTCCACCAAAGCGGACCTTGCATGGCGCGGGTGGAGGTCCAGCAGAGGACCGGGCCGGTTCTCTGTTTCCCGAAAGGGGAGACGGGGACACACCAGGCGGTCCAACCGCCCAGACCCAGTCCATTCGCCTTCCAGTTCCCTTTCCTGTCATATGCCCTCCTCATTCCCTAGTTCTGCATATCCTGTGTCAGTGTGTTCCAGTTCCAGTTCCCGTCCCTGTCCTGCAGTCCCTTCCTCATCGCCCTCCAGTTCCCGTCCTCGTCCTGTAGTCCCTTCCTCGTCGTCCTCCGGTCCCAGGTCCCGTCCTCACCCTGCAGTCCCTTCCTCGCCGTCACCCTCCAGTTCCTGTCCTCGTCCTGCAGTCCCTTCCTCCTCGCCCTCCAATCGGCCACCAGGCCCACACCCTACCCAACCTTTCCCCTTTATGTTTCCTGGCCAGCTACCCCAACAAGTCCCATTTCTGCCCTTCCCTTTCAGTTCATCTGCCCCGTTTCGGTCCCAGTCCCATGTCCCTGGTCCTTTCCCTCGCCCTGCTCCTTTTGTTCCTTTCCCTTCCGGTTCCCCTACACCATTTTGTTTTCTACCTCGTACCCCTGTTCCTCAGTCTCCGCGTCCATTCCCGAGTCTTTTTGTTCCTGGTCCCCAAGTTCTGTCCCCTGCTGTGTTCCCTCATCTAGTTGTCTTGTCCCAGCTCCTGGTGTCTGCCCTATCTGTTTTTGTTCCCCTCTTGTCCGAGTTCTTGATTTTGTCTGTCCAGTTCCTTGGTTTTCGTTAGTGGGTTCCCTGTCTTGTTCTACGTCCTAGTCCTGTCCGCCTGTTCTTTGTGGCCCTGGCAGTGCCCTTGCGCGCGCCCGGTGTTCGCGCGTTCGGTGGGGGGTACTGTCAGGGTCAGCCCCTGCTGTGGTCCTTCCGTGTCCCTTCCCCGTTTGACCAGCAGGTGTTGCTGGTCATCCCGTTCTCATGTTAGTCTTTGTTCTCCCTTGTTGCCTGTCTGGTCTTGTGGCTCTGTGTTGAGCATGTGGTTGTCTGTGTACCCTTCTGTCCTGAGTACCCTTCTGTCCTATGCTTGAATCCCACCTCCTGTTTTTGTATTTTGCTCCCTAGTGTTTCATTTGAGTTTCTTGTGTCTGATTTTGTATTTGGTTATTGGTTTTGTTCCTGGTGCCCTTGCTTGTGTCTTTACCTGTTCTGTAATTCCCCAGTGTTAGTTTGTTTCCTTGGTTAGTTCTTAGTTCCCCTGTTTTCAGTGTCTTTGAGTTAATTGGTTTCACCTGTGTCCTGTTTCCCTAGTCTTTGTTAATCAGCCTCACCTGCCCTGTGTTAGTCCCGTTACCCATTAGTATTTTAGTTCCTGCCTGTGTTCAGTTCCCCAGTGGTTCATTGTCTTCAGTATGTCTAGAATGTGTTCTGTCTAAGATTGTCTATGAAGTGTTCTGGTGTGTTGTTGATTTTTGTTTGCGGTGTTCTTGCTTGGTTAGTTGGTCAGATCTGTCTTATGTTTTACCTGCCCAGTTTGTTTATTTGTGATCTGTAGTCTTAGTTTATTCCCTTTAGTTTTGACCCCTCGTGGTCCTTTTTTTTGGTTTAGTTCTGTTTGTAGTGTTTTCTGTTTGATTTAATAAACCCCTTTCTGTTCCTGGAGCCGCCAGTGGGTCGTCCACCCTTCTTTTCGTGCACCATGCCTCGTTCCCGTTCCCGAGCCACCCAGAAACATGACAGAATATGGATCCCATCCCAGGCAGCACAGAACACAAGGCCGAGGTTTGCCCTGGATGGGAAGCCAGTACTGAACAATTCACACGCAGGAAAACCAAGAATAAAGCATGAGAGAGATGGAGAACTGGTGCTTCACTGATTTACCACTTCAAGCTTTGCTCAATAGAGTGAAAACACACGCAATCATCTACATTTTAAAACAAACCACTGTGTTAGACAATATATAGCAGATCTGAGACAGGTTTCCCCATAGTCCCACTGCTCAGCATACATGCGTGCTTTTCCTGTGATGGAGGAACAGAACTTTGTACAGATCAACGCAGAAAACAGGGCGCCTTATGGGGAATGACAAGAAAAGTTTGTGCGTTGCTGTACACCTTTGTGAAAATGAAGTATTGTTCCCGTTTTGGTGTTTTTGTTTAAAGTACACGAACGAAAGCCTGAAGTAATATTTCCAGTGGTGTCAAGCTAACATTAAGCCTGCCATTTTGCATCAAAACATTTGGTCTTTGTGTCAACCCACGCCTGTCCCTGATAGTGTTAGATTTCTCCCCTCTGACAATCCTCAATACCTCCCCACAACAAGGGAGGGGGGGGTGCTTGTTTAATTTTAGTGGCCCATTTGGGGCAGTCCCTTGAGTGCCCAGTAAAGGTCTTTGCTTTTATGATACCCCTAGACAAGATTTCTATTGTTTATGCCTCACTGTCATTTTAAATCTCTGGCCCTGCATGCCGCCCCCGCCTCCCCCTCCTCGTCGCCCTCCCGTGGCAGGAAAACTGCAGGGAAAAGGTTCGGGGAATCCCATTCATTTTTTTCTTTCAGCAGTGTGACCAGAACCAGGCTGGATCCGTAAGCGCACACAGCCACAGGCAGTTGGCATGAGGGCATGCTGGGAAATACTTCCCTGCTTTTAGAGGGCTTACAGTTACAGTGACGAGTGGGAGAGAAGTAATTAAAATGGCTTCCTGTGTGTCATCATCCCGCTGTGCTTTGGTAGCCTCTATTGTAATGAGGAATTGCAGCCACTTAAAAATTGCTATTTTTGTTAATAATGAATTTAATAGTGACTTTCCAGGTTTCTAATCCAACCCCAATGTCATGTCAATATTTATTCTTCATCAATAATTTGACTCTAAAATTATTCATAATTTATTTTTAATAATTTGACTCAAAAATTATCTAGTACGATTCTATTTATATCTAGTATAAAAATATAAAGTTTAGCTAGGTAGCTGTATAGACAAGATTCCTATAAATAGATGTGCTTTGAGTTCAGTATTCAATGTGTCTAAATTTGAGGTTGACACACAATTAACACCAGTCAGTATTCCAAACAAAAAACAAGAACCATCAATAATAATAATATTCATGCTGTACTGCAGTTGTATGGCAACAGTTATTACCATTCAGATTGTTCCAAAGATGCGATTAAATGTTTAATCGCACATTTAAAATGAAGAATAGCTTTGTAGTTAGGGAAAATATTCATCGTTAAAATTCAATTTTATCAACCGTTCACATTATTTTTTAAATTGAACATTTTGTGCATTTCCTCTTCTGTAATTTCAATGTTTCATAGGTATAAGCTAGTTTGTAAAGAGTGTACAACAGCAGAGATGTCGACCACATCACAATAATGTGAGACATTTTGTTGGCCACACATTGCAGGACATAATGCCCTGGATTAACAGGACAAGTCGATCTGTATTTGAGAGGCTGAAATGCTTCCTAAAACGTATTGAAGCAAGGGCAATTGTGTGCCTTTTAAAATGAAAAGATGTTTTCTATTTTGGGAGATATTGTGACAACATAAGTGATATACTGAGAGGTTTCTCCACTAATGACCAACAAATGTCGGTTCAGTAGCTGGAGTTAAGTTATTGTTTGTCAAATCTCAACAAGAGGAAATGTGAAAATATACCAGTGATGATTAATAACAATATCTTAGCCAGCACTTAGTTAAGATATTCACCAAATAATAACGACATGAAGATCTTTGGAGGTGGTGCAACACTTTTCCTCCCTTTAGCGACAAACGAACCAGGAACATGCCAAATTCATGCAGCTTGCTGGGTCTCTGGGGTGCAGTGTCGACATTTACGGATCGTCGCGTCAAATGACAGAGACGCCGATGTCAACAGAAAATGCTGCGGCGGCATGCTAATACTGCTTCATGGGAGAGACCAGGAGATACCTGAGTATCCTCCGGCTTCTGTCTATTCCCATGAAAATGACAGGCCTGTTCCTCCTTTCACACATCCACTTCAGGCGGACACTTTTAATTGTGGAATCACTCTGGAATATCACAAGTACTTGTCGACCGTCCAGGGCAGTGGCATAACAAGCTGAGGTGTAGGCGTACTCGTGGAGAAAAAGAATCAGTCATGTGAATAACATACAGTGACATACAGCACAATTAATTTTTTTAAGTAGTCTTGGCCATTACAATGAAAACCTAAGAACAATCCCCACGTAGGAACAAAAACCTCTTTTCTGGTGACTACATCTCACTCTTTCCATCTCCTTCCTCTCTCTTCAGGCAAGACATTTTATTCCTTTAAAGCCACCAGAAATAATGGTACATCAGCATTTGGAAGACTGCACAAGGCTAGGATAGTTACATAGCTGTTATTACTGATAGGCTAGCCCCATGCCCTAGATCAGTGTTTCTACTCCCGATCCTGGGGGACCTGCAAGCCGTCCACATTTTTGCTCCTTAGGCTCCCTGTGGACTCTATAGCAGGGAGCTGGGAGACAGAAAAAACATGGACCGTCTGTGGGTCCCCTAGGACCGGGCTGGGAACCAGTCCCAGATTAAATTAACAACTATTAGTACTGACTAAGAGGTTGGATCAGGGATAACTGATGTACCCTTGATTACAGGAAATTAACACAAATTATTTTGGTAAACATCTAGCTGTATAAATGCATCGAAGTGAAATATCTGAGTCTGTTTGGGTAACAGGAGAAGATAATTGGATGCAAAACCCAAGTTTGAAGGCATTTTTTGTTGTTTTTTTGTGTTTTACTACTTCCTGCACATGTTACGATGAGTTGCTTAGTTTACAGTTTTTTTTTTCCTCAAAGCGATGAAATGAAACTCAGTTAAGAACTCTACTTAGTAATAGTACAGAACTTGAACCAGTGATCTCTGGCTTACAAATCTGTGTGCTCCAGGGACTTACATTATACTACATTTATTTACCCGATGTTTTTATCTAAAGTGATGTAAATAAAGAATTGAAGTTATATTAAATGTGGATTCAAAACACTTTTAAAGTATGTTGAGACGAGCCCCATTACCAACTGTCACGCATCTGGAGTGACACACTTCCAGACTCTCATGCTCACGCCAGAAATCTTATGGCAAATCCATATTATTCCATTCTAAACCTAAAACTGGCTACATCAACAACATTGGGGTAGTTTGCAAACCCTACAGACTATTTACAAGGTAATAAAACTGTTACATACATATGCAGACTTGAAAATCTCATGCCAGCCAGCTGACCAAAGTTGGCCATCCTGGTACGACGGTACTTTGGAGTTTGTCTGGAATTGGGATTTAATACAGTCAGTTTGTTTATATTTGAGGCAACTTAGGTAAATTGGTGTCTATATTGTGTGATCCCTGCCTCATGCACTCCGCATTCTTGGACAGGTTCCAGGTTCACCCTACTCAGAACTCAACTGTTCCAGGATTTCCTCTACTAGCGTAATACATGCATGTTCCCAGGTTGTTCTGAATGATGCACTTTCTGCAGATAGAATACTAGTCTTATTGGGTTCTTGCTTGGTGTAGAAGTGGTGTAGCTGCTCCAATCCAGCTTACACTCGTACCTGGGCATTCATTGGAAGCTCAGCCTAGCTACTCTTATGCTTAGGCAATTCTTTGACAACTCATACTTTCACAACGTACTATATGCTTCACTTTGGACAAAAGGTCACTTTGGACAAAAGCGTATGTTAAATAAAATAAATAAATGTAAATGAATTAAAAAATGATGGAAATCGTATGGATATTTCACTTTGAATAAAAAAGAGTGGGGAGTGTACATTTTAATTTTTTTTTCCATACACTAATAGCATTCTTGTTCTTACCACATGTGGATCGAGTCAGGAAGGATCTGACTGGGCAACACTCATGCTTGTTGCTCTTCACCTTAATCTCTTCCTCACAGGGAAATTTGTTCTTATTGCATTTTTACTATTAGAGTTGAATTTTGTATTGCTCTGGTGAAATTACATTGCTTACTTTAAAAGTATGATTTTTACTGAGTTGTGTAAAACAGCCATTGCATAAATAAATGCCATAAGATGAGATTGAAATGAGATATTATCTAATTAAAGATACAAAAAAACAAATTAGACCTTCCCCACTGCAATTTTAAAATTGAATTTAAATTATATGGGTCAATTAACAAAAAATGGCCCTTTCTATCTTGTCACCCAACTCATCATTCTGCCTACAATCATTCATTTACAGATAAGACCATTAAAAAAAATTAAACTTCCATTCTAACTAAATAAAGATTCTTTGTGCCTTTGATATATACACTGAGTGGCCACTTTATTAGGTAACCCTCCATAGTGTTTGGTAGAACCCACTCTTGCCTCCAGAACCACTACAGGTTAAAAAGTCATGAGTTCAGAGAAGACTTTCTGGAGACCACTGCTGTACCGAGCCGTTATTTTTGCACTTGCGGCCTTTCTGTTAGCTTTAACGAGTCTGGCCATTCTCCTCAGACATCTCTCATTAACAAGGTGTTTTCAACAGCAGACCTGCCGCCGACTGGCTGGTTTTTGTTCTTCAAAGCATTCTGTGTAAGCTCTAGATATTGTACTGCGTGAAAATCCCGGGCGGGTGGCTGTTCCTGAGATGCTAGAACCGCCACATTTGCCCATGCTAACGCTTAGCTGCACCATACCGGAACCTCTCAGCGCTGTCTGAACGGCGGATATATTCCACCAGATGATTCACAGTTTGAAGAAGTGGGCTGTACACAGTGATACAGGAAAGCAGATAGTAAATGAATATTGAAGCAGGATCTACCATAAATTTGATTCAGTGTACATAGCAACCTGGATTTCACAAGGGATCAATGAAATTTTGTTCTTGTATATGCTTAATCGAAGACGTAATGTCGACTTGCAGGAAATACTTTGTCATTCATCCTGAGATTTTTTACTTTAATTTAATTTTATGTCATCATTATTTGGTATGCTGCCAAATGTCATTGCTAATTGTGCTACATTTAAGAACCAACAATTACACCAGAACGCCAAACCTTAACATACACTAAAGATAATATACAGTACATTAATAACTACACGTGTTAGGATTGCTGTGTTTAAATATTTCAATTTTTGTGCGGCTGCTTATGTGACAGCCTAGTTTTATTTAATTAAACTTTAATTGTATTAATGTTCGGTTGAGGGGATTGTGACACAATGTAATTAAACATGTCCCTGGGCCATATGTTAAATACACATTAAGACACAATTTCCCTGATCATTCTGTATTTGTTTTGTTTCTTAATCTGATTTTAGCATCGCTATTCTTCATGGCATAATGCATGACACGGAAACCGACAACACTGAAATCAACACTGAAATCAACACTGTATTTAGAAATGAATATTTTAAAGGCTGTATTACGAATTAATGATTTAGCGTTTCATGCATGTCCGATGGTCGGATGCCAGATGATCTGACTCATTAGAGGACCTATATTTTTAACTAATAATTATCAAATTGCATATATACTGCAATTCACCTGTCCTCTCAAATAGCAGTATCAGTATCAGAACCAAAAAGCAGATGATCAGAAGGTTTTAAAACATTCAATATTGATTTTGGTAACATTCTAGCATTGATACAGTGTTGTGTTATAATAGAAAGTGTGTCTGATTTGAAAATTTATGGCAATTATTTTCTTGTATTCTTTTTTTTTAATTTAGCATCATGAATTAAATCAACTATGACTTTATTATTTAAACTACATTCTGTAGCAACAGGTTGCTTTTTAAAAGTGGACATGACTTATGTCTCTGAGTCTTTCCCCATTAAAATCACATTACAATGAGATAAGTCTGATGTTTTAGGTGTTGTGTTTATCCTTGTGAATAATTCACTGGTGCACATGGAAGCCAGCAGTTATTATCCTAAGTTATTTTGTTGTGGGTTTGCAGCCACCGTGAACCCAATTCAAAGAGAACCAAAGGTACAACAACCGACCACAATGATGTATAAATCAAAATTAGCATTTATACTCCTGCTCTTGCATTTACTTTTATGTAAATGTATTTATTTTACAATGTATCCTTATTTGCATGTGTTTGGGGATATTGAATAAATAAGGAGTCAAATAAATAGTATTTACCATCTAAATGAGTTCTAAATAACTATTTGAAGTCTATGGAAAAAACTTGTGCATTATAATTCTGTTAACTTCATATATGCATGTTATTATGTTTAAATTAATGCTTGATAATGTTTATACAAAACTTGGCAGTACAGATTTGTGATGTTTAGATGTTTCTTTTAGATAACGTACATGTCATGTCAAGTCAGCCAGTAGGGCTGAGAGCACATCTGGTAATTACAGTTCACCTGTGGTTTCTGGTCAGTAAACATGTGAGCGTATGTGTTCATGTGCTATGGAATGAGGCCACGCCGAACCTGTAGACCGAGGTCTGCCAAACGCAACGCGGGTCCCCTCTCCAGCCTCACTGCTGTTATTTTTGTTTTCCCAAACCTGACATTGTTTTAGTCCTGGGGGGCACTGAAAGGGAGCCGGTAAATAATTGATTTCTGTAATTAAACACTCGCACTTGGGGCCGTGGAAGCTGATTGACTGCGAGATATTAAGTCCCTCACCTCATAAGGCTGCCGGTTTAGTCTGAGGTTATCAGTGACCAGAAAGTCTTTCCCAAGTTCTCATTACCCTCATAAATAGACAATTCCAGTGGCTACCACAGTGTGAGCCAGTGTCAAACGGAAGAATCGAGAAACTCAGAAGCGGACAAGCGTTAGAAACATCCATCACTTTGGCACGGATTTAACAAGTTTTGTTACAGAAATGCAGAACGAGAAGCGAATTACTTTTGTTTAATTTACTTTGTAAACAGATATTGCCCAAAATGTGCAAATAGGCTACGTTGTGAGAGTGTGCACTGCACGATGAACTGGCGTGCCAGGCCTGGGGTGTGTCCCCCCGCCTCGCCTCACACACTGCACTTCCTGGGATGGGCTCACTGTGACTATGTACTTTATAAGCAGTTATGGAAACTGGAAATATGGTTTATTACAGTTCCTGTGAACACAAACAGGCAGGTATGGTACAACTGGCAAGCAACAGGTAAGATAATGGTTACATACCAGTAGCAGCAGAGGATTTAGAAACCATGTTGCTGCACTTATAAGGCACTTAATCTGAAGTACGTCAATAAAGATGCCGTGAAAAGGAATTCCGCCAATTTGCTGTGGATGCAAATATCCTCTTATAAAACTCCTTTAATATCATCTCCTATGCAACTTCACCACAAAGCACACTTGCTTCACTAAGCCACATTAATTACACAGAATGCTCTTTTTGTCATTTCATTAGCTACCGGCTAAACTAATTAAAGACCATGAGTTATCGGAGCTTCTCACAAACACAGCAGCATGGTGGAGGAATTGATTATGCCAAGAAAGTAATATCGCTACTGCAACATTGCCTTGCAAATAAATGATTATGTCTAGACACTTGCTGGCAGTGTTAGTATTATGCAATTTCAGAAATCCTGTCAGCAGGCAAAGGAGCGTTCAAAAAATTCAACATTTTCCCAACTCAAGTAGTAGAGAAGTGGTTAATTTGGAGTTACAGTTAGGTTTGAGAGTAGCCAGGTACATAGCTGCATAATTACCAACATGCAGTAGGTGAATTTATAACAGTGTCAGATAGGTAGTTAGCGTGCCAGTTTACAAAAACATTTGCTAATTTGGCAGGTCACAGGGTGAGGGTTGCCATATGGACAGGACAGTAGCACAAGACAGCAGGGCGACGAAAACCAAAAAAAAAAAATTTGCTAGAAAAAAAAAAGCACATAAAACTGGGTCAAGGCCATTTTTAATGGCAAAAAATACATTTTACTCAAAAATAACTACAAAACTGACACTGAATTCAAACACAGTCTATTCAAATTCAAACTGGAAGCATAGAAACCTAACCCCCCCCCCCCCCCATGGAAACCCTATAGACAAGGAGGGAGTTCCCTAAGTCCTCAATTTCCTTTTCAAAATTCACCCAGCTGGCCCCCATTGGACTAATTACATTGTAGGGCCAGCTGGGCCTTATTAACTGCCGCTTAAGCTGTCAAGTGGCTGGTGATCAATCACCATGGCAACGTGAAGTCAGCCAAGCCCAGTCATGTGCCATTAGTCCATCGCGATGAATACAGATAAGCGTTCAGTTCGAGTTTAAGCAAGAATGAGGTTCCTGAATGAAAACCAGCGCGCACAGGCAGGTGACCGGCCAGGAAGTGATTAATGTTGAGTTTGCAAAACACACTCTCTCCACACTCTCCAAGCCGGCGACATGATGAAATCCTTTATTACAAATATTTCGGACTGGAGAACTAGATAATGAACTGATAATAAATGATATAATAAGAGGTTACTAACCGTGAGTGGAAAGTGGTCACTTAGGAAATAAACACTAATGCGAAGCCCCCCTCCCCCCCCCCTGAAAAATACATGATCGCCAATAGCATCCTCTTGTATATCCATCATAATTTTCTTCTTCTTCTTCTTCTTCTTCTTCTTCTCTTTTATTATTATTATTATTATTATTATTTTGTTCCTGCCTTAAATTAATATGCAAATTTGTCTGTGTGCAATTGTTTATCTGGGTTTGTTACGTGAAAACAAATAAGTAAAATCACAATTATGAAAAGTTATAAGCTCAAACCCTACAAGTGTATCTTTGAGGGTCTAGATTATGCCCACAGAAACACACACCCTGAGCACCCAGCTGATGCAAACCCTTCCTCCCCGCATCTCTCACGCAGCATTCCAGGTACCCGCCATGCCAGCATCCAGTCAGAAGAATAGTAGCCAAGACGGAGAGCTCCTCCCCCCCCCCCCCCCCAGTCCCATTGCGGCGATACTGGGGCGGCCTAGCCAAATTGGCCAACGGAGAGTTGGAAATCAGTGTGGCAGGTGTTGCTCTTTAAAAGCTAACTCCGGTCAAAATCCGCAATTGTAAGAAAAAAAAAAAACCAAGCCATATTAAGTAGTGTTGCAGCTGTGCGGAAAAAAGCTCGAAAACTGAACCCGGTCCAAACTTCTCACAACTTGTGATGTCATGCCAACTGGGAGTTCGTGCTCACGCATGCCCCAGGTGAACAGTACAATAGTGGGAAACAATAAAGCTCCTTCTCTTCCCATTCTGTGCTATCACAGTGTCATCCTGCTTACACGAGACTCGCGAATGGACATTGTGGCCAGGGTTCGCAGTTTTTCCATAACCAAATTTTAAATGCCCACATTCACAATGTTCTACACTCAAAAAAGCGATGCCAGGCAGGAGGACAGAGAACCATTTAAATAAAAGGGAGATTGATTGGTCTAAATGCGTTTATATTAATTTGGTTTATTTGTTATTTCTTGGTCCATCAATCCCTTTACTGTACCTGATTGTATTATGTAGGGTCACGCGGGTTTGGAGCCTCTCCCCCAATACAGGGAATAACGCAGGACGGGGCATCAACCCATCACAGATTATTTCTTGCTTTAACACATTAAGCCAGAAAACTGCACCTAAAAAGTAAATAGGAAGTAGAGGTAATTTTTATTGTAAGCGTATGTTCTTCAGCAGGGGCGCCGCCAGGGGGGGAAAGGTTAGAACGATTCTAGGGGCCCAGCACTGACATGGGGCCCTGTTAGGGGCTTTACCTTTTCGCAAAATGGGGGGGGGGCAAAATTCTAATCTTTCATGGGGCCCAAGATTTCTGGCGGTGCCCCTGTTCTTCAGTCATCTTTCCAGTGCTTCATTCTGTACAGGGTTATGGGAGGCCTGGAGTCTCTCCCAGGCAGCAAGATGGGGAGCAACACTGGATGGGATGCCAGTCCATCACAGGGCACAGGGCAGGGGACACCCTGGATGGGATGCCAGTCCACTGCAGGGTACAAACACAGTGCAGGAGGATACAGAGGCACCTGGAGGAATCCCGTACCATACGGGGAGAACATGCAAACCACATGCAACACAGAGAGAAGATGCAACTCCACACGCAGTCATGCTCCCTGCACTGATGATGGTGTGAGTGTGACCCATGGATCCCGCATGCCACCCTATGTCCCTGCTTCAAATGTAAAATCTAAATTATATACTTTTCTGTAAAATATGCCTATCTGCAATATCTAATGTACAATTGTGCACCACTGAAAAAGCTACAAAAAAATCATTAATATTGGCCTGGCATTTTGTCTGTTTTAGTCCCAAGATTTACTTTGCTACAAGCTGCATTTTCATCCAGCACAATCAGTCTCTACTCATGTTTGCCACCCAAATGGAACTGCACCTGAACGTCACCTTTCTCCATTGTGTCGGTGGCTCTGCCACTGGGTTCTAACCACTGGACACGATCCGGAGGCCTGAATCCAGTGCTGGGTCCCAGTGACCCCGTTCCAGCAAGGAGCACTCACTCTTCTTAGTATATATCACTGGGGGGGTCTTTTTTGGATTATAGTTTTTCTGGCCTCTCTCTACAGACCTGTTCTTCAAGGGAGGCCCTACCAGAGCTCCAGTCGCCATAGCTCACAAATTAAAGCAGAAGGAGAGAGGCGACAGCTGAGGTGCTTCGGGCAACATATATGGATGCCACCTGGCCGGCTCTCGGGGGAGCTGTTCCAGGCACACCCTACCGCATGGAGGCCACAGGGAAGACCCAGGATACACTGGATGGATTAGATTTCCCGAATGGCCTGGGAACCTTGAGGGATCCCACAGAATGAGCCATGGAAATAGAGGCCTAGTCTGACCTGCTCAGCATGTTGTTGCCACCACCCTCATCAGGAAAAGCGGTGAGAAAATGATGATGATGACGAAGGTGATGATGACGATGATGACGACGATGATGATGATGATGGTGATGTCAAAAATTGCATGAAATTGAATAAACATTTTTAAATGTTAACTTTATTTGTTTTCTTAGCAGATGTGAAGTGGCTAATATATCTTTTTAATGAATTCCAAACATTCAACATTGCAACAGCAGTTCACAACAGGACGACAATGGATATAAATAGTTCCTTGAAAAATATTTTTATTTTTTGTATCTTTTCATAAGTATATCACCTGCCTATATGTGCATATGAAAAAAATGTTTGCATGTAGTGTTTTCAAAGTAGATGTGACCCAAGAAATTCATTACAATGTTTACAATGTTTACAGAGGTCGATTGTGTTATAAGCTGTGAGTTATAAGTACTGTGTGTTCACTAATGAGAATATGCTCATTGTGACTTCAAATTTAGATTCAGGAAATAGCTAAAGCACGTTAGATGGTTCTTCAATGATAACAACATGGGCTTCAGCTATTGTTTCTTTAACCATAAGGTATTAATGTCTAAAATCTGACTAGCCGTGTATTACCAAAACATTAACAAGTGACCATATCAGTGAGAAGATACCTGCTTCACTGACTTAACAGTTAATCATTAATGTTTTTTCTATGTTGGCTTAGCTTTCCAGACATCTGTTCTTTATTGCTTGGTTTATAGAGAGACATACAATAGCCACTCAATCTCCCAGTCTAGATTGTTTGTGGAACTTTTCACACATGATTTAGTCAGATCTCGGATTTGTCAGGGAAAAAAACGTGCAACCAGCAACATCCTGAATCCTTGTTGACTTATGCAGTTTTCACAGCTCCATTTAATGGTTCCACTTTTTCACTCACAAACTGTACTCACAGTACCTTCCACAGGTGGGAGCTACAAGAAATTTCATCAAAATCCATGTACGTAGAATTTGTCAAGCCAACAAAAAAATAAAATCACATTTGTGAAAAGTTATGAGCTTAAACCCATGAAGTGCATCTTGTAATGAATATCTTCCATTTCTATTGTAAATCATTAGCTCTCCAGCGCCTAGCCATATCCCTACTTGTGGGTGCCTTTGTCTTCTTTTGTGCTGTGTAATTCTGTTAGATGTTATATGTTACTGACTAGTCATTCAATACATGGATTTGGTTCGTTCTTGAGCTTGCATTGAAAATGAACATATGCAAATATTAAATTGTATCGCAAAACAGATATTTGAAAATAAAACGTCATAACACTTTCTGCTGGCTCTCTTGTGCCCATAATCCTTTGGTATTAAAACGATCCCCTGGGGGATTAGCCTGTGTGTGGGATCCTCTAAATGTGTTAAGTCTTCTGTGCTCTGACATTGTTTGAATTACATCCAGATTTCATTCTTGGAAGGACCAGACATATAGATATTCCTCTCCAAGCAACATGGCAATCTCATTACTCTGTGACAAGGTGAAACTGTAGTCTGAGCAAATAAGTGTTAAATTCGGTTTCAAAGAGTCGTTTTGTATTCAAACATATTTACATTGACGGCCTTTTTCCCATTAAAATCCATGTGGCTTTTGCACTTTATGTTTTATTATGTGCAATATTATCTCATACTGTTATGTGAAGTGATGTATCTCATTATATAATCATTGATATCAACTCAGACAGTGATATACTTGGGCAAAACATAATTTGCAAACATTATCAGAAAGTTCTTAAAGAAAATAATCTTGTTTAATAACTAGCTCTTTTATGAACTTGTCCAAATCACACTCAAAGGACACAGTCAATAACTTTCACACGTTTTAAATATTCAGATGTATTGCTTAGATGGTAAACCTTAAATAATGTATTTTAGGGAAATAAGATTACTTATTTTAGATAAACAAAAGGGATCATTTTGAGTGAAAATTATAACAATACTATAGGAAAAGGCGTAGCTTATTATAAACTAATGAATGTGTCTTTATCCTGATATTTATTATAAATTACAGCACAGTATACGCCAATGATTAATGTGCGAGTACCCCAAAATAAAGGATATTGAAACTGCCCATTAAAAAATTGTAAAAATCCAGAACAATCATTAGCAAATTCAATAGTACAAATAAGAGAATAACTGTAAATAATTACTGTCATTAACGTTGACACTAATCACTACTTCAATAAAAAAAAAATCCCAGCATAGTAGAATAGATTAATAGTCTTTCCTGTGCAATTATGCATAACTGGTTTTGTCTCTGTAACAATAGTTCAAAATTGTGTATCTGCCATTGCACCGACCGGTGTATTACTAATTTGCAAATGGTACAACACACTCAAAACACAAAAGCACATGCAGTCTATAACCCATTAATATTCTGTCTCTCAGCATCTCTGCTGGCAGTTTGTTTTTTGCATCCTTGCTAGTTAGACGAGTACACTATTCAATTTAAACTTGCCACCCTTCTATAATAGATCAAAAGAAGAATGATAAACTTCACACAGAAAGGGGAAATTTAATATTGTCCGGCAAGACAAAATCCTTTGCAATGAAATGGTCTCCATTTCCTCAGCTACCTCTCTTTGTTTCTCTTTCCTATCTCTTCTCTTTTGTTGTTTTTTTTAGATATGTGTAGTTTTTTTTTTAAAAAAGCTTAATACAAGAAAGAAAAACAAATGTTAAATGTTCCATAGAAACATACTGCAACAAGATGTTTCAATTAAGTTAAGATGTCTGATTTAAAATGGATTAAAAATTAAACAACCGAGGGACGAAGAGTGACCAGTGGGACCAGCGAAGGTATCGTTAATTATCTTGATAAAATGCTAATGCTAAAAAGTTTGCTTTTACTGCATAAATAAAGCAGACCTCTGCCTCTGCGTATATTATGGGTCATGCCTCTCTGATGCATGGCATGTAATTACAGTTGCTTAAGTCAAGCCACCTTACAAGGCTCTGATTCAGTGACTATTGTACTGTGAAATCAAAGAAAATGGCCATAAGTACATTAATTGACAAAGACGAGGAATGTTTAAAAATACTGACGGCATTGCTAAGAGTATGATCTATTCTTGCATCTGCTCATTCATTCATCTTGTGTACCGCTAGTCCTATAGAGGGTCATGGGAGTTTGGAGCTTAGCCCAGATATACTGGGCGCAAGGCAGGGAATAACCCAGGACGGGGTGCCAAGCCACCGCAGGGAGCTCCGACCATTCACACCTATGGATAAGCTGGCAACTCAAACTCACCTTATCCTGCTTTTGGACCGTGGGGGAGAAACCGGAGGAAACCCCACGGCGACACAGGGAGAACATGCAAACTCCGCACACATGCAGCTGGGGAGGTGCGAGGCAACTGTGCTAAAAACCGCAGCGCCGCGCCGCCCCTATCTTGACTTTGTTTATCAAACAAATGCTAAAGTGTATAGATTTGATGAGAAACGTTAATGTAGGTCTGGCCTACTGCATACTTGATTAACGCTATATCTACTTGCGACTATTACCTTCAAACCCACTAAAGGTGTGATGTTGCTCTTTCCGGTGACCTGTTTTCCATCCCAAAATCCTATTGTCACTGTATGGCTTCCTAAGCAACATATCCAGTGATAGAAGCCGCAGTAATCAGAAGCATACTCACTTCAGCGCTCTAGGGATAATATCAGGTGTAACATATGCTATCCGGCAGCTGCAAAGTGATTTATTGTCAGTAGTTATAAATGTTTTAAAAACATTTATGACATTAACATCTCTACATTTCAACACAATATAAATGCTAGCATAGAGGGATTTTATCTCCTCACAAAGAAACACCAGAAAGCTGAAATAGATAAGTCCAGTTTCCAGGTCTAATGTACTCTGTAGTCTAGGAAACAGTGTTCTTAGTTAGCGATAACATGGTTTTCAGGTTTTGGTATGACTGTTTTGACCAGACGCTATACATAGAGCCTTCAAATCTTTTCATGACGGACCTCGTGCCTAAGTTATTACTGAGTGATCAGCGTTGTGCACCAGGGCTTGTATGATGTGTGATGAGAGTAAAGGGATATTTACATCCTTCACATTTAAAATTCATATTTCCACTGCATTTTTTTTTTGTTGTTTATTGAGACAGAATGTCAATAAATTTTGGTGAAGATTTCATTTCAAATGGAATGACCTCCTTGTACTTTTTGCCTACTCTTTTTGATCTTCGTATTAGTGGATGAAAATGATTTTAATTTCCAAATATGCCTCATTCAACATGAAATAAGAGCTAGCCTGCAATAAATAGCACAAACTTAATTATTAATTACACTCTCTTTATGTCCCCAGTGCAGTTCGGCTAAATTCCCATAATATTGAAATCTGAAGGGTTGATAAACACTCCTACAGCTGTTTTTTCCTCACATATGCATTTGTTATGGCTGGAATGATGTCTAGATTCAGCTGGGATATGGATCATAGTTTTGGCCAAGGCTACATTCTGGCTCCTGCCAAGACGAACAGAAAATGAATATGTTGTCTGAGACATACAGCCATAAAGGTGCATTGATTTCTACAAAATGGGGTAATTTTGGTCTTGGGTGTGAGGGAACAAAACTGGAGGAAATCAACTGATTTTCAAAGAATGTTTGTTTGGCTTCCAATCGCATCACATTTCGAGTTAATTTACAAAATGATACATTAGCTTCTCAGCTCTTGCGTTGCATGGAGCTTCTTGTCTGGGTTTCTATCCTAACATAACACTTTTGTTTTTTTTTTTTCATGACATTTCGTAGATCATGTGACGTATTACATCACATTTCAAAAACCAATCCATTATGTGCAGTGCTTATTATTGTATAAGTATACATTTGAACCATATAATGCATATTTATATATGTATACATCATATTCATATATATGCATACATATGTATTATTTTGATACTGTATAAATATTTTAATATATGGTCATATTTTCCATAATATTGTATAAATACTGGCATCCTGTGTAGGTTGTACCCCTGCTTTGCTTGGGATAGTTTCTAGGCAAGATGAAAGACTGTATAAACATGTGACTGTTCATTTTTATATATTTCTGTACTTGATACAGGAAATTATATTGATTGTGTTATATAAATTCATATCAAAATGTGCTCAAAATTTAGGTAGTTACCTTTGTTAATTTAAATAGTAGCTTAATGTATATTCCGCTTTACTGATGTATTTCATTTCTTTGTGGGTTTCAGACTATAAAGCCTAATATGAAAACAGAGGCCGGAGAAATCAGTGTTACAGATTTCAGAGAAAATCTGAGCCAGATTTACACCTGAAACACACAGTGAGACAACTTCCAAATAAATACTTCAATGAAGCAATTAAGAGCTGGATCAGATTAAACGCCAGCACACCCCATGGCTGTTGTGGAGTGGAAGGATGTATTATTCTTGGAAACGCTAGATGAGTTGGCAGAGTTACTTATGGTGTATGTGCCAGATTGTAATGAAAATGATTTAGGAACATGTCTAAATGAATTTTGCTATACATTAGTGATGTTACCCATAAACTGCTTAATATATATTATACTTTGTTGAAATTATTATACAAATGTGAGAAGGTAAGAATTATAGTACTGAGCAGCAGGGGATATAAAAAAAAAAAAACATGACTCCAAAAAGAGTCATATCACTAGAAATTGACTCATTCCTGGTGGTCCGCTATTATAAATAGGATACTTTTCACATTCCATACGTTTCACTTATTTTACTTTCCGATTCTATGTGTAGCCTCTGTTTTACAGACCACACTATGACTTGAGTTAACAGATTAGTTCATTTGGATTTGTTGCCTTGGTAATTTATCTGACTATGAGTCACTTGTTAAATGTGCCTTGTGAAATATGATATTCTGAATTTAGATGTCACTATGCAACTTTGTTGAAATAGCCCATGATTTGCTTGATTTTAATCAGACAGTAATTGAAAGAACGGTACAAATAATACAGATCTACATTTGATTAGCCCTGGGATCATGTTTTTTGATATTTCAAAAATATTCCTCATTGATAGTTGTGCTTCAAGAATCTGTAGGACAGTCCTATGACATTTATATACTGTATGTACTCTGACTGTTGTCTGTGTACAGGCAGCAAACAGCAATTCAGAATACCCAGCATTCTTTGGGAAACTGGGCGAGGTGCCTGAAACATTCCCACTACGGACTTTGTGGTCCTACTGGGAGACTTCAGTTCACAAGCAGAACAATGGCGATACCTGGAGGGGCGTGACTGGTAAGAATGGCCTACCGGATCTGAACCCAAGTGGGGGATTGTTATCTGACAGATATGGCCATAGAGAGAGACTATCAGGTGGCTCAGATGTTTGAAACCTCAGGAGGGAGATGAGAGGGGTTACACAGACTCTGTTTAGCCAGGGTGGGGAAGTGCTACCCAACTCAAGTCAATTCACATCAAGTGGGGCTTTATCAACATTCTGTCTATACACATTCCTTCTATGGCACACAATAGCTTCCTCCCAGCACCACAGTGTAGCATACATAGAAATCAGGGGTAAATGTGCATAGACTAAATGCCATTAACAAAAATGAACAACAATAAGGCAGCAGGGGAGAGAAACAGCTCCATTTCAGCTTCAAGCAGGCAGGGAGGAGGACAGAAAGGTGTTGAGGTTTCTAACAACCGCTGGGAAGAAGGTGCTCCTGAGTCGAGTTTTAACTGGTTTTGGATGCTCCCGTGTCTTACACCAGATGGGAGTCAGTGGGAGGGGTAGGGAGACCTTGCCGGAGACAAGTGTTTGCTCCTAGGAGTGAGGTGCCAGTAATTTCTTCAGCTGTAGGTACTGCATCCTCAGCAGTCTAATTCTGAGGACATTATTGAGTGAAATCACCTTTTGAGGGACTCCTAAAACCAGTGGATATGTCCGCCCATCAGGAGGCAGGGTCGGAAACTTCTATGGGATCAGAGCCTATCACCATAGCTGAAGTTGCTGTGGTGGTTCTCACAGTGGAAAGTCTTTCAGAGATGTTTTTGGATTTTGTTGGGGATGATATGGTTGGCATGCCTGTTCAATAATGAATGGTAGGTGGGTAAAGATGTTCCTGGTAGGTCCCACGGGCCAGAGGCCCTCAGGAAAACCGACGACACGCTGAAGGGATTATGTCTCCCAGCTGGCTTGGGAATAACTATGGATCTGCCTGAAAGAGCTGGAATGTGTGGCCGTGGTCTGACCTGCTCAAGATGCTCCCACCGCAAGCTGCACAGTGCATGAGAAGTGGTGCAAAAATGGTGATGATGATGATGATGATGATGATGATGATGATGATGAAAAACATTTAGTTAACAATTGCGTGACATAGTTCTTCTGCCTAAACTCATTGCTTTCAGAATTGAAACTTATATTTAATAACGCCAAAATTCAATGAGTATTAAAAAGTAGTTTCCTCAAAAAGCATTCTAGAAACTGGACATCTTTATGTTTCCCAAAAACCCAGCATTGCTTACTTCCTTCATATATAATATTACAGGGCCAACTTGTATTTATTTACCAGGTGTTTTTTATCCAAAGTGGCAAACCAGTGAGAAGGCAGGTCAGACCGTGCCTTGAGCAATTGGGGTTAAGGGCAGTGAAATCACTTTGCTGACCCTGGGATCTGAACCAGTGACCTTCTGATAATAGACGAAGCACCCCAACCCACGGAGCCGCACGCCACCCCTACTGGTCAGGTTTGCCCACAAAAACCTGTTTAGGCTGTGGTGTATTTTATTGGAGAAATTCAGGCTATAGCAAGTTAATTTCTCAAGGGTACAAGAGCAGCTTTGAACCAGAATCCTTCAGTTTAAGAACCCATGTCCTTAATCATTACATTCTTCCCTGCTGCATTGTTAAGGCTCACAGCACATTTTGTCCTCTGTGTGCAGTTTTTTTTTTGTTTTGTGTTTTTTTTTAGGCATTTTTGAAGGTTGAAATAAAGAGAGAAAGGCAACACCTAAGATGTCTAAGAATGGGATTTTCAAACCTAAACATGATTAGCAGCACAACATTGTGATGTAAGTGAAGCCGGACCCTCAAATCCTAAACAATCCTAAATAATCATCGGTATAGTCTCCCCAGCAGAAGCGCCACTTCCTCCGTTTTGACACTGAAGCGTGGAGCGTCGCTGCAGTCCCTCCCCACTGGCCATTCAGGACACGGGGCCATTCAGACCCCTTCTGAATGAAGCACGTGCGGGAACAACGTGTGAGCAGGAGCACGGCACGTGGCAGCCTGCCAGGCAGAGCGGGGTTCGCCCGGGCCAGACCAGCGGGGGCAGCGCCGGCATCCATAAAAGCCGGATCAACCCCTCGCCCGCCCGCCCACGCACACACACACACACACACACACACACACAGAGCGGCCTCACAGCTCACACAGTGACGGGGCCACCAAAGCCTGCATGTTCCACTCATTATTAAATGCTAAGTAGTCTGGCGCGGGATCCCTGATATTCCTGTCACTGGAGTTACACTGAAAATTGTCTGTATGTTTATGGAGCCCCTCCCCCCAGAATATTATTGATGTAAGCAATGTGTCAGAAGTGGAATTTTATCCCCCCCCCCCCCAATTAAATGCATTGTAAAGGCCCATTAACAAGCACCAGTGCAAGACAAATCAATCATATTTACTTAAAGCCACATAGGCAGCTAGACATGTATCTTTTACTGTACAGAAACGCCACATACATAAAAGTATGGCCATATTTATTGGTTCAAAGGACATACGTATTTTAAGTCTTTATGCAATTCCAGGAAACCAGATTATGTTATCTGGAATGGGGTGGTGCCCTGTTCCAGATTATTCCCTCCCACAGCTCCCGGGACCCCATGACTCAGCATAGGCCAAGCAGGTATGGATGGATGGATGGATGGATGGTGTTAGAATTATTTGTTACTGTAGTTTGGCCAACTGTGCCTTAAATCATACTTCCGTGCTCCAGATACAGGTGCAAGCTAAGCTACGGTGGTAGGTAGCTTTAGCCTCACTCTGTTTAATTGGATGAGCACAAACCAGCATACGGAGCAAGCTTCAATGTCGAAGGAAAGGTACCATGGGATGGAACTGGAGCAGCACTGCCTTCCGGAAAGAAAGGAGAAACAGGCACGCCATTGATGGGACGGGATGGCAGTGACAAGGTGCGCACATGTGCCGAAAGGACAGCTAGGGATACGGTATGCCCTGGAGGCCCGTATTTTATACACAATACGGTAATTCCAGTGCCATCTTCTCTGGTACTGCAGTATACCGTAGGGTCGGTGTCTAGTTTGCCCAGCTCAGTCATGAAGTTTTATGTCCTCAGTGATTTGTTTATTTCCCTTGACATGAAATCTCGGCTTAATTACGTCAGAGCTCATTTCGTTATTTTCTCGCAGCTGACTAAATAAGAAAAAATCAATGGCGTTAACTCAGCTCTCACACGGCCAGTTACCTGAAGCTACGCTGATTTCCGTGTTCTCGGAATTCGTGCAGAACAGTGACACACTCCCTGTCAGACATTCCCGGTACTGTTGTTCTGGGTTTTCCACATTAGAAACGGCACTGATGAACTGCACTCTGCGAGACGGAGTATAATGACTCACAATTGCTTTGGACCCAAATGTGTGGTCAGGTGACAGACGTCCTGCGTGACTCTTTAGTTTCACTGAAAGTTCTACACCATGTGACACACTACAATTTTAAGAAGAAAATTCAGTTGTAAACATATTGTAATGTTTCTGTGTCTAATAAAACAACTCAGTATGAAAAGTAATATAAAACTGTTTTATGGCAATAAACAAACAGGCAGCTAGTGGACAGACTATTAAATTCTAGACACCATTCCCAAAATGCATTGCAGCGTGCTAAAAATTGCAAAGGTTGTACCCCTGTTTCAGTTCAATATTACGAGGTTGCAATATGCAGAAGCCGAATTTCAGAAGATGCTACGCTTGGTAGTTTAGCAATAATTTTGTGCTTATCGTATGCGAGCCCAGGTTTTGGGTATTTCTGACCCCTTTCATGCAGGATTGGGCTGGTAACACTCCCCCCATCCAAACTAAAAAAGTAACTCAATCAGGAAGCTGTGTCCTACTCCACTTTACACTCCCATCAGATGAAGTCTGGAGACGCACACTAAGATCTGAACCTGAAACCTGGTACAAACTATACAACTGTAAGCATGTAGGTTGTTTTGAATAAAGGATCTCCCTAAACAAACAAATTACTGGGTGTACAGGCCTTGTCAGTGCAGCAGGAGAGAATCCACCAGTAACACCATACAGAAGTCTATGCCTTTGTTATTCAGTCATGCTGTTTCGGTTAGGAATAATAAGTCTTTTCGTGGGAGCATCCACAGGGTATACAGGACAACAAAACGCCACGGCTTTGTCGCCGTGGTGAGCTCCGAACAGCAGGTGTAGGGTGGCTGATATTGCCACACAGTGCAGTGAACTTCCCGGCAACGGGGAGGAGAGGCAGTATTAGCCTCAGTAACTCAGACACCATTGGAGCCATGAAAGCAGAACGCCAAGAAGCTATGCTAATTACAGAGGCGTACCGGGCAGCGGGATATCCGAGTGGAAGAATGCGAAAATGACAAACTATTTGGGGAGTTATAAGCCGTACACATTTATATATAAACTACTATGGCACTGACAATGAGGAAGAATAGCCAAAAATATATAGGGCAGGGCAAAAGGAAAATGAACAGCAAAGTCATGAAGGTCTGTAGGTGAACTATTGGCACACACCCAGTTTCCTGCAAATTCGTTGCCATCCATCCATACAACTGCTCATCCTGATCAGGGTGACGGGGGGGCCTGGAGTCAATCCCAGGCAGCACAGGGCAGAAGGCCGGGGTACATCCTAGACAGGAGGACAATCTCATACATATTCCATTCCATGAAATGTATGCATATATGGTCAATTTTAAAACATATATACTGCATATATTCATGGGAAATTTATAAGGTGCCTCTCCATTGCACCAAGGATCCCCTTTTGGTTCTATAACCACTTCAAGGATTGAGAAGTGCAGAGCAATATTTTTGCACTCCTTTATTGTACCAAGTTGTTATTTTTGCGCTTGTGGCCTTCCTGTTAGCTTTAATGAGGCTGGCCATTCTCCTCTGACCTCTATCATTAACACGGCGTTTTTTTGGCAGCAGAACTGCCGCTGACATCATATGTGTAAAATTTTAGTTTACTAGCATTACAAGGTTTAATGTCGATAATCAGTAAACGATTCCGCACAGCGTTCTGACTGGCCTTGAATGATCTGCAAGCCTCGATCCCGAAGCGCCGTCGTAGCATGAGCCAAATCTAACTAGCCGTTCTCACTCACGTCCAAGTCACACCGCCACCTCAGCTAGCCTGGGTCTCTGAGTAACCTCAGGCCATTCGAAGGAGGTAACGCACAGGTGGAGTCCAGTGTTGTACATGTCATAGATAATTCATTAGTCACAAGTAATCTTTTTGGAAGCAGATTATTAATGTTCCTTGGCAACCTGAGCCTCCTTCTTCGGCCTTTGCTTCCCAGATTGGTTGCGACCTGATTGGCCCGACCTGCAGAGATCCGTAGGAAGGGCTTGGGCGACGGCCCTGCTGTTTGCAGACGAGCAGCTGTCCGAAGCCACCAGTGCCGTGGAAAAACATCCAGTCTATCCTAGACCTTTTTGGCCACCGGCACAGTCCTGGCAGTAAGTAATATCAACCGTCTCATCCCAGTTCCCCTTTTACCAAATCCTTTCATCGTCAATGAAAGCTAGCTAAACAATGGCGCACGAGTCAAAGCAGGCCCCGTTAATCAATGGCTCTTCATGACCTGTCCATCACCTGTCAAGAGGGTACACCTCGCACCTGTTACTGTACCTTGCATTGAGCCTGTACCCTTGTTATGTCTTTGTGAGACTTCTGTTCAACCTGCACTTATAGCCCTGTGATACTGTGTTATTTGAATATACCCCCCTCCCCCAAATGTATTCATACGCACTTGAAACCTAGATCCATTCAATTCCCAACTTCAAAAGGTCCCAGTCCCTCAGTGTTGTGTTCCCCCTTTCATCAAAATTCACTTAAGTGTAAGGGATCTCCTCACGTTTCATCCTGTTACGTGACCCATTAACTGAAAGCTGACAGTGTTGCAAAGTTGCACGACTGCGGAAAATTAACATGACGCTGCATTCCCATCGATACCCAGTGAAAAATGAATAATTTGTCCAGGCTCCAGTTCCCACATTCCTCTTATGCATTAACCTCCCATAATATTCAAAACATGGTTTCAGAAGAACTAAGAAATTTCTTATCTGGCAGTGACTTACAATCTATTGTGTTTTACTACAAAATTAAAGTCACCTGAGAAACACAGATAAAAAAAAAAATCACAATCTTTTTTAAGAAAGAGATAAAACTTAAAAACCAGTACGATGCTCTAGCATAGAATTCTGACGCAAATTTTAGGGCCCAGATTTTTTCAGTTGACTTACTTCAGGTCAACCCACAAAGAGCTATTGTGCTTCCTGGCAAAATTGCACAGAAGCGCGGCCTATTAGCTATTTTGTTTTAGCAACTTTTAACTACAGAGATGCAACATTATTCCTCAAGTATTCCAGTACTGAGGTTCCCAACCTTTTAATGAGTATAGACTGGCATACATTCTGGAAAAAAAACATGGACTGGAGGGGGGGGGGGGTACTGGCAGTAAAACCTGTCAAAGGAGGGTGGAACCAGGCCAAATTTAATAAGCTCAGCCGTTTCCATTTTTTTCAGATGTGATCAGAACATCAGGAGTTGTAAACAAAAAAAAAAAAAGGCGTGGCTTGAAAATATATGGTGTATTTCTAGAAATCAGCCAATCTCAGCTCACCCGAACCCCAGTGTTCCACAGACAGAGGGATGGGAATCCCTGCTCTAGTGCATATGTGTGTGAAATGTGCATGACTGGGGCCTGAACACTAGCTCTTATATGGGCCCCTTGCAGTTCTTTAAAACCAGAAGGGACTTTTAAGGAAACCGCCCGACCTTAGGCTGTGATGCTCTGGGAAAAGGTTTATGAAGACTATGGCCTTATGGCTCCTTCCTTTCTATCTGGCTCGAGATCCCCAAGGATTCGGCTTTTGGACTTTCTAAATCACACATAGTGTCTTTTATTGGATCCATGTGTTTTTTTTTTTTAACAAATGCAGATTTCTCTCATGTACTAAATCCAAATGCATACCACCTGTTCTGCATCGGATATCATTACTGCTTATTTGGAAATCCATTTTTCATATTTTTCTGCTTTTGTTTTTTTTTTTTCTCCCAAGAGAATTTTTTTCTCAACTTGTCTGGTTCTTTTTCATATTCTTTGTAGTACCTGCTATTTAACTTGACTTCAAGCTCAAAATGCAGCGTCAAAATCACAGTTCATTATTTATCTACACCTTAGATAACCTGACATTTCTCCTTGTCGTTCTACTGCTATGATATTCAGCAGTCTTCCATGGCCACTAACTCCTCCTGCTAGCTGTAAAGTATTGTTACATTCAATGGAAAGTTTCTATTTTTTGGTTTGCAAGGTTTTATTGAGGGTAAATGAAAAATATCTCGACATTTCTAAAGCAGTAAAATGTGGGCGTTGACAAGCAGTCAGAAGTATTCTAAGGTATACTAAGGTATACTAAGCATACTATATGTTGCTGATCCAAAGTCCTGCCCTGCCACGTATACAATGTGCAAGCTACTGAAGGAGATAGAAAAGTTATATATATATATACATATAATGATTTGTGATTATTTAAGTATGGTACAAACTGAATTTCTTAAATGTTTTCCCATATACTGCCATTGTTCATTAAGGAGTTTTTCATAAATGAATTTCTTATTGCATTTAGATGAAAGCAACAAATGCCTTTAACAAAACAAGAAGAAGAAATGTTTCCAATAAAGCTGCAGCTGCGTGATGTGCGGGAACGATCAGACGGCGGTTTCCTGGAAAGGGCAGGCAGCGGATTTCCACAGTGTCCGAAGCTGGCTTGACGGACACGGACGGGCTCTGCCGGAGTAAACCGCGTGAGCCATGGCGGCCTGACCTTTCCGGACAGGCGAGCGGCCGCGGCAGCGGAAGCCGGCGCTGTCTGGCCACGTCGCTGCCGTCACTGGAGTAGTTCACCTCGGAGTTTTTGTTTTTTTCTCCCCTTCTGCTGCTCATTCATAAAATCCTCCTCGTCTGCAGAGAGCCGCAGCCCCGGTCTGGAACACGCACCCATTTTTATCTGAGCCAGCGGGAGTGCAAAAGTAACGTCACCCAGGGGTATCTATTTTTAATTCACCGTGCTTCCCAGAAATAGGACCTCATGCATGTATTAATACGTAGGCAAAAAAAGTGAATGAAAAAGTTGCTGCTTTGTACTGCATAGTCAGGCCGCTGAACAAGGAGTAATATTAAAAAATGTCTACTTGTCATGAACTCTTCTATTTGTGAGCTATGACTCATATTTCTATATATTGCTTTTGCTTTTTATACCGAAACATCCATAACAATCCCTCTTTTTTTGTCCTTATATATTACTAAACTATACTTCCTGACCAGTTGGCATAGAAACTGAAATTTATTATATTATCGCAACTTTTTTACTGCTGCACCGCCTCTTAACCGAAAATGCCCGTGTCAGGATTGTTTGAGACATTATTTACCTGTTATCTGATGATTTTATGCCGCTGCCTGTTTCACTCAGGTGGAATCGCACCGGTCGGCGATGAATCAGGAGAGACGTCCCTCCAACAGCAACCCATAAATTACATCAGATGCTAATTTCTTATCTTTTCACTTATCTTTTATATTCCTATCAGAGTTGCCTTTTTAAAGGTTACAGTCAATGCTGGCACTCTCTGCATCTCATGCAACATTAACAGCTCAAACCCCATGTTTCAGTAAAAAATAAAATATTGCTCAACTTCTTGAAGTTTGTTAGTCAAGAATTTTTTGATTATATATAATGACAAAATATTGATCCGATAAAATACATTATGAACTCATCTTCATGCCTCATACGTATTCGGCCAGCCTTTATTAGGAAACAGCACGCCGTTCTGTCCCTGCCTGATGACCCGGTTTGGCCCAGTATGGCTCGAGAAAGGCTGCCAAAACCAAATTTGCAAACTCACGGGTCCCCACACCCCTGTTCCCTCGCCTTTCTTATTAACGCTCACCGTGGCAAAAAGGTCACTCGGTAAAGTAACACTGCTGTTTCTCTGCCCTTTTCTACTCCTCCTCTCTCCTCCTCCCTCCTTTCCCCTCGTGAACCCAGCTCACGAGCAATGTAACGGCGCAGGTCGAGCATCCGGCACATTTTCTAGAACCTCTCCCTCTCGTTCTGCGCTATGACAGATATTTTAATGGGTCCAGGCAACTTCATGTACAAAACGAAAAAATAATGCATTTTAATCAGGTGGTCCAAGTTTGAGCAGGGCAGAGGCAAGATTGAGAAAAAAACAAAGAAGTCCTTTTTTGATCTGAAGTATCCTCGTTTTGCTGGTAGTGATATGACTTGGAACATAGCTTGATGGAAACTGAAATTGCCTCAGGTAAATTCATGAAAAATGAGGAGGGATATATAGATTTGAATGAGCAGTACAGTTCTCGTAAATGAATTATTTAATATAAGCCAGGTGATTGGCAAGTTAAGGAAATTCTATATAAATTTTCATTTCATTAATATCAATTAAACTGAGACTGGGTGGTGTTAAATGAGGGGAGGAGCTTATAAAATTATTCTTATTTTTCATTGTCGTCATCAAAAAATAATGAATTGCACAAAGACACAAGTCTTGACAAACCCCAGGAAGGATACTGGTCAACTCTAATTGGCACTGAAGCCTCCTTAACAAGCGAGCAGAGATATCTGGGCCTATTTGTCCTTCCTTCCTTTCAGTATCTTCTTGTCACAGTTTGCAAACTAAGCTAATATTTCAGCCACTTATATATGTATGTACTTATACACACACCTGCTAAATTTTGCTTAATATCCAGGGCTGTATAAACAACCGTAAAAATTAATTTTATGCAAAGTCCCTTGTTGGACATTAAGGGCCGGAAGCTAAGCATCATTTTGATTCCATACCACCAAACGTCAAACACACTCAGCTATATCATGGACTAAGTTTAACTATACTGACTAAACTATAACTTTCACGGAGTTAATCATGCTATTTAAAAATAATTTTATTTTCCATACACTTCCTTATATTTCCCTCACTCACCGATAATATTATTTATGGGTACACACATCCCAGTTCAGCACTGGTCCAAAGAAATTCCAGCTTTTTCTTTGTATTCAAGCCCAGTACTTCAGAAAGAAGTCGGATGGGCTGACTTGCTTTAGAAGAATCCAATTCCACCATTTCTAAGGCTGCGTATTTACCTACAAGCTTTGCACTTATGCTTCTCAAAGTTGAGTCGGTCCCCTGAAGATTTCATGTGTCATTCATGAGGAGAACCTGCATAAAACATCACCAGAAGCTATTGGCAAGAGACGTCTAACGCATGGTCCCCAAGACGGGATGGTAGCATTGCTCACTCATAACAGTGACGTCAGAGCTGATGTCACATTGATGCAAAACTCTATCCTGCACATTCAGTAGGTGCAGTGCATTGAAACATTTTGTCTTCGAGGTAAGTTATCATCAGATCCTATAATACTGGCTAAGAATACTCACTAAAATATTCTCTATTCGAATTTTTGTTACCATACTGGTGATTAGATTAAGGGACACTAGGAGACTGAGGTTTTAATTTTACCAAAGGCTTCCCCAATGCAGTAGCCACTTTGGTGTCAGTAGTGGGATGTGACCCTACACTAGGCAAGCTCACACATGGCATATAAGTGTACAGTAGTAGCACTTTCTGCTGACTGCAGTGGAAAATCTTGCAGCATAACCAAGGCCCCTAAAAGCCTATCAGTACTGGAAAGAATAACATAGAATTCACCTCTTTTTGCTACTGTTTACATTCTGTTTCATGCCCACATGCAAAAATCATTATATAATACATAAGCCCTAGTTAGATATTATAAAATATATTTGATTAATATTTTATAGGGGGCAGCATGAGGTGCAGTGGTTCGAGTCTCTGCCACGTGTGTGGAGTTTCTTTGTTCTCACTGTGTCATCATGGGGTTTCCACCGGATGCTCCAGTGCACCACAGTCCAAAAAAAAGCTAAAGAGAACTGAACTTACCATATTATCCATGGGTGTGAATGGTGTGTGACTGTGCCCTGTGATGGGTTGGCACCCCATCCTGGGTTGTTCTCTGCCTTGAACCCATAACCTCCTGGATAGTTTCTGGACCCCCTGCAACCCAGAATAAGACAAGTGGCTACAGAAGTTAGATGGATAATATGTTATATAGTATAGTTTACCTGCTAGAAAGCTGTGTGAAAGCAATAGTTTTGAATACCGAATCTGGTGTTCCATACCCGAACCATGAGCACTAGCACTGAATAAAACGAAAACAGTTGGTTTGGTCACCATTAGATTTGATTCACTTCCCATTTGTCATTAGCTTTTATATGCTAAGTCCACACCATGCTAGGCCGCGTTAGTTTAGCTATCACAGTTACAACCCAAATAATGATAAGATGATTAAAATACCAGCAGAAACTATTACGTTCTACTAGTCTATTTGCCACCGCTTATTAAGAGGACATTTTTAAAATCGATTTTAGGCAAGAAAGCAAATGTAGCATGTACAGTGGTACCTCGGTTCTTGAACTTGGGGGCAGCATGCCGAGCAGGTCAGACCAGGCCCCTTTTTCCAAGGCTACAGACTCTAGTTCTAGTTCTGTGGGATCCCCAGAGGTTCCAAAGCCATTTAGGATACAACCCACCCAGCATGTCCTGAGTCTTCCACTGGGTCTCTGCCCAGTGGGACATGCCCTGAACACCTCCTATGGGAGCCTCATGAGATGCCCACACTACCTCAGCTGACTCCTCTCCATCCGAAAGAGCAGCGGCTCTATTTCGAGGTCCTTCCAGATCTCCGAGCTCCTCGCCGTGTCACAGTGAGCGAGTTCAGCAACCCTGTGGAGAAACCTCATTTAGGATGCTTGTGCTTGTGACCTTGTTCTTTCAGTCATCGCCCACAGCTCATGGCCATACATGAGGATGGGGACGTGGCTTGACTGGTAAACTCCCGCCTGACCATCACGGATCTGTTCAGTGCCCACAGAACTGCAGCCCCCAAACCGATCCGCCTGTCAATCTCACGTTCCCTCTTACTGTCACTCACGAAGAAGATTCCGAGGTACTTAAACTCCTCCACTAAATTCAGACTCTCCCCCCTCAATTAAAAGGAATGATCCATCATTTTCCAAGGGAATACCACAGCCTCAGGTTTGGAGGGGCTGGTTCTCATTGCTGGAGATTTTGGTTGGATGAGGCCAAATGCATGACAACTTCTGCAAATAGCTGTGATATCAATTCCAGCCTCCGGTACCAGGTATTCTTCCAGCCATGGCTCTACCTTGATATTCTATCACAAAACTCACTCTGGCTGCAATTTTCTTCAAAACAATACAAAAAAACATAAATTATCTGCGCCATAGTTTTTAGCACGTATACAAAAAAATGAACGTGGGAATCATGCTGGTTCCAAACTTAAGTTATCCTATACATACGTCAAAAGCTATGTAATAACATGTAGCATATAACAAAAGAAATTTTTACGTGAAAAACTAAATTGCACTTTATTGGGGAAATGACATGCAAATTCAGTTTATCTAGCAGGCTGGTCGTTGTTCCTGCACTGAAAGGAAGTGTTATGACCTCACATCTCCAAGGTTTGAGTTGAGCCCAAGCTTTGTGTAGAAGGAGTTTGTCCACCTTCTCCACATGTTTACGTGTGGATTACCTGGGTTCCTCACATTTCCCTAAGGTTCCTCTGGATTGGTTTCCCCAAAATCCAAGTTCTTGTGTTGGTGTTCCATCCAAGATGCACCTGACATTGGATATTAGGTCATGGCAAATTACTTGCCATATTATGTGTACATTGACTTGCAATAATATTCAGAACCTTAAATTTATTTGTTCAAAGGTTCACATTTAATGCCAATTTAAAGCAGCAATTAATCTATTTAATTTCTAAATAAATGTCTTACTCAAATATTCAAAAGAACATTTAGCATGTGAAAAATAACCTTAATGAGTTACTTTTATGGGCAGTCTGTGTTTGGAAGTGTGGTTCTCATTATTTCAGAACAAAAATACCCGTTTGTGAATGTCCTTGTTTGGAGGGAGTTCATTTTATGTAGACTCAACTACAACAACCAAGGAAGTTTCAAAGCAATTCGTGGAAATGTCATCAAGAGGCAAGGACCAGGAGAGCACAATCTAGTCTAATCACAATCTAATTTAGTCTATCATAAAGAAATATCTGGTTCATCTTACCACAAGCATTTTTTTTCGGGATGAGGCTCTCCACACATGAGGCAAAGAGGAGGACACTGGCTAACGTTATTACCGGTTTATAAAGTGATGAAGGCTCACTTACTGGTATTAAACAAAATGTGCATAAATTAACAATATCCAGGCTAAAGGAAGTCTTTATGGAAAATAAGTGTTCCAAAAACCTACTTAGAGATTTAAAAGCAGCCGCAAATATGGGGAAAAGTTGGAAGTTTTTTAGTCAAAACCCCAGGCATCACTACACGTCTGCTTCAGAGCCATCAGAGAGAATTGCCCACCTAATACCATCCTCAGACACAGTTCCAGAATCATGCTTAGGTCTGCTTCTCATCATTGGGGACTGAAAGTTGTTAGAGCTGGAAAAAAATATATATTCAGGGAAGTACAGAAAGTACACGGGAAGCTCTCTTTTTTGGCTGCTAAACCTGAGTGAAAATTGACCTTTCAGCAGGACAATCATCTTTACAGGAGGCCAGAACTTTACTGGTGCGGCTTACATAAGTGAATGCCTAAGCGACCTGGGCAATGTCCTGGTTTTCACTACTGCTCTGCCGGTCTGAATGGCATCATAGTCACCCATCCATCTTCAGCACACTGTTGCAGGGGAGTTCAGAGTCAATCCAAGGAAGCACCGGGCATAAGGCAGGGCGAACCTTGGAAGGGATACATCAGCATTCGCTTCTTCTTCTTTTTTTTTTTTTAATCCTCAGCTTCTGCTGACATGCAGGGTACCCCAGCTTATGCTTACGGATCGAAAACACTAGGACAATTTCAGTCTGAGGGTATAAGGAAACCCATAACAGTGACAGACAACTGAAAATAGAAACCGTAGTATATAAAAAGAACAAAGGCATTTATAAAACCCACCATATACATCTTGTGCATTTATTGGCCGGCAATGCTTGCTGTCATTGCACAAGCAACCAACTTGCTCATGTTGAATCCAGTGCTGCTTCAGTGGATGCAATGGGGAGGTGGTGTTGCTTACAGAATCACAGTTTACTATGTCTTTTAAAATCAAGAAGAGCAACATTCCATTTGCAGTCAAACGTGCAGTTTGCAAGCTTCATAGATGCAAGTCTATTAGAATCATATTTGTAACAGAGGCTGGAGGTATGATGTTTGGAAGCACCCTGTAATTATGTAATTATACCCTGTAATTGCGTAATTATACCTAAGGAATGTTTACCTGCTATCAGGAAGTCTATGTGTGACATGAAGTATTAAAACTGCATTTCCCATTACTCGCTAAAGAAAAACATCACTCGGTGAATTATGCTGGATTGGCTTCTTACAGTTTACATAACTAGACAGCATAATTATTGTGCAGCGGAAACTCCCTCGTGGTCTTTTTCCAAGGGCCCACATTATGTAAAAGATGTGTGTCATTGTCACCCATACTTCTGAGCAACTTACAGATCCCAGCTATGATGGCTGACGAGTATGAAGTATGCTAAAAAAAAATCAACTAGAAAGGGCATCACATCCTGCAAACATTGCAAGGCATTTAAATTGGGGTGTTTGTCATTGTTAATAACCAGCTAGTTTGTCACATATAAAATAATGCATTCAGTGGCCACTTTATTAGGTACACTTGCTTGCTATCGCGAACAGCCTGCTCTTCCAGACAGTGAACCATGTGGCTTCAGATTAATATATACTGCATGAAGACAGGATCAAGTTCAGCTACTGTGCGGCTAAGCATTAGCAGGCTAAGATACGCGACTTGAGTGATTGTTGTTGCCAGACACAGTGGTTCCAGCGCCCCGAGTTTACAGAGGATATTCAGCTGAACAAAAAAAAAAAATTCGGAAAAAAACATCCAATCAGTGGCAGTTATGGGGCCAAAAACACCTTGATAATGAGACAGGTCAGAGGAGACTGGTCAGACTCGTTAAAGCTAACAGGAAGGTCACAAGCGCTAAAATAACAGCTCAGTACAGCAAAGGTGTGCAGAAAGGCCTTCTCTAAACCCTTGAAGTAGGTCAGTGGACAAGGGCTCCTATCTGGCTCCACGTAGAGGCACCTAATGAAGGGGCCACTGATTGTATGTGCCATGCGTATACAGCAGCACATTGCTAGTGTTGGGGGTTCGAATCCCACCTCCCCTCAGTGCATGTGGAGTTTGCATGTGCTCCCCATGTCACATGGCTTTTCCTCTGGGTCCTAGATTTCTTCTGCACTCCAAAGATATGCAGTTAGGTCACGGACGTCAAACTCCAGTCCTGGAGGGCCGGAGCCCTGCACATTTTTGGGTTTCCCCTCATTTAACACACCTGATTCCACTCCTTGTGCTAATTACCACACAGCTCTAGAACTGAATCATTTGTGGTGGAACAGGGAAAGAACTAAGCTACAGTATATAGGACTCTGGCCCCCCAGGAACGGAGTTCGACACCCCTGAGTTAGGTTATCTGACATTTCTAAACTTGCTTATAGTATTTGATACTGTATATGCCCTCTGATTGACTTGCATCCCATTCAGGGTGTGCCCCAAGTTTGTGTCCTGTGCTGCCTCAACCCTTTGACTAGAATGAGTGTGTAGAAAATGAATAAATAGATGCACAAATATACTTTAGATTATTCTATTGGACATTAAAGGCATGAGGCTACACATTTATAATTATAATTAAAAATGAAAACTCTCTCTCTCTAACCATATAAACAATTCTGCAAAAAACAGAAATAGAATTCTTCTTCTGCCAGGTTTTTTTGAAGGTACTTATGCACAAACATATAGTAGCGTACATGTTGTTAGCTATGCAAACAATTTATGCAAAAGGCTCTATATTTATTTTATGAAAATCTCAAAAGAGTGAATCCTTTATTTGGATTTAGTACTTCTTCTATGGGCCACCTCGCTGTTGTTTACAAAAGGTCTCCCGGTGAAAGATAAATATTTAACCTTGACTTATAATAGTATTTTTTTTTGCAACATGTCAGGACACACTCCAAAGTGATGGGCATGAAACTGAGGTTACCGTCAAAGTTTTTAGACCATCATATTTACAGAATTAATTCCCCAGTGTTATGCAGTGTGCCTGTTCTTTGTCTAATGAAAAACGAAGGTTATGTTATGTTACAATCACACTATGTTTCGTAACATTATGTTACGTGGATTGGTAGTAGTCTTCACTCTGTTTCCCCTCTCCTTAAATTATTGGTAACTGTATAAGCAGTTTTTTTGCACTGTAGAAATCGTTATGGATTCTGTCCTTAGCACTGTAATATCTGTCCTGTCATGAATTCTGCACTGGATCCAGGAGGAACACTATTTTGTTTCAGTGTGTCCTGTACATGGCTGAGATCACAATACAGCTTAACTTTACTTTACTTGACTAAACAAAAGAGATGGATTTTTGTGAGGCACTATAGAAGCCGCCCTTTGAGGATTAGGACATGGCTTCATTGAGTCTAGCGGCGTGGCACCTCTGTCACCCTCTTCTGCACAGTAGGGCCACCTTTAAACAGGCTGCACCTGAACACAGCCAGCTTTTATTAGTCCATGTTCAGGTGTGTGTCTTCAGACACAGCCAGTGGGCGTGGTTGTGCTGGCAGTTTGCCAAGCGTTCATTATCCTCTGTGCTTTTTTTTTGTGTCTGTGTGTGTAGGATTATTTGCGGAAATCCAGACACCCTACCTACATCTTTATGTTTCTTTCTATTCCATTGATATCACATATGATGTGACGTTCATTTTTCAGCATATTTGTGACCCAAGGCATCGCTATAATAGGTGGAAATGTTTCCTGTTTCTTTTCCTTTGCTCTCCTTCCTTTAAGGCTCCTCTGCGGTTTGGAGACGTCTCACAACTACATTCAGTGCAATCTTTATTTTTAGCCGAACTGCTGGATTCATAAATCAGATTCTTCTGCGCAAGCACCAAACACCCTCTCCATCTCATTCACAAGAATCGCTTCACTGTGTTTTTGTTTTTTTTTTTTTCCAAGAGGCATGCCTTGACCAAAGTTTATTAACTTCCCTTCAGCCAATAGGCTTTCTGCTGTGCTCTGTCAACAATCCAATGGGATGAAGAGGGAGGATGGTGCAGGATGTTACTAAGCAACTGCAGGTAGAATCTGGGATCATGTTGAAGTCATTGTTATTTTATTTTACCTCCCAAAGAGACCTCACGTGTTTTTCCTTTTTTGTGCTCTAAAAAAAGTTTGTGTTATTTTTAAGTGCGTCAAAGGAATGCTAATGCCGTTAGTCTGCTTTTATAAACTTCAGGTGCTTCTCTTCTGTCTGCAGCACCATGTTTTGAGACAGACTCCCTGCAAATCCCCAAAACGCAGTAAAATGCACCCCCTGCATCTCCTGCGTGCTACAGAGGCAAGTCACATTCCTCATTCCAACTGCCACAAGCTGGCCAATGTCATAGGAAATCATTTTTCCTCTTCCTGTTCTGTGGAACACAACAATGAAAGAGAAGGAACAGATGGAGAGAAGTGGACAGATTTCGAGTCACGTGTCCGGGTGTTTGTGTTTGAAACAAACAGCAAACGTTGTCTCCATGACAGGTGTGCTCAAGGACACGCACAGGCTCACACATGCAAAGCATTGACAAATATACACACCCACTTCTACGCCGATGTCGTCTCATTTAAGCGAATACGATATAGATCTGAACCTATTGTTCCTGATAAAAACAGCCTAATTGCACACTATTGAAGCCATTAAACCGCTGCTCTGGGCAAATTTTTTTTTTTTAATTGAATAACTAGAAAAAACATGAAAACAAACATGTTAAAAAGTTGTAATGTACTTTTAAGTCATGAACCCAACAATCATTCCCTGTTGAGTCTTAACTATATCCTGGCAGTTACAGCCAGGACAGCAAACTCTATTTCAGAACCCAGAGGCTGCCCTGCTGATTTATTTCAGCCTTTTTAGCTGCTCGAACATGAAATAACACGGCATAATTCTGCCACTCCTTCAATGCCCTGGTACCGGCAATATGCAAACAGTTTGAAACATGTGGGTGGAACAGGGAACATGATCAAACTATCCCAGGTGGCATCTGGAGTTCGACAGCTTCTGAGGTGCATCGCCATAGTTTCAGGGAAGCGAGGTGAATTTCAGTGAACCCACTACATCAGATCTGATTAAAACTCCTGAGAAAAACAACAATGCAGATCCCCACTTAAAGATGTCTGACACCTATGTGCATGTCGGGCATGAGCAGGGTGCGCTATGCACAGTGGGTGTAGGATCTCTATCCCATGTTAACTAATGGAGGTATTCAAATGGTGCATATGAAAATCCCAGGATGTGACTCTCTGCGGTCCTCGGGTTTTGAAATGTAAAGCAGGGTTTCAGAGTCGGTGGCATGAATCACCGCTCGGGCTTGTTGTCGGAACAAATATTTTAGAGGACTTCACTGCAGCCTTGTCAATACAACCTTGGAAGTGGCTAGACTGGTGAAGCAGCGGGTTAACTGACCCTTTGGCTGCAATATTGCATAAGCCTCAAATGTGAAGGTAAGGAATAAGAAATGTTCTTTACTGAATGGTGGAATTGGGGGGGGGGGGGGGGGGGGGACATGCTGGGGGATGACGTTTTACATTCCAGAGAAAGTAGCTTGGAAATGGGCCTCTTGCTGAGTGGGTTTCCCTTTCAAATGCAGACCCTGATGGAGAGCTTCAGCATGCAGCTGGATTTTCCCGGCCTGAAAACCTGGAGGGAGTATTAACCTTGGGACCTGTAGAACCATATAGTGAAGGTGTAAGTAGTGAGACTCGTCTATAAGGAACAAAATACAATAAAATGTGTAGTAAGAGATAAAATAATGAGTAGAATGATCGCCTTTTTATTTGTTTGGTGCCAGACTACAGGAGGCCCCTGTGCCACCTCTCTCTAGGTGCATATTGAATCAGCACTACGCTGGACCCAAAAACGCTACAAAAAAAAATCTTCGAATAGGAATCAAATGGATAAGGATTTTTTACTGAAAAATATAAGTGTCTGGACATTGGATGTAGAAAAATATAATTAATCATTATCTGCTCTAAAGCTAGAACAGCTGCTTAAATAGGTCAGTGTGCACAGCAGTATTAAAGTGCAAAATATTATGTGAGAAAACAAAAAAATAAGTAGACTTACAAAAATACACACAACAGTATTATGATGGAATCACAAAGGCTTTGTTTTAATCCTGTTTGGCTCTACACCAAATGGTAAAGTTTCACTTTGTGCACAGTTAACGAAACAAACTAAGTAAACACAAAAAAAAACCTATCAGAAGAACATCACTGTTTGTTGATACAAAATGTTTTGTTTGTTTGATGTTTTAAAAAATAAGCATTCTATTTGTTCATTATTTTGTTCGTATAAGACTCATGGAGACTGAGGTTCTACTCACGTTTAAAATTCCCCAGGAATATTTACACAGTTATTATGTAGGAATGAAACCTATTGGCTTATGGAAAGTAGCCTGAAGAGATAAATAAGGGAGTGTAGGTTAATTCATATCGTACCGTCAAAGCTATGTGGTTCATTGGCGTAATGTGTTAGGGTTAGGGTTAGGGTTAGGGTTAGGGGTTAGGTTTAGGGTTATAAATAACAGAAGAAATCTTAGAATAACAAATGGACAGGAAATAGTCTGAATTAATTCTAAAAAAGCACAATCTTATAAGTGCTTATTTGTTTTTAGAGCACAATACAGATTGCAGATAAAATACCTTGCAAATCTAAATCAAAATGGTATTGTCTAGCTTATTTCTGAGGAAACTGAGATTAGCGAAACTATGAGTGCATATGCCCTGCAATAGCCTGGCATCCTGCACGGAGTGGACCCCAGCCTCGTGCCCCGTGCTGTGCAGGACAGGTCACAGGCCACAGGTCACAGGCCACAGGCCCCACCATGATCCTGACCAGGGTAGACAATTGGAAAATGAATGAATGTGTGGCTATTTTTTATCAATTTTCAGTCAATTTTAAGAAGACATTAGCAAAAGGCCATATTTTTATATGCTGCGCACCAATTGACTTGCATTTATATTATATCATACACAAGCTGATACCCTTTTTCCAATTCCTCATGCTAATTAAAAGCACATAAAACCATTTTAATTAGAAGTATATAAGGAATAATTGTAAATAAGTGTCAATAACCTTTGGTAAGGTTTACTTTAAGGCTACCTAAAAGTGTTAGCATTTATCCAAAACTCAACAATGCTGCAATCTTAATGGCAGCCTACAAGATGAGGCTGTCACCAGACCATTGATCTACAAACAGTGGCCCCATATTTAGTGACAGATTTTCTGACTGACAGGGGCACAGTACCGCCCTGCTAAAACATTGTTAATTAAACACCACATGGACCATGAAGTACATCATTGTTGCTCATTGGAAATGTTGTTTTTGATAATTGTCAGCTCTGAATGTTTCCTTGAGTTATGTATTTCCACTGTATACCCTAATTTTTATGACTCAAAGGTGGTATCACTGTTAGTGAGAAATGACGAAGGCAGCTTGGCATGTTACCATGGCACCGAAAGGAAGTCTGCACTCCTTACCTGGGGGTGAAAATGTCCTGAATGTCCAAAACACGTTTGTCCTTGTTATTAAGGGCCATTGAAGAGGTTCAGACTTTGTGCCATTATACTGTCAAAGAGACATCCTATTAGGAGGAACCTGTCAATCAGACAGGACTCGGATTTTTGCCCTGCAATTCAATTGAAACGTTTTCGTTACCTTCTTATAGGAAAAATTTGGTGTTGGTTATGGAGCGACATCTCAGCTGCCTTCACCGGCGCTAAGTGAAGGAATTGTTCCCTGCGCGATGTCTCCTGTTTTCCAAAATAGCTGTTCAATAATGAGAACAATATCCAGTGTATATGTGCAAGCCAGTGAGGACACCCACACTCATTTGCAGTGAAAGGCAAATGACCCCAGCGATGACTCACAGCATCACTTAAATACTCCTTTAATTCACATTGTATCCTGAAGGGTTTCAGCATTCATACATTACTGGATGGTACAGACAGAAAGGTAAATCACAGTGTGATTCTGATAGCCCCCAACTATACCTACGGTGCCTCTAGAAGGAAAATAATATACTTTAAAATGCTGTCAAATCATACATTGCTGTTCAATCAAGCAAATGTACTTTGGGCAAAAATTAGTGCTGATTATGAAAAGCTTCTTTACAACTCAACAATATGATGAAAGAACCAGCATTATGAAACAAGCTAAAGTGCATATTGACATGTTTTCTATAATCGTTACGAAGATAAGTAATGTAAATGTTAGACAATATAAGAATCACTTAATAGGAGCAGAATTCTTTCAGAAACACCTAGAAATTGTACGAGCACTTTTTGCAGCTCAGAGAACAGCTGCAGATTAACCTCAAATTAATATTTGTTTGCACCTCTTCAGATGGGTGCTACTTCACGATTTCCTGTATGATTCTCGTTTATGATCGCTATCGTACAACCATAATGAAAGTGAGGGAGATTAAAGCGACGATGAATCAACCCTCATGAGCTTAGCGGCTCAATAAACTTCATAACTCCTTCTGTCTTGCCCGCGTTCGGGCTGCGCACTCAGAACTTTGCATACATTCTCTGACAAGACCGGCGCTTAAACCTGATAGCACATCCAGACAAGATAAGAACCACATATAGGGGACTGCTGTTGGCTCAGGGCTTGGCACAGTTGCCTAGCACCTGCAGGGTGGGGGGGGGAGGTTCCATTCCTGCCTCCTACCGTGTGTGTGTGGAGTCGGCATGTTACCCCCGTGTCACATGTGCTTCCTCTAGGCATGCTGGTGCCCTCCCACATGCAGGTAGGTGAATTGGTGTTTCTAAATTGCCCTGTTGTGCGGAGGGGGGGGAGTGTGAGCGCGTGCCCTACGATGGCATTTCTCTCCAGGGTGTTCCCTTGCCCTGTGCTTCCCAGGATAAGCTCCAGGCTCACCGTGATCCTGCAGTGGATAAGCAATTTGTTAAATGGATGGATAAAAAAAAAAAACACGTAGGTGTGATGCACGTTATCCAGCTTGCAATTCATCAAATAAAATGCAGGTTTTTTTTATAAAGATCATTGTTTATATAAGCGCATCTACTGTATATAATTCAATCCAGGCTAGTAAAGCAAGTTACCAAAGACAGTATGTAAGTAGTTGCTCGGCTTTTGACCCAGAATTCCCGGAGGTGCGTGTGTATAAGGTGAGAATTAAATGCCTCGCCATGTTATTTCAGTTGCTTATTCAAGGATGAATGACTGTGCTGTACATAAGCAAAGCTTAAACCCTTACTTTCGGGCACTTGATATTTAGAAAAGCGTGTCAGATAAATGAGAATAAGTTACATGCTGCAGCTGATTCATAAACATTGTCATTCTCAACAGGACAGAGCCAACTGATAAACCATCCGCCTGTTTTTTACTGAAGGCTGTTATTTTGCTCATTTCTTTAGTAAAACTTTGTTTGTGTTTTAATAATCATCACCATATTAACTATAATATACTTATTATTATTGACCATAATATAAGAATTACAATTGCTGGAGTTAATTATATAATACTATACTTTATTTCCCCAAAGACCTGTATTACCTAAGCAGTTGGAAGGTGGATAGATGAAAGGACTTTTTTTTTTTTACTTGTATCACTGATTTTGAATAAAAATGTGCAGCAGTTTGTTGCCATTAAATTCCAGTTAAATAATGCTTTGGCCTTTTCGGCAGAGATTGTCACACTTTCCCGGCCTTTAGGATACAGTCTGAATCAGTGGCGAGCGTCGCCTTATCTAACCACATCTATGTTGTATTCATAACAAAAGAGAGGAGGGTGAAAATTGTAATGGAACTCTAACAACTGGGAGGCAAAAGACCTGAAAGAATTTTTATTCTGCAATATTATATTTCTGCCATGGACTGGACAAACAAAAGAGCACAGCGAACCATCAAAGTGCAGTATGTCATCTTTTTTTTCCAGAGTATTACATCCAAAGGCTTTGTATGTCTGAATTTAGATGGTAGAGTACACAAAGAAGGCAGTTTGTCCATCTCTCACTGCTACGCTTTCATTTTCAAAAAGCCTTTGATGTATAGGGGGACTTTGGCTATATTCCCATTCACCAAAACAGGGGAGATATCCCAGTGCCATCCCATCGCCATCCCACTGCATCCCATTGCCATCCCACTGCATCCCATTGCCATTCCACTGCCATTTATAATCCCTTACATTTTCTCACTATTAAGGGACAAAGCTTTTATTCACTTTAAACATAACTTTATACCATCATTTACCCCTAGCTTACTGTACTAAAATGTCATGGAGCACAGCTGTAGAGAGGGGAGCAAAAAAAAAAAAACACAGAGCGAAACTATTTGGGATTTGCAGGGAGGCGGACACAAACGACCCGCTTTCATGCCTCGAAGACAGAAACATAATCAGCACAGAAAGGAAATTTATCAGCTTCAGTGCTTAATTATACAACTTATTTAACAGAAAGAAAAGCTTTTTTTTAACCAAAATCAGGTATCCAGGTCAAAAGCAGTAGACACTTATGAAAGAAAAGTGTCTGGTTGAAAAATTATGAGGCGATTTGTAGGTATATATTTCTTACTTTAAAAACAAACAGCCATGCTTATTTTTAAGTTCCAAAAGTAAGGGTATTTAGAAGTTAAACTACATCCGGTACTATTTTTAAGTGTGAAAGGAGAACGCAGCGAAAGCAGGTGGCCAGACAATGATGATCGTGACCAGGCTTGGGGAAGGGTGTCCCAGAACAGGTAATAGGACTGCTGGAGCAGGCAGTAGGGCTGCAGGCTTATGTCATCAGCAATGCTCATGCCAGGATCAAAGGTCCCGCACACAAAGAGGAAAGCCTCCTGGACTGGAACCTTCTATGGGCAATTAGCATGCCAGCATGAGCTGTACGGAGCTAGCGGCTTCGCGGAGCGACTGGGCCGTCCGTAGCTGAGAACCTCTTTGAGGACAATGACAGAGTGCATTTCCGGCCTTATATGCGGAATTTTAAATGCAGCTTATCTCAGATTAAGGGAGGAGGGCCTCTTGAATAATTTCATCAACGAAAGCCCACAGATTCAGGAAAGTGGGTTAGGACTTCCTGTACCGGCTCTGCCTATCATGCACTTGACTCCATGTCGTAAACAACCAAGGGATGTCCGTTCGGAGCACTGGACTAGCTGCATTTGCCGCTGTATGGGCATCCAAAGGCTGCCGGACGCTGCATTATTTAGCATCCCAGCTGATCCACTTACCCAGTGCAAAGGATGACGCTGTACTTGGTCCGCGTTTCTGAGGAACATCCCAGGGCGCACTGGACTTCAGGGGCAGCGCATGATGCAAATCTGAAGTGTACGCCAGTGCAGGCCGTGTGCTGATTCTAGAAAAACCAAACAGAACCATGCAAATGTCTATTCAAATCCAGAACCCTCCCCCAAAGCACTGCATTGAGTGATAAATGTGTTTAAAGTCTAACAGGCATGATACAAGTAAGACTTCAATATGATACTGATATTGATTATTTTCCAGGAAGTGGATTGAAACCAAATGGCAGTGAGGTATTATTTTTGTAGGTCATAAGTGCCCTTAGATGCGTATTTGTTAAATCAACCACATTCAGCACTCAACAGCCAAATGTGGTTCACATTCAGCAGCATATTTGGACTTCAGCCTGGTAAAATGTCACACGAAATATTTAACACATGATGACTAGTAATTGTTTTATTATTGTTTTCATTATATTTTATATATAAATTATACTTTGGAGTGTTTCATCCACTGTAAGTCAGACTTCAGTTCCAAAATCTCCTGCCACTAAGTTGATTACCCTTTCAGCTCTCTGATTTATGTATTTCAAATATAGTGAGGAATAAAGTTATGTTGAGGTTACAAGAAACATATTATTTGGGGGTGGTTGTGGTTAAGTAAGTTAGGTTTGCCGTGCCTGTGATCAGAAGGGCGTTGGTTCAGATCCCACAGTTGGCAGACTAATATTACTGTTGGCCCCCCCTGAACAAGAGCCTCAACCCCCAATTGCTCCAGAAGCTGGCTGACCCTGCTTTCTCAATTGTACATCACTTTGGATAAAAGCATCTGCTAACAATGTAAATTACTTACACATAAATTTTAAAATGACATAATCTAAAATGAAGAGCATTACCAAAATGTGCTTGAAAAACAGAACCACGTCACTTTTTTCTTGGGGTTTATCTCTGCTTTACAGCATGTGGAGACGAGATGTCTGGAACTCTTATCACAGGATGCATCTTTTTCAGCCCGTTTTCAACAGAATTTGCTCATCATGCAACGCAGCATTCTTACATTTTGTCAGTTAATTATTCATAACTAACTGCCTCCTATCATTCACCTTCTCAGTAGCAAACATTACCTCACCTCTCCATTGCAGTATGTGTTTCAGCTGCTCCGCTCCCGTAAACTTTCTTACATGTCACCCTAACTCCCCCCCACCACCACCCATGAGGTCGTGACTCTAAACTCATACTCTTTTTTTTTTCTCAATGGCAAGTTTGAAAGCATCGTGGGTAAACTCAATGCTTGAGATAGCACAGAGAGCTTACTGGGTGTTTTACATGTTCTAGGCCAGAGGATGAGTAGGAAGGTATTCCATCCCACTGAATTACACTTTGCCAGTGTTTTCAAAGTGTGGTTTATGTACCACATGCTTCTAGAATGTACGATTTAATCTCTGTTCTTTTTGTGGTAAGCCCAACTTCCGGAACACAGCCCCACTTGAGATTTCTGTGCAGGGTGGGATAAAAAAATGAGCTTCCCAGAGCTATGACGTTTGCTGTACTATCAGCCAAGAAGTCATTTTAGTTGTAGTTACTAGTAATTTGTGATACTGAGACTCTATTAGTGGTATTTATGGAACAGAGTTTGAAAGGCAAAAATGATATTGTGCCCCAAAGGATACATTAATTCATAACAGTTAGCGGTATTGTGAAATAGGAAGGAGAAAACGCTGACTGATAAATTCTGATTTTGGCACATTACATGTAATACACCAGGGTAAATGTGAGTGTATTTAACTGCAATGAAACAGGAAGATATTATGGTGTAAAAGTTATACAGCTCTTTATATGTCATTATAAACTTCTCTACCACAGAAAAAGCCCAGGTCTTCAGCCCTAACAATTCCCATGCAATAATTTTACAACAGATATTAAGAAAATAAAGAAATACACTTTCTATGAATGTCATGTCTATAACAATCTATGAACGCATTCATAATGCATTATAAACATGACTATAAACATTTATAAGGCATAACACGTTATAGCAATGTTTACTATGCATCATGCATGCTTTATGAAGTGTTCATCTATAATGCATTATACATGCCTTCATAATGCAGTACAAAGCATTCTTAATGCTTATACCAGTCATTATAATGCATTATGAAGGTAACTATAGTACATTATAGAGGACAGCTTAATTGGAGCTTACGAGGTATTATATTCAACACTATAATGCTTTATGACTGCTAATAGAAGATTTTGTCATGCTTTAGAAATTATTATACCAACTATAATAATGCATTATGAAGGTATCCATAGTGCATCATAGATGAGAGCTTTAAGTATCGTTACCTAAATGTCTTCTTGGGAAGCAACGTAAACTGACTTGATTAACCTCCTTCAAATCTGTAATTCATCCATCCACCCATCTTCTACCCTCTGATCCCAGACATAATCACAGGCAGGCCTGGAGACAATCCCAGCCAGCACCAGGTACCAGGCAGGGAACTACCCTGTGCAGAATGCCTGGGCATTGCAGGGCACACACACACTCACAGAGACACTACAGGCAATTCAGAAACGCCAATCAGGCTAACTGCACATCTTTCAGCTGCGGCACAAAGTCAAAGTTATACCTGAAATAGTATACAGGAAATATTTTCACCTTTTTTGCATAAGTCTGACTCTCTGTACTTAGTCCTGTGAGAAGTCAATCTTCCAACCCTTAAGTAAATGTATTTTGCATGAGTTTGTATTATATATACCTAAACATGTCCAAAACTATTTTTAGTTATCTATAGAAACAATTCCTCTTATTCAGGTGAGACCTAAACATGTCCCCTAGGGACACAGAGAGACATTTTCCTTAGGTGTCTGGCAGCACCTCTGATGATATGTGCTGAGGACTGAGACACTTTTGCTAATAACCCAAATTGCTTGACTGTATTTTCTTGTACCACTGTTTAGCAGGATGTTCCCTGTTATACACGACTTTCTCACCTTCTCAACAGTAATGGGGGTGCACTTTGTCACCATCATAGCCACCCACTTCCGCGTGATTCGGTCTTGTTCAGTCGTGATCAAGGCCTTACCTCTGGCTACGCAAACCCCCACAGTTGCACCAGACACGATGAAATACCCCGGTTGCCTTAGCACGCCAGCTATCCCCATAGCTAGGAGGATGTCTCGCTTGTCGCCATGGATGCAGGTCAGAGTGGCGTGATGGTGTCAGACGTGTCCTTTTCACACTTCTCACTCGGCACTTTTCACTTACGTGCCTCCTTCAGACGGTAAGACTCCGCATTTGCGGGATCACCTGGATGTAGGAACAGGGTAGACATGGTTAAGCTACCCAACTGGTTCCCCGGCAGTGTGTTTCAAGGCAGCACATACTTGCCGATGAGCTGGACCAAGCTGCCCACCATTTTGCAAATGGCGTGTGGCTATAGCTTATGCTGAGTCTAACAAGACAAGTCACAAGATCCTCTACGGTCATTAAATGTAACTTTATTGGCCTTTCCACTAATGAATGAAGGCTTATTGGTTATTTTTAGGCAGACACATTTAAGTATAGCTTAATGACTGGTGGTTAATAGATTTGATCATTTTAAAACACAGTTCTTTGTATGCAAATGTGAATATGCGGAAGCTGGTCCACTTTCACTAACTGGAAATAAAAGCTCAAATATAAGACAAAAAGAAATTCTCTTTATGTGTTTTCCGACCTGTAACATATATTTTTTCTGTTGTGGTCACACTATCAAACTACTTAAGCCGATGTATCCGGCAAGTTATATATTAATATAAATACAACAGAAGTTATAAGTAAATATAAATAACTAAATATAATAGAAATGACTAAAAAATAAAAAAAAACGAGACGTATTCATGAACACAAATGATACATGTGTGAAAACTACGGCATGAACCTGGAGGTAGTATATACAATTTCATTGTACAATAGTATTCAAAACAAATTATACGTAGCAATCCACAGGAGATCGACATTGTAATCAAAACAATTCAAGGGACATTGAGGACAAAGTGCCTTCTGCCATTTCACACATTGACATTGGTGGAGAAACAAAAACACACATATGACTGCAGTCCTTATTGTGTGGTCCGTCGAAAATTGACTTTGGATCTATTTGATACTTGAAACGTGAACTGCTCCAAAAGTAATTCACTTTGTGTCATAAGGAACAGAGCACGAAGGGCAATCTTAAATTCATAGACACATTAAAAAGAGGGGGGGAAATGCTATATTTACATATATGTTATATAAAGTGCATCTATCCCTGATTTGTTGTGCGCAGCGAGTTATTAATACCATATTGTCTCACTTATTTTACAACTCCCTTGACAAAGCGGATCCATGCTAAGAGACTGGCAAATATCACCTATTACTCATATTACTTAGCAGTACATTTCTAGCGCACATGCATGTTTTGGACTTCGTCACTGAATAACAATTAGGTGACTGACTGTACCACTAGCAACTGATGGAATTTTACTGAAAACACACTCGGCGTTTATAGCTGCAAATCGTGAATCAAAGTTTACTATAAATATGTTTACAAACCCTAGGCATTGTAGTCGGTTGAAGTTACACGTAAGACCGCAGTCGAACTCTTTTGCTTTCTGTTTCTGCCACGTTTGTTCAGAAAGGACAAAATACATAACCATTTTTTAAAAGTGTAAGTACGAAATTCCGATTTTTTTAAATCGTCTTGAAAGAGCTCTCAGTCGGACTTTTGAACAGCAACAAGTCCCGTGAGAATGCTGTGCTTGTATACGGGGTACATAAGAAAGAACAACGTACCCTGCCTCACACCAGGCCACTTCTGTGTGAAACGTCTTGTTCTAAGTTGGTCGTGTATCGATGATTACTAACTTCCCGCATATTATCTTAGTAATGAACAAAAAAGCATTTTATGTAGGATGTGTGTGTGTTTTCATTCCATCATCTATTGAGACAGTTAACCAAAAGGACTGGTAATTACTAACATAAGCAAAGGGGGGTTTGCGCTGAATTTGGATTATGATCCATCCATGAACTGGATTCAATCATGTTAGATTCGCGTAATAACGATTAAAAAAAAACGTTTGACTGAGGGCAGCTATTGCGTAAATGTATAGGTTTTCTATAAATCGCAGCTTGTTACTGTTTGTCGTGCCAGTAGAGGCAAGGTGTTGGAGAGTTTAAGCACGCCGATATTGCAATGGGTTATTAGATTCATAAGTCACCGAACTGGTGGGCGATCTACTCAGCACAGCAGAACTTCTCATATGATGCCTTCAAACAAGACACATTACCTAGCAGCATCTGTTGGAGTGAGTGGATTTTAAGACACTTCTATCTCCAGGACAGCTTACAGGAAATGGTGAGTAGCCTAGACCCCAAACCTTATCAGGAATAACTACTCAGAATGATTATGGATAGTGTTTAATGGGGTTGAAAATACCTTTTTGTTGGGTGATGGACTTGTTATCTTTTGGGGCTCAATGTAAATAACCCTTACTGATGGGAGAGATGTCAGCAATATCGTCTAAAACTTTAAAATGCACCCTCTGCGATGTGGATTTTTACATTTGTGCGCGCAGGAAATCTGTATATTATGCCGTCTATGAGGTTTATGCTTCCTACATAACGTGCTTTTTTCCAAGACCGATGCCAGTTAAGTGCAACATGTGTAGGCACGCTGCTCTCCACCAACAAAGCACCACGAGAGTGCGACCAAACAAAATAGGAGCGGAAGGCTTTTGGTGTTGTTTAGGATCTCGTGGAGCCTTTTTTGAACGTCCCATGCAGAGTAATATGGCGAGCTTTTGACATAAGTGAAGCTTTTGGTAGGAAACGGTCCGGCCAACATGTGATCAAATATTAACAGGACGGGCTTGGCAGGGAAATATTCACGTGACAAGGCGTGGGGAAGCAATAGACTATAGCAATATCAAGTGGCACTTAACGAAAGTATAGATTTCTGCTCCTTTGTAACCCTAGCTGTGATATGCTTTCAGCACGCTGGACAGAGGCATCGGAGTCGTTGAACGCAGAGGACTAAAACACCGAGTGGACATCAACTTTTAAGTTTTGCAGTTCTTTGCCAAAGCTAGGGAATGGTTTTATTTTTTCCCCTCTTTCTGATAAGCGCTTGCTGCGGAAGCCCTGTGATGTAAACGGAAAAAAAGACATAGAGATCTGAAGGCTGGTTGTTTTGCGCTTGGAGTTTTGTCGCCACTTAGAGCATGTGAAAGTTGAAATCTTAGAGGCACTGTGCGGTGTACGTTCTTTGCAAGCACCACTTGGTATACAGCGTTAACTTTGGGAAATGCAAGTGTTGGTCTTGAAGATCTAACCACTGATAGTGGTTGTCAGCTCCTAAAAAGGTAAGAAAGCATACATTTTAATCTGTTACTGCTAGTGTTATACCGCTCGACCGTCTTGTCGTCAGTTTAGTGCTCATCTTGGTCCATTGTTTTGTGTTTTTAAACTGAAGTTTAATATCTGCTTTTGTAAACTACCGTCATGCTATCTGCTGGGGGAGACGCTGCACGATAGCCGCTGCTAGTTAAACAAGAGAATAGCCGGTTTAGTTCAAAAACAGATAAACTTATGTTACGCATGTGTATTATATAAATCGCTGCGTATTAATCGATGCGTTTTCTGTAATGTGCCGTAGTCCACCTGAAGTTGTAGATTTAAAGCACATCTGTATCTCTTAAGATATAAGCAGTTTAGCTCCCAAAACATAAAGATTTAAAATTGCCTATTTCTCGGCACATAGCTGAACACTAGATATGTTAAATTATATTATCCAGCGGTTATATGCATGTCAGATTACTATATTGGTAAACGGAACTTTCGTATGCGTAATAACGATTCTTCTGCTCCGGCAGCATAATATGCTGCATATCTTTAATAAAATATTAAGTCCGACTAGCACAACCTCAATGCCTCCTTACTTCACGTAACGATTAGGGATAGAGATAAGAAGTAAGCTGATAAACAAGTCAAATTAAACAGAACGAACACACGTTGCATTTAATATATTCGATCATATCTATTTCCTGTCTTATCTATCTGTGCAAATATATGTTATGTGTATTCCTACATATCAATTTTCTTACATTATTTATAGTATCGACATAACGTTTTTAAATATTTTATGTCTTGTATTGATCTGCTTTGTGTTAAGTGGTGGAAGCACTCATATCTGTTAAACTATAGCTGTAGCATCCCCCCACCCTCTGTCATCTCGTTGATATCTCTCTTGTGTTTTACTACGGGCGCGCTTGGTTTCATTCATACTGCGCTTTTACTCCAACCCTGATATCACCTGCTCTCCCCCTTTGTCCCCGCGCACAGCTACACACACGCAAACATACGCAGGCTACTTCCAAATACACCTACCAGAATCGAACTTCCTGTCGTATAATATTTCTTACCTGATAAAAAAAAAAACTTTCGATTTATTTTTATTTGCGCGTACAAAAATTTGTGCATACGGAATAAAAGTACAAAGAGGCGTGGTCAGACAGTGATAATTCCGTGTCAGGGTTACACTAAGCCGGCGATGGGATTGCTAGATAAGGGACTGGCTCAGCAATGGGTGATGTTAAAGATAGAACAAGAGGAAGAACACTGAGCTAAAACACATTAAAATGAAATCGTCAGCTTTTTTGAGAGTCCGCGATTGCGCTTTTTAAGATATCAGGACCTGAAATCCGTTATTTAAAACCCCGAAGGAAGCGATAAATATTGTAGATGCTCGTCGCTCTTTTTCGTTCCTCTCCCTATTTCAAAATCCAATTCTAGTTCACCTGATTAATGCCAAGCAAACAGCTGCAAGAAAACCCCAAGATGTCAGCGCCTACAGGCGCTCGCATAACGTTTGTTCTAATCAGATTTTATTCTGGGAAGAACTAATATTTATTAAATAAATAATTATATCATGAAAGTATTTCAGTGCTGATTGATATTATTGTTATTGCAGTCACATAAACGTTTGCAGTTTCTTAGTGTTGCTAAATGACTTTACCTGGTACTGGATATTTATTATTGTCATTTATTATCCCGTGGTTGCTGTTATTGTCGATTCCAATTCTACGATCCAAATCCCACCATATACATTAGAATATAATTCAACTAAAACTGCGTTTGGCGTTAATTTGCTGAGGTGGCTTGTGTTAAAATGCATATATTCCAATTCCGACTGAACTTAAATTTGTTAGAGGAAACTTGATGAGCTATTATTTTGCAGATATTATCCGTATTTGTAATTTGGGCGTTTTTTCTTCCTCTTCTTTTTCCGGGGATATCATATTTTGCCACAGGAGAGTGCGAGCGAGACGTGGGTTGATGGTGTGGGCGTGGGCGTGCGAGGGGGAGGGGAGGGCGGGGGTGGGGGGCGCGGGGGGTAGGGGGGTGGCACGACACACTTTGTATGTATGAAGGGTTTTTTTATAGAACTTTCTGCAATGTACGTCATCGGATCAGTCCATAAATGGGGTTGTGTTATCTTACTGAGAATCTCCCTCAAGCAGCCCCCCTTTTCCCACTCTTAGCTCTGCAGAGTTAGGGTGGGCGTCAATAACAAATCTGAAAATGGTAGGTTTCGTTCCAGATAACATGATACGATATCGATATAACATTTAGACTATCCGCGGCGTTTTATTTTTGTTTGAGAATTAATTAAGGAGGTGAATTCTGGCTATAATTATAAAGGTATCGTTTCGTTTACTGATCTTCATCTACATCTTCCTTCCGCGAACTTTTTAAAGGCGTACAGACCTATCGGGGCATATTTCTGTTGCAAGCGCATTCTTATTATCCGCATGGTATGCGGTGTTATTTAAGTAATAATTCACCAATTGTCCTGTGGGATAAGTGCTTTTCAGCAATATACGTTCATGTAAGTCAACGTTTTTCAGGGAATGTGCGTGGTCGTGAAAATGACATTTTTTTTCCGCCGTTAATTGAAAGTAAAACATCGATTTATTAAGATATTTCAAACGAATAATTGAAAAATACCAAGAATTATATTAGGAACGTAGAAGCATAAGCAAATCAAAGATATCACAATAGCATTTTTCTTCTACTGTTTTGCTATTCGATATGAAGCAAGATAGCTTAGCTAATCTGAAGCAATGCAAGCACCTAAATCATTCGGCGATGCTCAGCTGATAACGCAAACAATAGATGCTTTAGATGGAGATGTTACGTGCTTGTTTTATACATAAAATATATTGGAGCGTTTAATTCTTATTTTTTATTTTCAACATCACATTTCCGATCGCTCCGCCTAGTATCACAATAGCACGGTTTCATTAAAAGTGCGTATTCAAGCAACAAATTATTGCAAGATCGAGAAGCACGACATTATCTGAAGCTGTTTCCACGAAGTTATTGAGACTTTTTTTTAAACTACCCGCGTAAACGGTAGAAGTTTGATATTTCTGTGTGTGATCGCGTTTGTGTATTAGTAATATCAGGGAAATTTCATCTGCTACCTTTGACCCTAACGGTCCGGGCATGCCGTCTGCAGGAGGCTCAATCTTCTTCCCGGTTTAGGTGGCAGTACACCTACCTGCAAGGTGTTCTGCATAGCTTATGGAAGCGGGTGATGCCCTTAGAAAATATGGGAAAACTATTCGTTCCTCATCCCGTGAGCGAAGAAATTGCAGTGTCAAGCCGCTGTGGTGGTGCTTGGCAACAATAACACCGCCAAGACGTTCGTAGTTCCTTTTGCTTGACACGTAGGTATGTATGTGCAACCTTGTGTCATAATGTTTGTCTATGGGTGCATGGACAATTCATTCTAGTCTATGTTAATGCTTTGTGTATATCCTGATAGTGTTTTTATTTATTTTTCCCCCATTCTCTGTAAATAGATATTAATTCTTATTGTACTGGTTTTAATCAGAAGATGTAAACATCAGCTTCTGTCAACACATACCTATTTCATAATTAAATATCACGTATTCTTTTGAATTGATTTTATGATTTATTTAAACGAAGCACAAAAGATGAGCCTATCAGAACCTGCTTGTCTGAACATCAAGAACTGCCTTTATTGACCACTGTGTCTCAGCGTGGTAAATTTCACATAGTCATCTTGATTTGTCACAAGTCTAAAAAAAGGAAAATCCACCAAATTTTGGAAAGTTATGTTCTACCTTGCTGGGAATAATCATAATTCCAATCTTATTCCTCACCAGCAAGTGGGCTATTGAGGGTATACAATTTGCATAATCTCAATTAATAATCAAATTAATATATTTATCAATTACATAGAAAATATGAGCCTCCTCAAGCAAGAAAGGGGGCTTTTACTACAAAAGGAGGGAAATATATCCTGATCATCTGGATCCCATTAACAAATAGTTTGCTCTATTGCCCACAGTCGTCACCATTAAGTAATCAGTTCTTGGTGATCAATCAGACAAACTGGACTGGAAATCAACATAACTAGGGACCTGAATTGACATGTTTGAACAAGGTTAGAGAGTCAGTTGCAGATACAAAGTGAAATAAAATTGTTGGTGGCTTTTATCTTGTTTAAATGCTAAAATCCTGTACTCCATGGTCAGTTACATGTATGCTCGGCTGGTGTGTGTCTCTGTGCGTCATGATCAGGGTAACAAACGTCATGTCATATATTTTCTTTAAGTTTTACAATCATCAGAGGTACAACTGGAAATTTGTCAATTGCTAGCTGTGCTCCCGTAAATTTACTAAGTGCGTTATTTTACCAAGATATGAGTCACCATTTTGGAGTGGTAGCTTGCCAGACACCTAGATTTCACACACATGTACACATCACCAGATGGGATACATTGGATTTTTGGCGTGGATGCAAATTATGATTTAAACTCGCAAACTCTTTCATTAATGGTAGTCTGTTCTAACCAGCAGCTGGGACTGTCGTTCATTCCTGTGTGTCAGAGGCACTTATAGGATTTTGTCTGTGTTCTTTTAGGAAAAGAGTTATTCAAACAGATGTTCAAAGTCATCTCAATGAGGGGGACCACCCCTGGTGCACTGTAGAGTACCACATGTCATAGAAGGCTGCATTTCTCTATATTTATTCCTTCCAGAACTCATTTAATGCTGCTAACTGTTCCAGCTTTTGCAGCTCAAATTCATCACTGCATTTTGAATAAAACTCATACATTCTCCTTGAAATACCTCCCCCCCCCCCCCAAACATACACACACACATTTCCCAGCACTCTCCTCAGTGATGCGTCATGATCAGGCAAGTTCAAGCTAGTCCTAATGCATGCTGGTATGGAGATTATCACATGATCTACGCACAGAACAAAGAGTGAGCCAACGTCACAGCGAGAGATCAGTGGCAGCCTGAAAGAGTGTGGGGAAGTGGAGTTTACCATGTACATGGAAAGAGAGCAGGATGACATCAGAACACCTGCATGACCCCCCTCACAAAACAGCACACGTTTACTGTGTAAAGTACATCGTTACGCTAAGATCCCTTTTCAGTGGTTATGCAATGTTATACATAAAGATAGAAGCATCCTCAATTGCACGACACTAACGTTTAGTCAGATTTAGGTCTGCTGTCCCAGCCAGATATGAAGTTACAAATGAATCAGAGTACATCGGAAGCAGACTATGACATTCAGCACCATCTAGATGGATGTAGGCTTCATGACCTTTCCCCAGATCGTGTTTGGTCATCGTTGCAGAGACGCCCATTCATAAGTGAGTGGGAATGACTAAGGATTTCCTGACATGTTTAAGCTGCTGATTAGATGCTTAGTTTTGTGCACATTGACAGGAGAAAACGCCACACAGTTCTGAAAACAAACCGATAAACAAACTTTCCTGCTTTATTACCGAAACACCCAGTTCAACTAGACAGCTTTGCTGCTGCTGCTCCTACAACCACCTTCTTCATCTCATATGGCAACAAAACCTAATCTTCAGAAAGATCACACCAGATATCCGTGAGGTTCAGAGTATTTCTGAAATGGGAACCTAAAGATCCAGCAAGTGTAAAAGATAGTTTATAGGTAACAATATGGCACCTGGACAACTTTCATATGAATATTCAAATACTAAAGGTAAATATTAATAAACAGCTCATACAGTAGCCTTTTAAACAGCATAAATGGAATAACATGCAACTCCTAAGTCACAAACAAAAAAAAAACCTGGAAGTGCTCTTTGTGAGACTTGTTTGAAGTCGAGGTATCACCTGAACACCATTCTGTGTCGAGCGAACTGCACCTTGAACGAGTTTCCATGCGTTAATTAATTAGTAGGTCAATCATTGGATGTGGTCCCATGAACACAGGGAACAGGATGGTCATGCAGAGGCACTGTCTCCTAAAAGGGTTTAGAGCATCAAAGACCGTCTCCTCTGTACATCGCGATGTTCACTCATGTCTCCCTGAAGAGATTGACCAGTTCAGTTACCTATTCCAAAGACCACGCTGTTTAAAAGGGAATGTATATCTTACCAAACATTGATTGATAGATAATAGCGATTAATAAAAGTTGGCTGAGCAAGTTTGTTACATATTAATGATCCCAAGTCTGCAATTGCTGGAGACCATGTTGTTCCATGTGTATTTCCAAGCCATAATTCCTCCAACACCTTGTTGCCCAGATACTGGCTTAGATCATGTTGGAATTTTTAGAAGAGCCCCTGGATTAACAGATTTGCATAAGTCTGAATAATTCATGCTGAACCGTCAAATGGAGAAGCTACATATAAACGATACAGGACATTAATACAAACATGGCAAATTGAGATACAATTACAGGTAGATATTGGTGTTCTTTACTTCATTGGAAGCATTGAGAACAGGTATGACTTGTTAAATAACAGAGAGCAGAACAGTTACAGTGACCAGCTTTACTGTATTTATGAGGACTTATTTTATACTTTTATCTTTTGTAATCATAATTGTAAAATTCCAAGATGATCAAATGCCACTCATGGTTGTCAGTGTCTCAGAGACTCATTTCCATCCAAAAAAGGGCAGTTTTTAGTTCAAATTTAATTTGTACATTTCGGCATGGACTTTTTCCTTACTTTTGTTTATAAAGACAAATCAGAGAACAAAAACAAATGACTAAGATCTAATTAGCACCACTGCTATTACTGGACTCTTTATGATTGTTTAGCTCATACTTCCAAATATGGCTAGAAAGTGAATCTTAACCTTTACTCCGCCCAGGTATACTATACTGTCTATGTTCCGGTACTTTGAAAGGCAGATACAGTCACATGTCTGAACAAAATATGTTAATATTTCCTGCTTGCTTTTCCATAACAAATGCCTTTTTTCCAGTCTGAGTTTCTTGTACAAGCAACAGCACGTAGGTGCTTTCGTTATTAGCTGCAATGTGATTTATCTTTAAAGTTCCTGGCTGGAACAGCAGACCATGTTGCATGCAGGTTTCTCGGAGCCCTGCTGTTTGGAGATTGCTGATGCAACTCTTTGCCATCCAGAGTCTCTCTTCACCTCCTGCTTTCCACTAGGACAACTGTATTCATCTTGGCATGTCCCACGGCTGGGGCTGAATCACCAAGCAGGTGTGAGCACGTTCTGACCAGCTGGGATCAGGCCGGTGTTGTCCCTTAACTCCACTGCACTCATAAAGTTACTGTACTTCTAATAAATGCATGATAATCACTTTGTTATTTATTGGAAAAGAATTTTAGAAATCCAGTCTACCCCACAATGTCTGATGAACTTATACAAAGTATTCTTTCAGAGATTATACTATCTCGAAGCCAGTTCTGACCCACTTTTATGTAACACATTCACGTTTAAAATATGCTTTTTTTTACCCGATATGGGCATATCGATACTTTTCATCTTGACATTTGATTCACTTGCAATACGTTGAAAGCACATCTATAAAATCATCAATAACTTAAATAATGAGGATGTATTTTAAAAATATAGACAAAAAACTGAAATTAAATTGAACTTCCTCGTTATATTAGCATATAAATTTCTCAGAACATAAGGTCCACTCGTTTTTCTTATTAGGTTATGTTTACATAAATACACAAAAGCACATAAACGATAACAGAAAGCTAATCATTAAACAAGAAGCTGATTAATAACAATAACCAAATTTCTGTGGGTTGGGTGAAATAAGGGAATGATATAAGAAAGCTCTGAACTATGTGTTTCACCCACATATTTTTGAAGATACTTAACCAGCTTTAAACGGCTCATTGGTGTTCATTTCAGAGAAGGTATAACGATAACCATGAATGGGTCAGATCGACTGCTCTGCATCTTCTATGACTCCTCAGCGTACTTTGTCAGTTAAAGCTGCCGTAGAACAGGAGTTCAAATTGGTAGCATATCAGCCAAATGTTAGATTTTTCCTTCCCTAAAATAGGAAGCCTACATAATGAATGGGAGACTTGCAATATCTGTTCTGCCCAAATCGTCAGTCCACATCACACCAAATAACGTGCATCTTTTAAGTGGAGTTTGGACAAACTTTGAATAACCCCGAGAAGCCTTAATTATTTAAAACCCTATAACTGTCTTACAACTTCGGTGAATTTTGAATGACTTCAAGCACTTTTCATCGTGCCACGGTCATCTATCCATATTTTTATTTTGAATTAAAATATCCTTAATATTATTCGCGAGACGCACCAAAAAGATACTTAGCCAAACTAACTTCAAACTTAATTTTGTGATGTAATGTTTGTTGGTATTGGGTTGGATCAAAGCACGATTGAATATAACTTGGGGGGGAAAAAACTGTGCCCTCAGTTTCACCTCCAGTTTGTGTAATCAGCATATAAAAGCCAAGCGGAGATCAAAATCTGTGGAGTTGTTAGCATTATGTGTAGCAAGGATAAGATGTGTAGGGGTAGGGGAAGTGAGCCAATAAAGACAAATGTAAATGAGGTAAACACCTCTGATGCAAGTTTCAAACAAATACGGACAACCTTTCATTATATTGGACCTCAGGCGGTTGTATGTATGGCCATCATGGGCGATGGACGTACGCTGCTGTCTCGTGGTGTTGCTGACATTTCGGGGTATGTGTAACTTGCCTTTAAAAGAACTTTCTTTTCGCTTCTAACAGCTGTTTTCCGATGCCCAGTAATCGAGGAACTAGCTCATCCGACACCGCTTACAGGAAGGAAAGCAAGAAAGCAAAGCTAAACGTCAGTCTGCATTACAGGACGGCGAGATCTACACGCGAAAAAAAAGTGTACGGATTGTATTAGAGCAAAGTGTCCTTAATGTCATCCTCTAATTTCCAGTGGCAGGTCTTTCGGCGCTTTGATCCTCCCCCCGCCGTTTTAATACTTGGTTTTCCTTGAGACTGTGTGTATTTGCCGGTCAGCCCGCCTGTGGTGGAGTCATATGGTGCGACGTCATGGTGTAGTTAGTTACTGAAGTTGCAAAGGCTGGAGGAGGCTTCTTTCAAAGCTCCACGGGTCCCTCATCGAGCACTGTGTCTTCACCGGATAGCATGCTGCCTACCTGCCCAAGCCGATCTCCAATGGAGCCTTTCAGTCACTGGAATCCATTACCTCAACCATGCAATTTCCACCATCAATAATTTAATCTATTTGCTCCAAAGCTGAAAACAACCTCTAAGCACCCGGGGAAACGAAGGAAAATATAGCTTAAAACAACACTGGAAGTTAGTAAAATATTCCAAATGAAATTCTATTTTTGATGGTATCCTGTACAAGTAGGCGGTGAAAGGTAGGTTTACGTGCGTTTTCCCTTTTCTTTTATAACTCCTATCTAGTGCCCGAAAGGTCGCAAAGAGGAAATGTAGTAAGCAATCAAATGGTGGATCTTGCAAATCCTCCTACCTGTACTACTGCATGTATGAAAGGGGTGTTCATTAGGCGTTATCCTGATTGACTGAGTTGTATTTTTGCGCAATCAGAGATGTCATTGAAGGCAGCGACATTTTGGTAAACATGCACCCATGTATGTCACAGCGTATTTATTTGCTGCTTCAAAATAAATACATGACGCCATGGAGCAACTTGTTAAATTAAACCGCTGATGCCGTGTTCGCCCTTAAAGATAACGAAACAGAAATAGTCAGCATTTCGCTGACAGGAGGAAGAGTGGCAGAAAATATAATATAGGCGAACTGGTAATTCACTATTAGTTAATGTCCAGATGATATGGGGAAATGTCAAAACAGCGTCAACTAATTGTAGGAGCGATCAAAAGCAGGTAGGTTTTGTAAAGCAAACAGAAAGAGTTTGATGCTCCCATTAAGACTTAATAAGAAACTCGAGACGTTATGTTTAGGGTTACTGTCGCTGAGGCTAATTCTCTCTCAAACCGGTTAACCTCGCAAGGCTTGGATGAGTTTTCCGATATTAAATACCTCGGCCAGCATGAGAAAAATGCTCGAAATGCCTGCCATTACGGAATGCCTTGTGTTGTAACATAAGACGAAAGTTGTGCTTATGGGATATTTCTACTTTCTGAAATTACACTACGTGCCATCTTTCCATGTATTGGTTTATGGTGAAGCTGCAGAAAGATATAGAATCGTATTGAAAATGGTGTAACAATACGAAAAAAATTGAAATGTGTCTTTAAAGCAGCCAATGTTATTACAGTTGATGTAAGTTCATAACAACCATTAAAATAACTTACCTTAATCGGCTTTAAAAAGTTTTTCCTCAAGTTTTAATGGCATGTGGAGAGTATTCCGTGAGATGAAAATATATTTTTGTGTAACTTTTTTAAGTTTATTTTTTAAATACATTTTAAGTGAAACGTCATTGTAATTAGTATAAGGAAAAGTGGATAAAGACGCCATCTAGTGTAAATCTTGGGCAGTAATTTGACTAACTTGAAAGCCTGCAGCACCATTGAAGTATTCATTCGTTCCGCCAGTGTCATTTCCAAAGATAATCCTAAAAACCGTACGACACACGGCAGTTTGGGTGCACCGACTAAATTACTTAATCTGCTTTAATTAGTAGGCCTAAGTAGGTTTTTTTTTTCTTTATTTCGTAAAATGTGCCAAATTTATTCAAATTGAATGATAGCCGTCTACCTTTGCTCAAAGGGAACTATGTAATAAATGTTTGCTTAATGCACTTGTGTATCTGATTAGTGTTGGTAAACGTTCTTAAAAGTTACTCAAATGGTAAGCAAACCTAATTATGCTTTTTAGACAGAACAAGCAATAACTGTAGTTTGTAATGCTACTGTTGGTAATCCAATAATTACGGCTAATTGTGTGTTTGGTCGCCAGGTGTGTGATAACAATCCGAGCAATCATACTGAGAAAAAGTTTAGACTTTGTGACTTGGTAGAAGTGAAGTTCCCCAGGTGCCTTAAGAGTTCCTGATGCTGAATTTCCTAGTGGATCTTCCCTGGTGATTGGCTGATATACCCTGGGTCGTCATCAAGATGTGGTTGTTGCGGATTCCCATCCTCCATGCAGGAAAGCATCCGTCTGAAATGGCCCAGGTCATGACCCTATGTTTGGGATTCTGGTTTGTTTCCATTATCGGTCCACATTCTTGTCTGAGGATGTTGTCTCGGATGTCAGCAAGGTGTGCGATTCCACGCATGAAGCTGCACCTTAGCTGATGGCAGAATAAGCTACAGGGGTTGGAGGTAGTCATGCATTGTGTTCTGCGCTACTCCTTTAAAAGTAAGGCCAAATGACCTCTCCGCCATGTTTTTCTTCAGTGCCGTGTTACATGTCACTTCGCCCGAAGGACAACTGTTAATGTGGAATAAGTTGAATATTTAACCATAAAGATCGATACAGTGAGCTGAGATGCCCCAGTAATGTCTTGCTGTACATCAGGCTGTGTAGATTGTATCACTGCCTTCTTTGGTTGGTTGGTGATGTTGCTACGTATGTCTTTAAAACGGTGTTTTAAAGACAAAATGTGCTGCCTTTGGAAATCACTGGAAGGGTAGCGTAAAGGTTCCAAAGGGTAGTAAAATGGTAATTAAGGTTCCACTGTACTAAACCATCATGTATGCTTACTATTTCTTTACATTATTTATTGATTTGTCTTTTAATCTGCTAAAACATTTATGCGTTCTGGTTTTGTGTTAGTTTTTGTAGTATTTTTGCTGCAGAGTGTGTCCATGAATGCTATTCATTGCCATATTGATATTTTGCAATAGTTAGTTAGTAGTTTTTTTTTTCCCCCCTTGGCACCCCAAACTCAACCGTGTGGACAGAGCCTTACATCCAGTCTGTCATCAGAAACCGAACACCACTGCCCTCCAGAGGTAATGGTCTGCAATGGCTTCTGTTTGTCTAGACGACGTCTTAGGTGGGAAAGAGCTTGTAATTTACCCTCCATTTAGTTTCAGCATATGTCCTTTCTTCATTAGCTTTACATGAAAAGGAGTGAAGACCAGAACTTATTCATAGCTATCAGTTTTTTCCAGATACGCACTTTTACTGTGCAAATTCTGGTATGGCGACGTTCACATTTTGTGTTTATGTTAAATATTATGTTAAAGATCTTTAACCTTGACAGAAATCATATTTCCCAGACTGCAATAACGTGAATGTAAACCTTTAACAAATGTTTATATTTGTGCATACACTGTACACCTTATATTACAGAAATATTGGTGGAGTGAGACCAATAGTGCCTTTAGGGGACAGATGAAAACTTGAGCAGACATTCAGTTCATGATCGGGAACCTAAGACCATAACTTAACAGCTTTAAATTCTGCTTTGCATCAAAATGGATTTTTTCCTTTGAAGTATTTTTTTCAATCTAACTGAACTAATTATCAAAAGACATTTAATTTGTTTCTAAAAATACTAGTTGTAGTCTTTTGTGGGCCCCCTAGATAGACCTGCCTGGGTCATTGTTTGCCTACCCCCCCCCCCCCCCCCCCCCAGCACACAGATGTTCTACCAGTCCTGTGTGTTGCATGCCTGAGGCAGAGTAAAACACCTGACAGCAGTTAAACTTAATGTCCTGCAAATTTAACGGCAGGTGGAGTCGGAATTCCAAAGCTGTGCTCCTGTCCTACTGTAGCTTCAGCCTCTCACTGCTGTTACTATACCAACATATATACTATAACAACAAAGATACATCGCCACCTCATCAGGTTGTTCGTTATGCTAAAAAGTTATTTTGTGTCCATGACGGCACAAGACATTATGATTTGGAGCCGTTAACTAAAGCCCTGTGCAAAGAATTAGGCATATTTGTTGAATAATGGCTAGCAAAAGTGACTGAATCTCTAAAACCAGACCTTTATTGCAGAATTTTGCAAAGTGTTATACAAGTATTATGACCTTGTTTGTATGTGTGTTTGTCTTTGTGTAATACTGTCGATTTAGATTCAACTGTTATTCAACTGAGCTCTGCAACTTTGCTATGTACTTAGACTTGCTTACTTGCACTTTAAACTGCTATTGGTTTGTTGTGTTAGTTTCACTGCAATCAAAATAATGGCTGCAAGTGTGTTTTTTTTTTTGTTCAGAAGTAATTATTCTATTTCGGTTTTCCCTGTGTCTGTGGGCTTTTTTCAGGACCCACCACATGATGACATGTATTGCAGCAGCCATCTTGTTTGAAGTGAAAACTACCCAGAATCCAAAGCAGTAAAGGTCTGAGAGCTCCATAAGACCTTGGAGTATGAATAGAAAAAGGACTGAGGCCCCATCTGAGCTGAAGTAAACCAGAAAGAGAACTGAGTCCCCTTTCAAATGAACTCGCATTGTGAACACAAAAAGAACTGATTTCCGTTTCTGTTGGTCCACTTTTGGGACCAGATCTAGAGTTCTGAGTTCAGTTCCTTTAAAGAGGATTATAAGTTAAAACACCCTTAGATTCAACTGTTGTTCAACTGAACTCCGCAACTTTGCTGTGTACTTAGACTTGCTTACTTTAGCTTGCTCTTTAGACTGCCAACACTTTCTATGCAGGACTGTGCCAACTTCTTTCTCTCTTCTCTTTTTCTTTACCTCACTACTTGTTTTAAAATGCAGCTCACACCTATACCTGGTCACATATCTGCCAGACTAAGAAGACGTACACCTCATCAGAGGCAGAAACCTTAGTAACCCCTCTCAGCCTATCATATCTCCACAGCCTCCTATAATCGTGCATGGTGGTTTATGGAACTGCCAATCCTGCATCAAGAAGGCTGATTTCATCTCTGGTCTGGATTCATCTCTCGCCAGTCTGGATTCAAAGCTGCGCATTCCACTGAGATTGCAGCTCTCGCCGTCTCTGAAAAACTTCATGCAGCGAAATCCTCCAACCTGTCCTCGGTTCTGATTCTCTTGGACCTGTCTGCAGCCTTTGACATGGTCAACCACCAGATCCACCAGATCCTCCTGGATACTCTCTCCAGCCTTGGGATTTCAGGTACAGTCTGGCAATGGTTTGCATCTTCTCTTGATAACTGGTCATTTCAGGTGGCATGGCAAGGCTGCCAATCAGCCCCAAGAAGGCTGGTCACTGGTGTTCCTCAGGGCTCAGTCCTAGGACCCCTTCTCTTCTACTTATGACCTTCCCAAGAGAACCCATGTATCTACACATGGGCTGTCCTACCATTGTTATGCAGACGACACTCAACTCTGATGGTCATCAGGTCTCAACTTGACTCTCAGACTGCCTAACTGATATCTCCTCTTGGATGGATGATATCCCACCACCTCAAGCTAAACACCAGTAAAACTGAACTGCTGTACATCAAAGGCAATTCATCACTGGCTCTTGACCTTACCATTTCCTTCGAAAAGATTCTCTAGATTCTCGCACATCACACCTCTTCTTCGGACTCCCTATGGCTGCCCGCATCAGGTTCAAATCCCTAACACTTGGCATTTAAGGGCAAGACTGGAACAGCCCCTCCTTACTTGGCAACATTGATCAAGAATTGTGTCACTTCTCATTTTCTCAGAGCATCAAGCGCTACTCGTCTTGAAACACCAATACTTAAAAGAGGACAGCATGCATCAAGACTTTTTGCAATGTTGGCACCTCAGTGGTGGAATGAACTTCCTCTTGCCATAAGAACAGCCAAGTCCTTTCCTGTCTTCAAGCGTCGTCTGAAGACACACCTCTTCAAGGAGTACCTTGGAGACTAATATCACCCTTACTGTCCACTCTCTTCATTTTATAAAAAAAATAAAAAGAAATCCATTAACAATTTTTTCCTGTGCACTCTTTTTCCTAACAAGGTTTTTTTATACAACGTTCTTAGTGGTAATTTGATCTTGACAGTTGTTGATTTTTGGTCTTATAGATCGAAGAACAGTCATGGACTACTAAAGCTCTGGTTGTAAGTCGCTCTGGAAAAGAGCGTCTGCTAAATAACTGTAAATGTAAAAGTTTAATATCAATTAAAACACTTCTCTTTACAACCATCTGCCAAAGACTATAAATCTCCCATAAATCACTTATCCCTCGTTTCCTTTATGCGGTCTACATGTGCATAGCTGTAAATTTGTCATATGATCAGTTTTGCACCACAGAATGTTCAAAGAAATTTTACAACAGTCTTTATACCCCAAAAAGGGGGCTCATTTTGTGCCTTTTACTTAATCTTAAGTAATTTCTGCTAATAACCTTCTTAGAAGTACTGTATCTTATCCTGTGTGTAAATGTGGAATGTCTTTTAAGTAATACTTCGTAATTTTTTTTATGAAATGGGAGAAATCATGTGTCAGTTTTTTTTTTCCCCCACAAAGAATGCAGGGATTATACCCAAAAAAGTCTGGCCCATCTTGCAAAATTTAAGTGTCCCTTTTGGCAGACAGGTGGGTATGTCTCTGTACAGTGGCCCATTTTTATAGCTTGCTGTGGAATGTGAACGATTCAGCTAGTGAGGTAGCAGTTATAGAGAGTATAACCTTCCCAAGGGGATGTGCTGATGTCTGGCTGAAGCCCTACAGGAAGGCTAGCTTAAACTGGCGATTTGGCAAATATCTGTCTTAAATCGCTGATTTGGCACGTCTGCATTTGGGTTAACCTCATGTTTCAGTTGCATTCTGGGACAGATGGGGGTTTTCGGCGTCCTTGCCCTTAAGACTGATGAAGTAGGTGCCATAACTGTTTAGAATGCATGTCAGATCTGTCAGCAGATGGGTTTACTTTTAAGCACTAGTTGGCGGAGTATACAACTTGCGTTTCAAAGGACGCAGGTGAAGGTGGGGGGGAATCACTCAGAACATGTAAATACAGTGAACTCATCTATCCAGCTCTACCTGCCCCATTTAAAACAACCGATTCAAAAAGCAGACCATGTTGCCTTTCTCGAAGTTTCCGAGCGTTGTCAAATAAAATCTCGCTCACCTCATTCTATTATTGGTGTGTTCAGTGAGTCTACATGCCGCGACTGTTTGGACTGCCTGGAAGTTTGCAGTGGATGTTTGGACAGAGCTGGTGGTCTGGGGTCCTGAATCGAGGCTCCAGACTGTCATCTGAACTTACCTGAATCACTAGTGAGAAACATAGGACCTGGAAGTTTCTCTTTAGAAAAATAAGAGAAAACACGGAAGACGTTGTGAGTGTGCGGCAATGAATGCTGCTCAGAGATGATCCTGCTTCCTGTAAATCTCTTGCTAGCTTTGGCCGGACATTAGATTTACCAGAAAATCATTAGGTGGCCTCAAAGTAAATCACAATTCGCAATAAATACTTCCAGTTAGGGGTCAGCTCTTTGCTGGCCGGAAGGGCTACATTAACAGGCTCATATTGACATAATGTCGGTGCTTTAATTGATGTTGATTTGCTCCCCAAAATAAACTTGGATGTTATTTGTGGATGATATAAAAACCAGATTTAAAGTGCTCAGGGTTCAAATGACTTTAATTACGGACCGATTTAAGCATACCAGAATACTGCTTCAGCTAGTATAAAGTGATTATTAGTACTGCATACCTAGAGGAAATCCATCTGTTATTTGAAATACGTGTACTCATGCACGCAAGCGATTGTGTGCATTTACCAACAGACCGTGAAATCCAATACCATAGTGAGGATGCAAAATTTAATACTTTAGATGCACAGATATACAGTTACAGCGGGATTTCGTTGTCTGAATTGGGCAGAGGGCTGTAATTAGTGCACGCAGTCTCTCTGCAATAAAGTGACTCATTGGTTTGATTGTGATTTAACAGGGTGCTGACTGGGAGCATAAACCTTATTGATTCTCCTAATGGAAACAGGAAATAGCCAAGTTAGAAAAAAAAGTAATAATTTGTTGTTCCCGGAGAGAGAAGCTTCGAAAGAGTGGCAAGTAATTGCGTGGTTGGCCGTGAGATGGGCCCGCCTGCTGTCTCGCCCCCCCCCCCCCCCCCCCGGAGGTTTGGGCTGGTGGCATCAGCAAGCTTGTTAAGGAGTCAAATGGTGCTATTCAGCGCAGCTTTCTCTAGTGATTTTTCACAGGAAAGAGTGCGCCTTGCCGCCACGGAACGGTGCCTCGGGGGGCACCGCCGCGACACGCAGACAAAGAAAGCTCAAAGCTGTTTGCTCCCCCTCCATCTCCCCCCCCAGGGGCTTTGTGCGTCCACAGCATCTCCTTGACCTAAGCTGGAAATCATCTGCGCTGTCGTCTGGTTAAGGAAATGGCCCCATGCCCCTGATAAACACAGTGTCGTATTATTATTATTATTATTATTATTATTATTATTATTATTATATTATTATTATTATTGTTGTTGTTGTTGTTGTTATTTTACTCCTATGTGATACTAAGGCACAGCCAGCTGTACTTAGAAACAAGTAGAACAAGGAATTAGGAACAAAGAATTTTAAGGGCCAAGACCATGGCAGATCGTGTGTAAGACTTTTGCATTTACTGGGATACCATTAAGTGATATTTATGTAATTATGTATGGCTTTTAAATTTAACATGCAGCAGTGCTCGTTTTTTAATGACTGATGCTTATGTATGGTATACAATGACGATCGTAATCATAGCAATAAACGGGACAGTATTTTGATTGGCTTTGCCTGTAAATGATGATTTGTATCTGTAAGAAAATGCACCTTGTTTATGTGTCAGGTGCCATGAGTCGTGTTGGGTGGGGGGCACATCTTCAGAGGCCGGGGGCTTTAACCCGTTCTCCCGGCTTTCACGGTCTGGTGTCCCCGGTCCGGCCGCCCGGCTGTGGGTGTTGCTGGCTGGGAAGGAGGCCTCTGTGTGAGAGCGCCCTGCCATTGAGCCGGAGCTGAAGTGTAGCAGCTCGTTAATGGGATGCATAACATTCTGAACTGAGACCATGGGACTCCCAGCTCACCTATTTATAGACACGGTATCTCCATGGTAAGTCTTTGCAGCATTGGCAAATTATCGCTGCAACCCCAGACACCAATTAAGAATGCAACAAATGCTTTTTAAGTCTGTGTTTCTCCATTCCCCCCCTTTCCATGGTATTCTCTCCCTGCCTTTAGAGGGCTGATTCGCACTAAATCTATTCTGGTGCCGGTCCATCTATGTATAGCAAGGGCCGATAAGAGAGATTTGCTTATCTTAAAATGCCTCCCCCAAAAAAAACAGCACTCCAGGGGTGTGATTTATGGGGGCCTTTTGCGGATGTGGCCCTGTTTACGGCTTGCTGTGAGTCAGAAGGCTGCAGCCTGTGTTAAACTTCCTGTGTTCGACCAAAAGTACTATGCGAGTATTTTTATATATGCCTCATCTTTTGTAACCTGCTTACAAGATGTACGGCAGCTAACGCAAGCTGCAAAAAAAAAAAAAACAATGTTTCGTGAGGTAGTGTTGTGGCAGAAGTTTTTGTTTTCCCTCTTTTAGCTCCCAGCGAGAGTTTAAAAGTTTTTTTTTCTTGGGGGGGGGAGGTGTACGGATTTGGTACATCGGGAAATGCACTCTATATATATATATATATATAGTGTATAAGCTGGGTAGCCCTCCTGCTCACGATTTACGGAAAGCTAAGGTCTAACCTTCTGAGAACCACCCACTCGCAGTGCAGAATTTTCCTGGTAGTTTATAGAAAATAACCTTTCTCTAGCATCAATACTGACTGTTTTGTAATAGGAGTAACAACGCTAAGAATAATTCTGTTCCGCGCTTGGTATAGTACATCGCATGAATAAGTGTTGCAGTCAGTGAATGGGGAACGGGGCGGGGAGTGGGGGGGGGGGGGGTTGTTATGGGCCATGGAAATGTGGTGCATCACAGGACAACGGCCTAATCTGAGCTGTGGGCGCAGTGGAGGGGGAGATGGTCTCAGAAAGCCCTCCTTACACTTCCTCTAATGATGCCTCAGACGTTGCCATATTTAGCTACCGGTGGAGACGTAACAGGTGTGGCAAGCAGGTAATGGTTTCTCAGGAGAGGGTCACATTATTCGGCTGTGTAAACAATCAGGGTCTGAGCTCCGACCCATTAGCAAGTGATCCAGGGATAGTTAGTTCTCTGCGCCTACAGAAGACACTGCGCAGGAGGGTTAGCCAGTGTTTCCTAGCCTAGTCAGCCAATCCAGCAGGTTTCCGCTTCAAAGTGCAGTGAAACATACTAAGGATCTCCCTGTTTTTCTTCTTTTTCCACCCCTTCCCTTCTGTGTCCAGTTCCACCAGGTGAGAAGAGTGATGACCATCCTGTTCCTTACCATGGTTATTTCATACTTCAGTTGCATGAAAGCCGCCCCCATGAAAGATGCCCCCGGGACAAGGGGGCAGGGTGCCGAGGGTTACCTGAGCGACGCGGTGGCATGGAGCCACGGGACTCCAGAGAGCGGGGGCGGCGCCCAGCGCAGGGGGCTGCCGTCTCTGACGGACACCTTCGAGCAGGTGATCGAGGAGCTGCTGGAGGCGGAGGGGGGGCCGCAGGGGGCCGGCGGCCGCGGGCCTGACCCAGAGAGCCGGGCGGCAGAAGAGGCGGCGGCGGATTCCAAAGACGTCGACGTGTTCGCGTCCCGAGTGGTGATCAGCAATCAAGTGCCTTTGGAACCACCATTGCTCTTTCTTTTGGAGGAATACAAAAATTACCTGGAGGCGGCCAACATGTCGATGAGGGTGCGCAGGCACTCGGACCCGGCGCGGCGCGGCGAGCTCAGCGTCTGTGACAGTACAAGCCAGTGGGTGACCGCCGTAGACAAAAAGACAGCCATAGACATGTCCGGGCAGACGGTCACAGTCCTCGAGAAAGTGCCGGTGCCCAAGGGGCAGTTGAAGCAATACTTTTACGAGACCAAATGCAACCCCATGGGCTACACAAAGGACGGCTGCCGGGGGATAGACAAGCGGCACTACAACTCGCAATGCCGGACAACCCAGTCGTTCGTGCGCGCGCTCACCATGGATAGCAAAAAAAAAATCGGCTGGCGATTCATACGGATAGACACTTCCTGTGTATGCACATTGACCATTAAGAGGGGGAGATAGTGAACGAAATGTATAGATTTTATGGAGAGTTTAAAAAAAAGAAAATAAAAATATCTATTTGTGTATATACATAACAGGGTAAATTATTCCGTCAGATGAAAATTTTATGGACTGCATGTAAAAAAAAGAAAAAAAAAAGATGAAGTTTATACAGTAAAAGTGATACTACAGTCTATTTATTGAACATATTCATGACCTTGTAAACGATTAAAATAACTAATCAGTCATTCGCGCACAATTTAAATTACTATATTACATTCCTCAAGACATCGTGGTTTGTTTACGTTGCCAAGAATTTGAGAAATAAGGAAATGGAAAGTGAGGAAGGGTTAAATAAAAAATAATCTGCATGCTGCTTCAATTGTGAATTTAGAAACTGTCCACTTCGGGGGGGAAAAGTATAAAATTCTGACCAAAACATTCCATTTACATTTTCAACAGTAAATGGTCTTTCCTCTTCTCGGTACTATATCTGTTTACTGCTCCAAACTTCTCAAGGTAATGTTGGAATTACATACTATGTCAAGGTGCTGTTGTCAAAGCTTTGCTGTTTTATTTTTTTATCCCCATGTTGAAAAAAAGAATATATATATATAAATATATATATAAAAATATTAAATTTATTCATTGACATGTTCTGGATTAATATAATTCATTTTGTATGTTGTGAAGTTGTTTGCAATATTAAATTGAAATATTTGAAGAAATAAAAATGACTATAGGCAACTGAAAACAAAACCAATGTCAAGAAAGTTTGAGATTTCAATTTTGGACTTTGCACAGTTATGCTGGCACGGCAAAGGGGACAAACCGGTGACGGGCCGGGCCGGGCCGGGCCAGTATCTGCACTGTTACTCACTCACAAACACGAGAAACACACTGACCATTACATAACACATTTCCTTGTTAATAGTCGCTTGTAATCTGCCCTCAACCGACAAAGGAACGATAGCCAATGAACTACTGGCTTCACAGATGCTGAATGAGATTAAGATGACTGAGGACCAAGACTGTCAATCGAATGACTGAGCTGAGGTGTGGTTCTTATGCATAAGGAATCGCACAGGTTGTTCTGGTGAATCCAGTTAGTAGAAATTACGCACAGACCTTCAACAGATATTGAGAAAATTACAGTGGCATGTTAAAAGGACTTCACCAGAGGCATATATCAGTAAAGAGTCATTTTATCTTCCGAGCAGATGCTTTAATATTGTCATTATAAGCCTGGCTATTTTTGCTGAAGCGACTGATGTCCTATACCTTGATCTAGAATCCAACAACTAAGACTGGTGCCAAAACCTCAACATGACCTACAGCAGGTCGACACTGGCTGTGTTTGCCGACTCCGAGTCAAAAACATTCAGTTATCTTTCATCTTTCCTGTTCAGTGGCAGCTTTTTGCAATAATACACAAGCCTGCATATAATCAACTGCCCAAAGCCTTAACACCTGTAGGTTTATAAATCTCTTAATTCCAGACTAATTTTACCTTGATATGGAATGGCAATATTAAGAGGTACAAAAAAAGGTTTCAGCCATTAGCCTATAATATTAACTCGCTAATTCAAACATACACAAAATACTTAGCCTAAGGTAAATATACAATTCTGTATCTTAGAATGATAAGGTGACAGAATAGAAGGTATAAATATGTATATATACATCTCATAAATCAGTAAATGCATTCAGTAGTATACTTCCATAATATTGTTATAAATAATAATACATTTATAAAAAAAATCCATCCATCTCCCAACCACTTATCCTGAGCAAGGTCTTGTGGATTTATTAAAAATAATTTAAAATATAGTCGGTAAATATAGCATTCATTTCACTATTATATATATTTACAATAATAAACACCTGTATATTATTACAAATGCATAAGATTGTTCTACTGTACTGCGATTAAGATATCACTGAAAGTGAATTGCTGGAATTACATTAAAATTTATTGATTGAGAAATCAATATTTTTAACAATTAGGATGTTTGATTTAGAACAATATACGGTCTTGATATTTTAAGGCACTAAGAACTGATATTATTACCCATAAGGTAAAAGACAAAAACAAAGAAACACTGAATTAAGGGGACACACTGTACATGATAAAGACCAGTACCTGTTTTGTCATATGGGGGTAATGATCTGAGATTATCTCTTCAGGTAAGTTATCTCAGACAACTTCAGTGCGAAACAAATCACAACTCAAAAACAGGGCCTTACTGAGATGATAATCAGCTTCCTGGTGCAGATAGGCCACCCACACCAGTATCCCCATGTATGTAATGCCAGAGATATATTCACCAGTTATGAGAATATGAAATTCCAGCAATCGACCTGCAGTTTTTGGTTTGTACTTCTTTACACTTACCATTTCGCTTTGATCACTACGTTTATGACAACTTTCCATTTATTCTCCATACACAAATTCAGGCCGCAATCCTCGCAACAGTTCAGATAATTAAGCACAAATAAAGCTTGAAATGTGGTAGAGAATATTTGGCTTTCCGTTTGTGACCACTCTATGATACAATTCATTTGCATGACAATAAACCCGCTTCCTGACAAATCGACTATAAAAGATAAATATAATAAATAAATAATAATAGGTTTTATTTGAGCTGTGTGCTATTTCAGGGCCTGTGCACCAATACCGGTCGCTATATTTCTGCTTCCAGCAATGGACTCCTACCAGCAGAGGGGAGTGCGGTGGATGTGCGAGTGTCACCATGTCTAAGGATCCAAGTGCGGCGCTTTGACAAAGATGTCCCGGGTGTAGGGCTCAGGCTCCGGATTTCGCGTCGAAACGGAACCGATTTACGAGCGAAAACCCAGCAAGCCGACACCAGAAAGCATGGCTTCGATGGGCGAACCGGTTAGGCTGGAAAGAGGTAAAAATCGAAACGCAATTAATAAAAAGCGATTATGTGAAAAACAGTCGGGAAGCATTCTTTCCATTGTAAAATGCCGGATCCGATTGCTCCTGACAGCTTATCAAAAGCAGACAACTGCGAAGCGATGTAGCAAAATCCTTTTGTTTTTAAGATAAAAGCAGTTTCTGTTACAATGTCTCGACGGCGCTTTTCCAGATAACAGCTTAGAAAGGCATTAAATATTTAATGTGGCTTCGGATACTTTCAGGCAGTTGTCACTGGTCTGGTAAAACTAAATTACAGGTTTCGGATGTGTTTTGATGGTAGCATTCCGATTGTCTCGTTTTGTTTGTTCACTCTACAAATCACATACCAAGTGTTCGCCGAATTATATATTCATACGTATACTCTATATACATGCATTTAATTACCATATTCATTTTTTTTATCTAACGGACTAAGGTGAACTCAGCTTAATTGCCTGTAATTATTGTCAGTTTATGTCGACGACGTAAGTAATGTTTGTATTGTATAAATGTATTTATTGTAATAATTTGTTATATATTTATTATATATTTTATAATAGCATCCAGGTAGTTAAATTCTGTAATGTAATATTTGGGCTGCATATAGCCCAAGGTAAATAGGTAAAACTGATTATTTTTTCAACGTCTAAGAATATGCGGAACATGCAATGTATTGGCAGTAGTTATTTGCACAAAGTTAATGCATTTTCCTTATGCATTAGCCCCGGAGTATGATGGACGCGAGATGGATTTGTAATCCGGTGCTGAGAGTCACGACCATTGCTGTCACGTGTCCTATGAGCGTTGAACACTGATTGGCCTCTCAGTGAGATCACATGACTGCCGGCTTCTCAAAATAGCGCTCTGGGATCCATTCACGGGGGTCCACCACCATGCCCCTGTGATGCGTGCGTGCGTGCACTGCTAGCGCGGCCTGTCCGCTTATAGTGGACGCTTCTAGATCAGGGAAATATGTATCATGCTGTCCAAGATCACACCACAACGAAGTTTGTGCAATATCTTGTGCAGCTTCAATTGGATATCCATACAAAGAACCAGATCAGATTAAAAGTTCAAATAAAACTGCAGATATTAAAAAACAAACCAGTGCAATTTCAACCTGAATCAAATACACAGAGATAAGATCTATTAGCAGTGAAACATTAGTGCAAAGATCAGTTTAAGTAATACTTGAACACAGGCCGATATTCGTTAAAAAGCAAGATATCGGCTTTGGCTGAATGTGTCAATCTTGGCAGATGTTGCTGGCCGATATTTAAACTTTATTAATATTCAAAGTTTGCACCAGAACTAAATGCACAACTACTAAAACAATAGAGATTATTACGCTAAACAATCAGCCATGTTCCGTAGTGGAGGACGAGGGATTCTGTTGGCTCATTCACCACTTATAAGAGGTTTCAGTGTGACATGTTCATAATTTATTATTAAATCTGATTCGCAGATGGATCATCGTTTTGCACAGAATAAAAAACCAACATAATGTCATTCCACTAATCTGCACCAGCAAGTTCCACCTTCGGTAGATATTCGTGTACCCCTAACCTATTGTTTGCTTTTTCCTTAAAATATTCAGACTTTTGATGTCTGCAGTGTTTTAGACAGAGGGTCTCCATTATTAGATCATCCTGCCCTCGTTAAAGTTTAAGATAATGTGATGCATTACCACACATACCTCACATTGATCAACATACTTGCATAATCAATTGTGTCAATTATGTCGACGTATTGTACCCGCACTAGGCCGAATAATTCTTGACATCCTGTATTTGTGAATTTGGTATGTAACAGCATGTATTTCGATGTCTCCAAGTAGCTGTGGACATTAACAGTATTATATGGCATTTATGTTTAATCTATTGGCTGAGTTTAAAACACATGAATGTCAAATATGATCCTCCCCTTTGGTCCTATACAGCATAGTCCTGGATATTAGCATGTCTGCATAATGGTCCCAGACCATAATTTATACATCTGCAATTATGCAAATCTGGATTTGATATAACTGGACAGTTTCTTGCTAACTGCAGTCATTAAAAAAAGAAACTTTCTCCTGTCCTATCGGATGTCATATGTGGATCGATAAAAAGAGGAGGAGGTAAGGAGCGCATGCTGATTCCAGTGCGTAAGGAGCGCACGCTGATTCCAGTGCGTAAGGAGCGCACGCTGATTCCAGTGCGTAAGGAGCGCACGCTGATTCCAGTGCGTCGCCGCACCCACCACACGACAAACCACCTCAGGGATGAGATCCTGAGTGCAGCCATGCAGTGGGTGATACCTCAGCACCACACTAGTCCGAATGGACCAGTGTGAGGTTTTTTCCAGTGGCTGCAGTGCCAATCCTGCCACCAACCCCCAAATTATTCCCTGTAAGTTGGAGGCCCTGCTTGCAGGGGATAAAAAGAACAATTTAATATTTATTAGTTTGTGAAGTATTTGGTGATTATTAGCTTCTATTAAAACTGTAATAACATTTTAAAAAAATTCGAACTAAATTGAGATTGTTTGGGGGCTACGTCGTGCAGAATTTAATGCCACGGAACAGGCAAAAATCAGTGGGTTGCCTGAGAAGTGAACGGGTCACGCTCAAGAAGTGAATAGAGGGAGGAGTTAAAATAGCTTGGGTGGTGATGTATAAAATATTTGTCTTGTGTGTGTCACAGATATCTCGCGGGCCGTCGAGCTGCTGGAGAAGCTGCAGAGGACAGGGGAACTGCCCCCGCAGAAGCTGCAGGCGTTGAAGAAGGTGCTCCAAAGCGAGTTCTGCAATGCCGTGAGAGAGGTGGGCTGAACCGGAGAGCGAAGCCGCTCCAGATCCTCCCGCGCTCCAAACATGTGACGCTGCATGAGCTCCAGATATAAATATAGAAGGCGGTTCTCACAGCTGCCTTTCTCGAAGGGAAGTGAGCTGCCAAACGCTGAGCTGGCCTTATTTTTGGACCTTCCGAATGCCTGTTTTGTAGATAAAAATACAGGGAATGTAGCTGGGTGCTACATCTGCGGCGTGTCAGCGAGCAGACATCCGTGAACAAATATCACCTACCCAGGCGTGAATGCCAATCGACTGAGCTCGGATGATTTTTTTCCAGCAGGCACGGAACCTGATTTAAGCGTTTTGCCGGATGGCGTCTTTGAGCGCACATTTGAAAAAGACATTTTAGAAGTGTCTTTATGTTAGTTCATCGAAGGCAGGTGTAGTTAACTTGGATCGTGTCATATCTTGTTTCAAATATCTAGTGGGGCATATTACTATCTGGCAATAAAGGGAAATACACTCAGTAGCAACTGTATTAGGTACATCTAGCTCAGGGGTCACCAACTCCGGTCCTGGAGAGCTACTACCCAGTAAGTTTTCTATCATACCCAGCTTCTGATGAGCCACACTAGTTCTCAGGTAAATACCAGGAGCAGGTGTGGCTCATCAGAAGCCAGGTAGGATAGAAAACTTACTGGATAGTACTGTAGCTCTCCAGGACCGGAGTTGGTGACCCCTGATCTAGCTAGTACTGGGTACGATCTGTTTCATTAGGCACACCTAGCTAACAGATCACATAACTCACAGCTCGGGCCGTATCGTGGTTTTCAGCCACAGATCAGGTAATTTTTCGGATCAGAGACAAATATAATATTGCTTTTCATTTATTACCTAAGGATCACTTAAAGCAAGGAACTTTTAACATATCACGTTCACGTGAACTCAAAACTGCTTTGTCTGTATGTTTTCACTGAAGTCTGCATCGTACAGAGATCCATAGAGGACATCCATCAGTATCATCTTCTGTCTTGTGTCGAGATCATGGCATATTTTTCTCGTGATCTCAACAGACCCAAAGTTGTTTTCTCAATCAGAGTCAACTTGAGATCTTGAGATCGCAAAATCAAAGTTGGCATCTTGGGAAAACAAAGGTTGTAATTAGACTCGCAAGCAGTGTTTGTCAAGAGAAAGAGGGAACCTGTCTCCCCTAAAAATGGCATGACTAAATAGTTTTTATTTTAATTTTATTGCATTCCCACCAAAGATCTATAATCCCTCCCCCCTTTTGCTGCACATAAGGGGGGATTCTGCGCCTTGAGAGCACTGAGTGCGTGTTTCCTATGGACTTCAGTAGCATCAAGATTTAGGGAATTATTACTTTAAAAAGTAACAGCAGCAGTAAAACTGTATTTCACACTGTTTACAAATAATTCACTGTTTACATGTGTGGCGAACTGTGGGGGGGGGGTTTGTACGGAAGTAGTACCAGCTACCCATTTTATTACAAACTTTATTAGGTTCATCTCGATAGTACTGCGTAGGACCCACTTTATTAGGTATACCTAACTAATACTGGGTAGAACCCACTATTAAGCATATCTAACTTGTACTGGTTAGTACCTAGTACCCACTTTACTACTGTAGGTGTACCTAGCTAGTAGCCACTAGTACTGGTTTGGACCCACCTACAGTATAACTCTTTCAGAGAAGCTGTTTTGCACACCACTGTTGTAGTGCTGCATTTGCGACCTCCCTTTAATGACTGTATTCAACACTAGTGTGTGAAAATCCCAAGAAGGAGTTTGTTTCTAAGATGCTGGAACTGCCACATCTGACAACAATAATCACATCTCATTTTAAATCACTTGTATCACACTTCATAGCCATTTCAATGTTTACACAAACAATAACTAAACTTCCTGACCCTCCTGCTTCTGTATATATTCAGTTGCTAGCATATGATTTGCTTTACAGAGGAGAAGGTTGTTCACGTTAACAAGCAGGTTTACCTGATAAACTTGCCTGAATGTGTGTTGTAATAGCTATATATACTGTGTTGTATTTATCTTTTTTGCAGAATATGTTTCAAAAAGCATATTATTAAATTCAGGTAGCTATGTCTGTAGTCTTTTAGTGACTGTTCCTAAAAGGGAAAGTTAATTTCTCCCCTCCGCCCTTGGGATGTCGAGGAAATGTGTTTTTAAATGAATAAATGTGGTTTTAGTGGGAGGTAGACGTTTCGAAGGGCTGAAAACTTGCGGCAAAGGCAGGTCTCTTCTAGTTCGCTGCCCTGCTGTGATGAATATGCAATACTTCCAGCTCCAAGGGCGTCTGTGGTGGGGTTTTCCTGCCAGAGCTCTGCTGCCGCTCTCCACAGCTGAAGCCTTTCCGCGGGGCTGGGAATTTTATCAGGTTCCCTGTCTAACAATGATTTGGTTTATCTGATTTTGTTATTAAAATATGAACTAAAACTGATATGATTACAGCTGCATGTCAGAAAGCATTCCTTGTTTAAATCTTTATATATAATTTAAATAAATGTATTTATTACATTTATTTTGGGATGGTGTACGGCACAGTGGGTTAGTATGCTGTGCCTGTGATCAGAAGGTCATCAGATCAAATCCTAGAGTGATGTCACTGATGGGCTCCTGAGCAAGGTCCTTAACCTCCAGTTGCTGCAGGAACTGACTGACGCTGCTTTCTCAAAATGCATGTCACTTTGTATAAACATCTCTGCTAAACAAATGTAAATATCGTAAATGCAGCAGTTAGGTCATCGGCTGGTATTTAAATGTTAAGCAATTTGATTTTGTTGATCTGCGATGAACTCCGGGGTTTGTGTTTAGTGAGTGAAATGTGGACCCTGAAACTGCATTAAACTGCAGCACTGTCACACTGAGTTATTCATGAGCATGAATTTGCACAAAACTTCCCTTGGATCGTGTCCAGGCCTGAAGCCAGCTGCCTGTCCCTTTCCTAGGTGTACGAACACGTTTATGAGACGGTGGACATCAACAGCACCCCAGAAGTCCGCGCCAATGCCACTGCCAAGGTAAGCAGAAGGGCCTTGACTCTGATAGCAAAGGTTTTCTTTTCATTTTTATTTGTTCTTGCCAGTCTCATAAATGACCAGCGGGTTTCCGGGCATCGAGCAAATCGTGCCCACCACACTGGATGCATCCTTCATCTTCCTACATGGGCTCCTGGCTTCCGACCCGTTGAAGAACATCTGTTTTGTTTTTTTGTTTTTTTGTCCGTTTTACCCCTGAGCGGCTGTTTTGGTAGCTGGAGCCAGTGCAGTCCCACCTGCTGGCATGTCAGCACATCACACCTCTCTGTTCTAAACTTACCCCGGGGAGGGCCTCCCCCGCACTTCGTCCTTGGCCTGTGTGGGCTCCGTTCCGAGCATCAGCGGAGAGGGGCTGAGCCAGGCCAGCGGCACAAGCAGGAGTATAAAAAGCAGAAGGGCGTCCAGGGTTCTCTCTGAGATGTTCTCCTAGCCGCCACGACACTTTTTTTTTTTTTTTTTTTTATGGGAGCTGGTATTTCGAAAAGTTTCTAAGACAGACTCCTGCCTGCCATTTTAAAATGGTAATATAAATTTAAAGTCCGCGTACCGTTGACTGAGTCAGCTAATCCGTTTGCATCGCTAAGTTTGGTTTCCTGCTTCGAACCCGGTGCTCTTCAGCAGAAAAACAAACCGAAACCACCATGTCTGTGGTCACCGCCTTCCACTTAGGCGGGGAAGACTGGGAACGGCTCTGCTGATCCCAGTGATCTTCAGTATGCCTTCCCACTAAGGACCATAGTGATATTTAAGAACTGGCGGTCACTTATGGGCTATTAAGACTGGATGTGATAGCGGGATGCTTCCTGTACTCTAACTCTGATCAAACAAGACTGCAGTGGTTGACAAATGATGGAAGGGCTGAGCCATGCAGAGGTGTAACTTCATACTACCAAGGAAATCTAGCGTTTTCAATTTACCATCAGCTGCAGGTTTCCGGGTTCATTAGAAGTCCTTTTATGTTAATGGGAGGGCGGTCAAATGGCTGCGGGTGATATTGATCGTGCTTGGATGTACTCGCGGCAGGCCACTGTGGCAGCATTCGCGGCCAGCGAGGGACACTCCCACCCCCGCGTCGTCGAGCTGCCCAAGACGGAGGAGGGCCTGGGTTTCAACATCATGGGGGGCAAGGAGCAGAGTTCACCCATTTACATCTCACGCATCATCCCCGGGGGTGTCGCCGACCGGCAGGGAGGCCTGAAGAGGGGGGACCAGCTGCTGTCCGTCAACGGAGTGGTGAGCGCAAGGGTCATGTGACATACACAGTCACGCCTGGTTTGTAAGGACAATTCTCCACTGCACAAGGTACCATACTTCTGGTACTTCAAAGAGTACCGTTCTATTTGTGTTGGTTTTCCACAAGCATAAAAACTGGTACTGCTGCTGAAGGACATCATCACAACACAAGGCGGGGTATTTTGCTCTGGGCTGGGTAAGGTGCGATATTAATTCCAACATCACATGTTATGCACATGAAGTTCTCACATCGCAAGGATCGCGATAGTCAGCCGGGTTGAGATCAGGCTTTTTATACTGTTTGCAGTGCAGTGGGGGGGTCAGTTTCATTAAAACATTTTTACTCTGTAATAGCAAACAAAACTTAGCAAGCGTTTACCATTTTAATGATTGTTCCTTATCAAGATTATCTAGGATATGTTTAAAAAAAAATCAGTATAGTTTACTGCCACTGCTTTTGTATGAACTCTGCACTCTATGTCAGTCATGATCATTTTCATCCTTGATGGTTAAATCATTCCTAGACAGGTTTTTGATACGTTTATTTATTGTGAACTTCGGCTGACACTATTGGTTTTATCAGTAATCAAGTAATCTACCACGTATTCTAATGATTCATCGAGTAATTCTTTATATATAATATACACTCACCTAAAGGATTATTAGGAACACCTGTTCAATTTCTCATTAATGCAATTATCTAATCAACCAATCACATGGCAGTTGCTTCAATGCATTTAGGGGTGTGGTCCTGGTCAAGACAATCTCCTGAACTCCAAACTGAATGTCAGAATGGGAAAGAAAGGTGATTTAAGCAATTTTGAGCGTGGCATGGTTGTTGGTGCCAGACGGGCCGGTCTGAGTATTTCACAATCTGCTCAGTTACTGGGATTTTCACGCACAACCATTTCTAGGGTTTACAAAGAATGGTGTGCAAAGGGAAAAACATCCAGTATGCGGCAGTCCTGTGGGCGAAAATGCCTTGTTGATGCTAGAGGTCAGAGGAGAATGGGCAGACTGATTCAAGCTGATAGAAGAGCAACTTTGACTGAAATAACCACTCATTACAACCGAGGTATGCAGCAAAGCATTTGTGAAGCCACAACACGCACAACCTTGAGACGGATGGGCTACAACAGCAGACGACCCCACAGGGTACCACTCATCTCCACTACAAATAGGAAAAAGAGGCTACAATTTGCACAAGCTCACCAAAATTGGACAGTTGAAGACTGGAAAAATGTTGCCTGGTCTGATGAGTCTCGATTTCTGTTGAGACATTCAAATGGTAGAGTCAGAATTTGGCGTAAACAGAATGAGAACATGGATCCATCATGCCTTGTTACCACTGTGCAGGCTGGTGGTGGTGGTGTAATGGTGTGGGGGATGTTTTCTTGGCACACTTTAGGCCCCTTAGTGCCAATTGGGCATCGTTTAAATGCCACGGCCTACCTGAGCATTGTTTCTGACCATGTCCATCCCTTTATGACCACCATGTACCCATCCTCTGATGGCTACTTCCAGCAGGATAATGCACCATGTCACAAAGCTCGAATAATTTCAAATTGGTTTCTTGAACATGACAATGAGTTCACTGTACTACAATGGCCCCCACAGTCACCAGATCTCAACCCAATAGAGCATCTTTGGGATGTGGTGGAACGGGAGCTTCGTGCCCTGGATGTGCATCCCACAAATCTCCATCAACTGCATGATGCTATCCTATCAATATGGGCCAACATTTCTAAAGAATGCTTTCAGCACCTTGTTGAATCAATGCCACGTAGAATTAAGGCAGTTCTGAAGGCGAAAGGGGGTCAAACACCGTATTAGTATGGTGTTCCTAATAATCCTTTAGGTGAGTGTATAATATAATGTAATATTACTGTAGTTCTTAGTTCTTTTTTGCACTGCGACCCAATTTTTACCATGTCAGCTCAATCACGACCCTGTATCAAGTATAGGTCTAAATTAATACTATGATCAAGCACACAGAGCACTCTGCGATTTACGCCAGCCAATGCCTATCGCACAAATCTGATTGGATGTGCCAGTGAATTTTAAATTACGCATCTGTGGTTTGGCTGCGTGGATTGGTTGAGTGTTCACTGTTGACAGACGGTTTCCACACAACTGATGCTTTCGTTTTTTATTTGAACCCTCATCCGCAATGCGCCATCTTCCTTCTGCTATATTCCAGAGTAATTGAGAAAGAAAAATTTAATCAATGCTTTTAAATAATTGAGTAATGGACTTTAACTTAAACCGTAATTGTGACAGCTCTATTTTGAACTCCTTTCTTGCTTTATATCTATTCCAATATCCACTGCAACAAAATCACATCGCGATATTAGAAATTTTTCCAATAGCATGCAGCCCTGTTGTATTATAGCAAATACATTTTATTTCTCGTCATACCAGCTATATCTCATTGAATCTTTTATTCCAACCAGGTTACAATTAAAACTGCCCCAGATCTTCCAAAAATGGAGTTAATAGCAAATGGAATCTGAAGACTAGTTAGCTAATTAGAAAGCCTTTATTTAACATTTAGTGTAGTGGCTCTTTGTGCCCATCTGGGGCCAAACCTTGAGGGCCCCATGCAAACGTGCAGTTCAAGTGGTGGCAAAAGAGGGAGCTTGAGATGATCCCAGGAACACAGAGAGGTACCAGTGACATTGTCCACAGCACCACACCATCTGTAACACAGCCAAAACAAAGTTAACACAAAAGTCATAAAGTAAAATGAACTAATGAATAGCAAAACAGAATCCACATTTTATAGTATGATACTGCCATTACTGAATTTCAGATGGATAACAAGTTTATTACAAGGTCTCTTACCTTCTGATTACCACAATTAACTTGATAATCATCGTGGTGTCTCAAAACATGCTTCAATGCCCCCCCCCCCCCCAAAAAAAAAAACAACAACACATATGATCGGTGTATAGTTTATTACAGAGTAGTGTTTGGTCATATTATAATTATTATTCATAATAATAATAAGTATTATTATTATGATGTTATGGGTATCTGGGTATCTTGACCTCGGTATGTACATGCCTTTATTGCAAGGATAAGCAGGGATGAGCTTGGGAATCCTGCCCGAATGCCAAATTTCAGAAGGTTATTATGGCAGATCCGCCGCAGGGCGCTAAACCTCTACATAATCCTCCGAAAGAGCAGCTCAGCACTTGGCGTGACGCGCGGCCCGTGTCCCCCCCAGAGCGTGGAGGGCGAGCACCACGAGAAGGCCGTGGAGCTCCTCAAGGCAGCCCACAGCACCGTCAAGCTGGTGGTCAGGTACACGCCCAAGGTCCTGGAGGAGATGGAGTCGCGCTTCGAGAAGATGAGGTCTGCCAAACGCCGCCAGCAGAACGTCTACAGCCCGTAGCCGTCGGTCTCCGGGCTCCTTCCGCTCCACCTTTCCTGTCCTCTCTCCTCCGTCACTCTTTGTTTTTCTGTCTGTCCCCATGCTCTGCATCGAATCACCCTCACTTTCTCACTGGATATGCGTCCATCATACTTTAGAGAGTTTTTCGCCACATAGAGTTTGTGTCCATATCTAAAGACATGCTTCAGTGGGACCACACCCCCCCCCCCAAAAAAAAATATAAAATCAGTGTATAGTTTATGACAGATTTTCCTTTATTTGTAGTACGTACCAAAAGCTTCCATGTTACTATGAATATGGAACAACTTTTACAGGGAACACACTAACCTGTATTACTGACCAAGACTCAAAAGGCTTGAATTTAACTCTGTCTCAATGGAAAATAATAAGAGGTAGGATATATAAGTTCTTACTGTTTTATCAGCATAAATAATAATTGGTTCAGTGACAGTACATAGGCAGCTTTCCAAATGGATCTTTTTATCAATTTTTAAGAGAGTAGAATAATAATATTTGTGATTTTTTTTTTTCCACACTTGAAGTCATATTTGGAATTAGGAATGATCGTCTTTTTCTGTCTGTATGATGAATATTGGAGGCCCTGCAAGTATTGCATGATTCTATGGCATGTTTTGCTACCTTTTGGAATGTATGAGATTATCCTGTACATTCTCTCCTCTCTTTTGTGACCCGTTCGGAGTTTCCTGAATAAGGGCTCTAGAATTTTAACCCCTGACCTCGTAAGAAACACACACGGATGGAAGACCACAAGAAGCTCCTTTTTGTATCACAGTGTGGTCTGTATAATCTTACAGTATTTGCATAAGCTCACAAAAAGCCAGCTAGCAGCTGGTGACCCCATATGGTGTTGCGTGGTGCAATTGGACAGTCTGCCTGGGACCCTCTGCATGCACATGTGCGTCTTTGAAGGTTAATTTCCTTACAGGATGCTTCCGATGGGATTGGCGTGCATGTCAATGTATGTGTGCACCTCTGCCATACAGAAATGCAGATCACTTTCCATAAGGTTTCCCCACGTGTAACCTGGCAGGTGGATTAACTTTCCATGGGTTCCAAGGTGCTCTTCCAACCCGCAGTGTAGATATACTACTGTAGCACTTGTCTGTACTGACGTCATAGTGACGACGACGAATCATCGTTAAAGTGCATTTGATGGGAACTTTAGCCATTTTTCTTGAGGACTGGAGTTCAGTCGGCATCTATCTACTTACCTCTACCATGCAAGCATAAAGATCTGCCATAAACATGGGTGTACACACACACATTGAACCCACACTAATTAATAAAGCAATTTATATGAGAAATCCTATGCAAAATGACTTCTGACTGAGCTATAGTTTTAACAACCTTTCAGTGTAAGACTTTTAAAAATAAAACTAAGGTGCAAGCAAGAGTCGTGTGTTTTTCATGTAACAAAATCAATTAATGTCATCTTCATTTTTTCTCTTATTCATAAGACATTTATCTTTGTAAATTTAAAACTGATAAATTGTGCTTGTTTAAGATTATATGTGGCTGTTTTTGTAAGAACTCTCGTTTTCTTGTATTTTTGGAGCATTTTGAATGTACGAAATATTTCAAATTGTATTGTTTTTAAAGAGCTAGTTCATAATTCTCAGTGGTCGTGTTCCTTTCACAATATGCGACCTGAAATATAATGAAGGCTTAAAAACCTTTGATAAAGGAGCAATAGTCAATCTGAAATATTTGTCATTTGTCACAAATCAGCGATATACCAATGTTGGGGTTCATTTTCAAGTCCTTCCCAAAAGAGTTAAAAAAAGTTATATCTGTGTTTATCTTTGATATTCTCCTTTTTGATAAGAAAATCTATAAGTCTATTTGAATACATATTTGTGACTGATATAGTAAAAATACACCAAATTAACTAGCAGGTTTTAAGTCATTTTAATGTTCCTTAAGAAATATGTTTTGCCCCCCCACCCCCCACCACAAGCACTATGTGTAAACTGAAGCAAACTGACGATGACTTTGTTGGGTGATGCATAAATAAATAATATACGTACAAGACTATTTTGTGCTGATTACTTTCACTAGACTATTAAAAATAATCGCTGATATTGTTAGTGCAGATATATTTAAATATGCTGATTCCAGAAGTACTGACCGTGATTTGCCTCATGAAATGTGTTCAACGAAACGTAGCATTGAGGAATGTTTCATTGTTCAGTGGTTAATAAAGGTGTCTCAACAAAATCAGTCCTATATATTCTCCTTCTATGAACAATAACATCTGCTGGCAGTTTTGAATAATTAATGATTAATTAAACGGTGTTTTGCCATTTTCCAGATGCCTGTCCTCTGCATTTCCTGTAATGCGTCTTTACCGTCACACACCACCTTCTGTGGGATTTTCTGACTGATTGACCAGGAGACGTTGTGTGATTTCCACTGCACTGCTGGCTGGAGAGGATGAACTTCAATAAAAGCATAAAATGTGCATTCTTTAAATTGACAAAACTTTGCCACATTCTCAGTGACCAATGGGGAAGATGGGTGACCTTGCATGTGGGAAGTACAAACTTCTTAACGTTGCCACGAAACATTTGTACACAGCGTACAATTTTCACATGCATAAAAAATGTATCACAGGTTGGGCCCATGTACTGTCCAATGGTAAAGCATAATTTCCATATTATGGGTAAATGATGTGTTCTGATCAATGGGAACTAAAAATATTAAGTGAAAATTAAGAACTTTGCACGCCTGCTCCCAAAAGTAAAGTCTCACTTTTTAGGCACAGTCCTGTGTTTTTTTAATCCGTTGTCCATCCCGTTTGAGTCCCGCCACATATTTATGTCTATTACTTTTATTATTGCGGAATGTAGATTATTGTTGTATTTAAACAAGCCGAATGAACGAACCCATAAATAGTTCAAGCATCAGAAGCTGGGTGGATATTTTTTGCCTTTGAAAGTGGGGAATGGGGGTAATTTTTAGCGTTGCGTGAACCTGATGAAAATATCAACTTGTGCCGACCAAAGGGCGAAAACGCTGCTGTGAAGCAATCAGAGGTAACCAATACCATCGGTAGGCCAATGCAAAAAACCAGCTTTCCAGGTGTGATCATTGAAGAGCGGGACCATACATACATACACACACACACACACACCACCAGTCAAAAGTGCCCATCACAGCTTTTTTACCATTTTGCCGTTTATTTCATAAACTGCAGATTTTTTATTCTCGTTAAGCATCGGAAAGTTATAAATGGAAAAACTATAAAGGAAAATATAAGCCAAATACAGCAAATTTCCTTTATAACATGTAAGATGTATGAACATGTATGAAAGTTTGTAACACTGCATGTCTGACATTCTGTTAACTGGTTGTGTGGTGATGGCAGAGCCAGTAACTGTACTGCTCTATTTCATGGGATCAATCCAGTTAATCAATCCGGTTAACTAGTACATTTAAAGTTAAAGGACGACCTAGAGTTTGAGTATGACTTTTATCTGCTTTTATAACTGCTAGAGGAGGCAACTTTGATGAATTAAAGATGACATTTTCTTGCTAATAAAGGTACTCAAATGGTGAACATACTGTAAATTTATTTGTTAGCAAATGATATTGAGTGTATTTCTAGTAAATATTAAGTAACATGCAAATGTAGAAAATCTCAGTGTGTGCGTAGACTTTTGACTCCCGGTGGTCACATCTATATGTTATATCATGTTAATCATGTTATAGTTGTACATAAAACAGATAGTCGGGTTTTCCCCCAATACTCTGCAAATTTCTGAATATTTATTGAATAATTTGAGAAAAAAAAACCTCTTGCTGGATTGCTAGATTTTTTGGCCTTCAGCATAAGTTTGGGCAGTGAAGTTTGAGGTAAAAGAATGAAAGGAAACCAAAAGCTAAACTGACAGAAGAGATACACAAACGAAAAGGAAAAACATGTAGACCTTTCAACTGTGGTGTGATTGAAAGAGTTCGGTCATGTTTGTCCATTTAAAATATTTAGGCCTACAATTACTGGAGTGCGGCATGGAACATGGAAGGATCATTAAAATGAAAGTGTGAGTAAGCTTTTTATAATGGAAATACACATAGGCCAAATATTGCCATTATTTCACTTAACGAGAAGCAAACTATTTTAATGGATCTGGTGAGATATAATAAAATTTCATTGGGAGGATAATGAGTCTGGACACAGCAGGGAAACCCGAAGGTGTCCTCTGGGAGAGAGTCTGTACTCCCTTTGATTAGTCATTTGGGGGAAAAAATTGCTGACATAAAAATGTACAAGTGCAAACTGAACAGTTACAATCTATGGCAGTATTAGACACTACAGTTTTTGAAAATCTAGGCCTGTGTTTTTTTGACACATTGCAAAAACTTAATTTCAGACTAGTGTAATTGAAAAAATATATTGCGGTAAACTATTAACACTACTGGCATGATACATTGGGGTAGTATGAGAGATTTAGTTCAAATACCTTACGTCTGTAATGTACACATACAGTAGGGGTGTGATTCAAACCCCCATTCCCTTTAAAAAAGATCAGTCTTCAGTTCCAGATGTTATATGTCTTTCTCATGTTTCAAACTGTCTTTGAACAATCACATAACTAAAAAAGTTTAATTATTAGATTTTTTCTGTCATGAGTTAGCAGGACATAGAACACACAACTCAGATAGACACCAAAAGAAGGTTTTTATTTTCTCACAGAAAAAATACACCGAGTACATAACTTCAACTAGACTGGAGCGTTTCAGTTCAGCCTACCGTTAAATAAATTTAAGTTATCCGACCGCGATGGCCTGCAAACGTTGTACCTAAAAGATGCCAGCCGGTGGCGCTGTTTCTCCGTTTTAGAATATTTTCTGTCTGAGCTGGAGTGGTTTCCTCAGTCTATGACTGTTTAAAAGGACTTGTAATTTAAGTTACCTTCGCCTAAAAGTTGTTCAGAAGATAGTACTTAAAAATACAGCCTTGCCGAAAACCCAGTGCACATACTGCTAAAAATTAAATTTTATTACTAACAATTTAAGTACTGGCATTTTTTTATCTGCATTTTCCTGTTAAACAATCCGAACAAGTAGCACAAGTTCATTTTTACCTGACGCTGACTAAATTTATGAGAATGATATTTACATAAAAATAATATTCGTTGACATTTTGTTTTCAGTCTGTTGTCAGTGTTTAAATGCCAGGTTATTGGTTTTAAACGTCACTGTTGTCTGAAAGGAAAACTTTATACAGGTTGGATTTGTTTCTTTGTTACAGTTAATAATTATTATTTAATCCTACTATGTACCATTTTTTGCAGCTTGTAAAATGAAAGTATTGATCTCACAATGGTAGATTTTACAAGTGTTAAAAAAAATTATTTCCAAACCTGTGTTAGTTGAACTTTTTGACCACTTTGCAGTATGAAACCTTTTTGTATACCTCTCCGTGACAGACATAAAAGAAGTAAAAATGTTGACGTTTTGTACCAAACATTCAAATTACTTTCATCCAAAGGTTTGTAGTGTCTGTTTTAAATAGTGAAAAACAGTAGTGATAGTACAGCAATCTATTATTGTGCTGGTGTGACTGGGAAGAAAAAAACATAGGTGCACAAAACAAATGAATGAGCAAAAAATATTTTTCAATCTTAATTCTTTCAGAAATAAGGATGTAATATAAAGGTATATTTTTTCCTTAATGAAAAAATTAGTTTTGTGAACTTCATATTGACTTGGCAATATAGATTAAGTAGCTATTAGGTACCATAACATATAGCTTTATAGATTTTACTAAATGTGTTTGGTGAGTATATTACATGAGGAAGACAATTAGGCCACAGTCTCTAAGCTAATTGACTGAGATCAGTCACAATATTTTGTGTACAAGGAAAATGTGAACAAATCGCTTTGTGAACAAAAAATATGTTTCTCGTATGAGGATGAGTAATGTCCTTCACCACAGTAGAATATACAAACATAAATAAAACATGTAAAAATGGTAACCTTAGGCTGCACATCAGTTTCAGTATATCTACATATATATTGTTTTATATTATATATATTTGTATATTGTATATATTGTCACATTTGGGGATGATGTTCATCTAAATAATCCAGTTAATTAATGAACAATCAATTCCTTCATCTATGTATTATCATTAATCATTTAGCCCAATATTTCCCAATCCGGTCCTTGGGGACACACTGTCGGTCCATGTTTTTGCTCGTTCTGAGCTCCCTGCCAGACAGTCGACATAGACTGACTGTGGGTCCCCTGGGACTGGATTGGGTAACACTGATTTAACCAGTTAGATAGTCATTTGTATGTATACGCCAAGTACCAGTTGTTGCTACACATTCACAGGTGCATTACAAGGCAGGAATCCCATGCAGACTAGATGAAAATCTGTGAACTTCAGCTAAATACAGCTTGGATTGGCTTCGAACCTGGAACCCCGTAGCGCTGTGGTGACTAAGTAACCTTGTAAGCATCCTGCCATTACTGGGCTGTGCATTAGTATAAAAGTAACTGGCAGGGTATTCTATTGAATATTATATTAAAGCAACAGTATTTAGCCACAATACATTATTCATTTTTAACTAAACATTATAATGAAAAAGTACAACAACTGAATTCAGCTAACATGACAAGTGACAGCCAATAAATATTTAAGTACTCAATATTCACAAACAAAAGGTTTTGAAGGTGAACAGAGAATTAGCCTTTGCTGACAGAGCACATGGGTGGTGCAGTGGTTAGCACTGTTGCCTCACACACGTGAGACTAAGGTTCAAGTTTCAGCCATGGTTCCATGTGTATGTTCTCCTCATGTCATCGTGGGGTTTCCTCTGGGTCCTCAGGTTATCCCCCACAATCCAAAAACATGTGAACAAATTGCCCATAAGTGTGTGTGTATGAGTTTGTGGTGTGTGACTGTGCCCTGCAATGGGTTGGTGGCTCATCCTGGGTTATTCTCTGCCTTATGCCTATAGCTGTCAGGACATTGCTGCCTCAGAAAGGGTTCAATGTAGGGCTAGAAGAATGATTCCTGGTCTTAGAGCAGGGGTGTCAAACTGCAGTCCTGGAGGGCCAGAGTCCTGTGTAGCTTAGTTCTTTCCCTGTTCCACCGCAAATGATTCAGCTCAAGAGCTGTGTGGTAATTAGCACAAGGAGGTGAATCAAGTTTCTTAAATTAAGGGAAAACCAAAAATGTGTGGGGCTCCGGCCCCCCAGGACTGGAGTTTGACACCCCTGTCTTAGAGGAATGTCTTATGAGGAGAGGTTAGCTGAGCTGAATCTGTTCAGCTTCGAGCAAAGGAGACTCAGGGGGGACATGATCCAGGTGTATGAGATTCTAACAGGTCTGGATGCTCTTCAACCAAATATTCACTTCAGTATTATTTCTAATATAAGAACTCGTTCTCATAGGTGGAAATTAGCGGGAGAACATTTTAAACAGGGTTTGAGAAACCACTTCTTTGAGTATGGAATAGTCTTCCTGTTAGTGTAGTAGAAGCTAAAACTTTTATGTTCCTTTAAATCTGAGCTAGATAAGATTTTAACAACTCTGAGCTATTGAGTTTTCCCCAAACGAGTTTGATGGGCCAAATGGCCTCCTCTCGTTTGTAAATTTCTTATGTTCTTATGACCTTGAATAAGACAAGTGGGTATAGAAGATGGATGGAAGGATGGATGGATGGATGGATGACAGAGCACAGCTTTAGGCAGCTATTGGAGGAGCTACGGTGGGGTGATGAAAGTCCACCTCCACCTCTGGCACTGGTCCGCCTGCCCAACTGCAGTGTCGACATCACTTGGGAGGAACACTACCAGAGGTGATCACTGGAATTAAGGGATCTGGCCTAACCCAGTTATCCCCAGGCTGCCCAAGACGATCTGACCCTTCAAACCTTCTTGCAGTGACTCACTCTGGTGTGACTGCAGCAACACATCAGCCTGGTTGAGCCCATCACATTCAGCAAGGCACTGGCCAACCTTGATGGAGTTGGGGGCTTCTGTCACGAAGGCAAAGGCATACACCCGTCATGTTCAGGCGAATGAGGATGAGGGAGAGGTGGTATTCATGATGGGAAGATGGCACCATCTGCTCACTGTGGGGGCATCAGCATTAAGCACGTTGGCTTGTCTATATCCAGCACCCCTGCATCACGGGGATGGACCTCCATACCTCCATGGAGATTGTGCTTCACCAGGGTGAGAGTTTGCTCCATCTGCTGTGGATCACGGTCCTCCTTCCTAGAGACCCAGCATAGCAGCACTTTCAGAGGCCAAAGATGGTGGCGTCCTGGGCTTGTGGAGTGTTGAGCTCTGGTGGATGATGTCAGCCATGACACTGTAGCTGGTTCGCATATCCAGCTTGAGTTTGGAGAAGTTTGTTTGTGTCTTTAGGTATTTTTTTGTTTTCCCTTTTACTTAAATTTTGTCCTAGTTGTTTCGTGTTTATATGTTTTTATGTCTGATGTCCTGTTAAAATGGAAATTGCAATGTCTTCTCCCCTTGCACTACCCCCCCCCCCCATATGGGTGCTGTGTCCATCCATCCATTTTCAAAATCCTTCATCTAGACCAGGGTTGTGGTTGGTACGACATCCGTTAGTAATTTAGAAGGGCAGCTAACATTCAATTGTATGACATAATGATGAACAACCAGCTTGACAGGTTTTTTTCTAAAATTTTGGCTGGAACAGCAGTGGCAGGTAGAAGTCATTTTCACATTAATATTTGAGTTGCTGGGTGCTCTTGTAGCTCTGCTCCATTGCCTTTGAACAGCACTGCTAAACCATGTAGTTTCTCAGTTTTGGGTAAACTGGTAAAAGCTGTAATTCCATCTGAAAATACTTAATATCCCCTGATTGGTCAAATACCTGTCAGATTAAAACTGAATTCGCTTCCTTTTTGTTTCAGTATAAATACCATGCAGCCGCACATCGATGGTGACCCAGGGTCATTCAATAGGGCAGGGCTCTTCAAATCTGGCCTTCGATTCCAAATCCAGCCCTTGTGCTCAGTCCTACCAGGTAGTTAGTTTAATAATCACTGATTCTGATTGGCCAGAAGCTTCACACCTGGCTGACAGGTAGAGGAAGGCTGGGAAATCAGCAGCAATCGGCCCTTGAGGACCGTGATATTGAATAGTCGGGAAATAGGGCATCAGAGACGTCGAGATTCTAAGGAGTAATGGTTTATGAGGGGTCCCACAGTGGGGTGCCTGTTAACTCAAAGGCACAGTCACGTTTCCTTTCAAATTTGAAACAGTTGTCTATCCTGATTGGTTATCAGAGGGACCTAAAATAAAAAAACGTAACTTTGGTAATCTGCATATTAAAATACCTTCATTGCTTATTGTGGTGAGGCAGAGGTGAAAGGTGTTCAAAATCACAGCATCTTTGGCCTTTTGCACCAGCTACCTCCAGTAAAGATGCCAAACCCCATGTCAAAGGCAGCGGTGACCACTCATACGACTCCCCTGGCCGACCCAGCTCCCGGTGGCTGCACAGCCATTTTTGCTCGGCGCCTGACGTCAGCGGGTCATTAATATGTAGGTGGTTTTTTTGTATTATTATTTGCATATTCAGCAGGTCGCCTCGCTCGCTGGCCCGCAGGCGTTTCAGTAGGAGAGAGCAGCCGAGTTTGTAACGCTGGTACCGGGGGATCGAGAGGAGGAAACGCGGGGGAATGGCTGACAGCTGACTGCCTTCTGCAGGGGGACGCATCCGATGGGGGGGTGGGAGAGAGAGAGAGAGAGAGAGAGAGAGAGAAAAGCAGGACTGGAAACCCCGAGCCGCGTTTCGTCGCCTTACTCTTTACCATTACACACTTGTCGGCTTGCACAGGGGGTGGAAATGCATGACGAGCCCGTTTCCCTGTGTTAATGGGACCGCGAAAGCGTAAAAAAGCCGAAGGTGTTGATCTGTTTACTGGGGCGCTTTTGCGGACCCCGTACGGACCTTTGCGCTCTATGAGGAATAAACGCAGACGGGCGAAATCGTTTATTCCGAGCGGGAATACGGCATTTTTAAAAAGTCTCTTTTTGGAAACATCGGAGAAGACCGAGATAAAGACTATGCATGATTTTTCGCCTTGTAGGAAACATAAAGAAACTAGAAAAAAATTGTATTTCCCAGGGAATGCGCGACTAACTCAGTGATCGGACCGACGGATTTTCCCGTCTAACACCGAACGATATAAATGATTTAACCTGCGAGGGGGTTTATCTTTTACAATAAAGACAATCGGTCTTTTTAATAGGCAGCCAAGGGCCCGATCTGATCCCGTAGTGCGCGTCTAGAGAGAAAATGTGCCGGCTGAGCGTTGGGATTTTACTTTCTAGCTGGTTTCTGACGTGCGGTGGCACCGCAGGACCAGGGCAGCCCGGGCCGGCTGCGTGCGCCTCCTGGTGCCGCTGCGACGGGGACGGGCGCGCTGACTGCTCCGGGAGGGGGCTGGCCGGCGTCCCGGAGCGACTCAGCGCTTTCACCTACTATCTGTAAGTATATCGTTCTGCGCAGGTTAATGCTGTCCGTGTTGCCTTGCTGTCAGCACAGTGTCGAGTCCCCTTTATAGTAATGTGCGATGTTTAAGTAGCCTATGACTACAAGTTGGAGTTTGTAGGAGTAAATAATTCAATTTTGAGGCATTCGGATCTAATATGGCAAAAATGCTTTTCTGTTTAAATACTGAAATGGTTACTAATTCATTGTTCCCCACGAGTAATTACAAACTCCCGTTCTTCCCTCCCTTTCACTCTCTCTCTTTCTCTCTCTCTGTCACACACACACACACACACACACACACACACACATACATATACACACAGTCCCTTAAGTCCCTGATAGTTTTTGAACTGAGTGTGCTCCTCTCAGGCGCGTGTGTGTTGATGTACTTAAGGGGAGCAGTTTTCCTCTTTCCATAGTGTGTGAAAGTATCTGGCCAAATGTCTGTGACATTATCTGGGCTCCCCTTCAAAAGCTTGAAACTTCAAGCCAATGCTGAATCTTGAGAAGTGATAAGGAGGAGTGGTTAACTACTGTCATTGCATTCACGTTATTTCGTTTCCGTAGCTTAGAAAGAAAAGCTTGTCAAAATAAAGCCTGTTTGTATGTTAAATATACACACCTTAACAAATACAGGCCTAGTAGTCTATAACGTATGTCTGTAACAGATTTCCTCAGCATGTGTCATTGTTTGTTTAGGTTTTAGAGTTTTTTTTTTTAATCGCATTTGGATTTTTAAACAGTTGGTGCCGTGTACGAACTTAATAGACATACCTGGTGGTCAGTCATAACCTGGACATGACATCACAGTAGTTGAGGAGGAAGTTTAAAGTATAGGTACAGTAATCCGTTTCAACCCCCCATCCCCCACAACTTCTGCCTTTCAAAAAACGAAATAATATATTAATTTACCAACAAATATAATTACAGACGATTGTTCAGTTAGCAGATATTTGAATTCAAGGCTGGTAGTGCTGGATTAGCAAGCGTGGCAGTTTTTTATGCACCAAAGCAAAATTCAAAAAAGCAGGAGAATCAATAAAACGTCAAATGTTTTAAACAGCTAGGGAGGGATTCTGAGGATGTGTACATTTTTTGTAGCTGCCTTGTTTTGTCCGTGTTCAGAGAAATAAGGAGATGAACCGGTTCCACGTTATAGAATTGCGTTGCTTTGCCTATGGTTTGTTCAAAAATTTCACTTAAGATCACATTTTGGGTATCATGAAGTATTCATTTTGAGATTTGTGATATATGATCTAGTTTAAAATCATCTAAATTTGCTTTACGCGATCAGTGATACTGTAAAAACTAATGTTCAATTACGCCAAAAGGCTCAAGCCTTTTAGCAAGAAATTCATTAGTTCTCTGGCGCTTCCCCAGCTGTGTCAAACACTCAGGCAATGGCAGTGCTTTTAAAAGGTGCCTTTTAAAATAAATTACATTCTACTAATGACTATTTTGTACGTGTGTTTAGCTTAAGCTAAAAAGATGACAGCTTTCTGGTTGTCACTTAGTACACTCTGCAGTGCTACTCGCGCGCGCTGTGTGTGTGTGTGTGTGTGCGCGCGCGCGCGCATGTGTGTCGCTCCATTCGCGCCGTGCCAGACCTCTCTTCATTAATCATTACCTTCTGACCGGGAGTAACTGGTGTGGGAAATTCATGGTTAAAAAGTTTGCACAAGTAGACTGGCTGTGACATTGTGCAATGCGTTGGTTAATTATATACTGTGATGGCTTTTGTGGTTAGCAATCCTGGCATGTGCTTTAGGCAAAAGAGAGAAACACAAAGTTACTTATAAAAAAATCCTTGAATTCTTGACTACTGATGGGTTATATGGGAATGGAAATACTCAGTAAATACGCTACAACAACTAGGTCCATGTTCTTCCCTAAAAACTGATTTGTTTGATTTTGTTGCAAAAATGAAGCAGCAGAAACCAGAAAAGCGCTCGTGCTAAAGAGGGTTATAAGCATTAGACTGCTGCTTGCATATCCCTTGATATTTATGATTCTACCATTTATTTTGTGTAGGAGTTGTTTCAGAGGAGTGGCACGCTGGAACGCTGCCAGAACAACATGTGAAATAAATCGAAGAATCACAGATAAGCCACTCTCACCTTTGAAACCGGACACATTGAGCTGTGGTACCGCGGGGTTAAATGCCGCTGTATGGTGCCTTGTGGTGTCCTGCCTGCCAGCGGACCTCCCTGCTCACCCCGTCTCTGTGTCGAGGCGATCGTTAGAGAAACCAACAGGAAAGCAGCTGTGGTCATGCGGTTTGCAATGAAACCGCGCGCGAGCGAGCGAGCTAGGGGCTCTGCCGCGGCTCCGTGGGGTTCGAGGCTTGCCGTGCAGAATCGAAGCATCTGACCGCCAGATCTAGAATATATACCACTCGTGGGAGCCTATATGGATTTTTTAAGAATTTTCATTTGAGGTGTTGGTGGCAATATGTAATTCTCTTTGTTTCATTGGACGCATAAGCTAGGGCGTAATTCTAAGACGGGATGCTCAGAACGTCGTGCACATGGCCCCGGATACTGGCTCATTTCAGCGGGCAAGTTTGGAGGGAAACGCAGAGGATGTTATTTGAGCCACAGCTTTAGAGGAAACCTACTCCTTAGTAACATGATATGGTTGATTGGCTCCCATTGTGCTGTGGAGAATTGATTGGTTATGGGTAATCCGTTTTTTTTTTCCGTGACAGTTATTGTTTAATTACTGGATTTTTCCTCACTTGTTGACAAACAAGGCACATGCGATCTTCAGTCCCCAAACTCTCTGCATGAATGGGACTGCCCCTACAGCTACAGATTCTAAGCGTCTCTGGGACGAAGGGGACTGAAATGGCAGCCACAGTAGAGGTAGAATTGTAGCACCTCTCCAGAAACTTCCATCACCTTTCTGTTGGCTGCTTTGCATAATCTCACCTGACCACATTGTGTAATGCGGTTTATAGCTTTAGTAGTTATCTGAGTCCAGCTACAACCATGAATCTCTTTCCTGTTGCCAATCAGAATCCGACCTGCCTTCCTACCTCAACGGTCTCAGATTCCGCTTATGACCTCAGACAGGATTATACATCTTCCCTGTACTGCCTTCACATCATTTACTGATGGTTGGCTTAGGCCCTGACAGTGGGGGATAGGGACAGCATCCTAACATGCTAAGCCACCCCTCAATGCGAGTAGCTTATGATTATAAGTCCAAAAAAATGTATTTTTTGAATTGCGGGGACTATTGCACTTCCTTGCTGGTACGCTATATCTCACCCCCCCCCCCCCCCCACCACACACAACCTCACTGGGGAGTGGGGGGATTTGCTCGAATTCCCATTCCGCAAATGGTTAAGCCACATGCCCGTTTGTGACACCTTTTTAACTCCTAGCTATGCGACGCATCCAGTACTAACCCTTAAATACTTTAGGGTGATTTGTGTACAGCTGCTGCGGCACATCGCCAAGGACGGAGAGGGTGCTGTTAAGGTCAGCGATGGCGGATGTCTAATGAGACACTGGACAGCTGAGGGGCCTGAATCACATCACTTGTGTCTGATAGGGGTTTTACACGTAGGGATTAACGCCCGTTCGGGAAGTGAGATCCCAATGACACTTGTTCCGCACGCCAGTCACATGTGTCTCGTGAAGGTCTCCAGATCGGCAGGGGTGGGGGGGGGGGGGTGCTTAATGTTAAGAGATGGACAGATTGGAGTGAGTGTACAAGGGCAACTGATAAAGGGAAAGGAAAATGAGGAAGTCATTTCATGGCCACGAGACCCTCTGAAACGTGAGGCGATGTGAGTCTCACAGGAAAACCATTAAACCTGGCAAGTCTAAGTGCTCCAGAAAATTCCAGAAATTTCCGGAAAAGGAAGTTGCGATGGACCAATATATAAATAGGTAAACACACAAAGCTGTGAGATTTCTCTTGTGGAAATGGTGATCTCGGGGACCTGTGGACCTCAAATCATATTATCCTGTAGAGTCACAGTGCCTTTGGTAGGCTAAATGCGTAAACCTTTTTTCCCAACTCAAAGTGGCCTCTGTAGGCACCTTGAATTTCTTTCTTTCTGTCATACAGTAATATTAAATGACTTATTTTAGAGCATAAAGAATTGATAGAAAATGTCCAGTTGTGGTTCTCATTGTCAATACGCGTGAGCAGAATATTGCATTTATCTGGGGATCATTTACGCTACATTCTGATCTGATGTCATTCTTGTGCTGCCCTTTTGGTCAGATTACAGGCCTTGCGATGACTGTACATTTGTTTGGTGGCCTGATTGTCCTCCCACGCGATTAATGAATGTGTAGCTGGGACCCCCCCCCCCTTCCTCCTGAAATTACTGACTGCAGTTTGTTTGCCATGGCAATTTCCTCTCTGTAAATCTGCCCCTCTCCCTTCCGGCTCACCCCCGGCCATGCCGCTCGGACATCTCACGGAACGGTCTTCCTCGGCCGGGGTCGCCATGGCAACTGGAAGCGCACCCTCGCGTCCCTTGGCGGTGGAGGTTTTTGTGTGACATCCTGCTGGTGTGGTACTGAGCCAAGGGACTAGCTGTCAGTGACATTCGTGGCATGAAATTTGATAACTTAGTAAACAGAACCTGGAGTTATTTAGGTACCTTTCGCATGGATCCAGCAAAGGAGGTCCATCTTATGTTTCTCCTGGCAATCTTGGCACACACTTGACCACTGCTTATGCATTCAAGGAAATGTTCCTCATTCATGGTGGTATGCTGTGGATCTCATTATAAACATCTATAATAATTAAGGCTAAGACAATAAGACTTGATAAATCTGCAGAAATTACTAATAGTGATATTTCTCATTTCTTTTTCATTTTATAATATGAAATATATAGAAAATTATGTTGTTTAACATATAAATAATTTGAGCATATTGTTATGGTCCCTGCCAATATCAGAGATACATGTCTACATATACATTATTATTAATGCTATTATTATTAATAATTAATGTTTTATGTGAAACCAAAAGACTGATGAAGAAAGTTTTTTGAACAAATACATGCACAAAATTCATATTAACTGGCGTATTGTTATTATTGACATATTGATTTATTTCTGGTTTGTGTATCTGCCATTGACACATTATTTGACGTTTATTGTGGGCAGTGGTGGTTTAATGGTTAGGGAAGCACACTTGTAATTGAAAGATTGCTGGTTTGAATCCCTGACCAGCAAAACACCACTGAGGTACCCTGAGCGAGGTACCGTCCCCAAGCAGTGCTCCCCGGGTGCTGAATTAGCTGCCCCCTGCTATGTCACGACGTCACATATAGGTTAAATGCAGAGGACACATTTCTTTGTTGTGTGTCAACAATGACCACTGATCTCTAAATTCTATTTGAAGTATCCAGGCAACCAGGAGCACTTGTTCCCAGAAGTGCTTTTTTTTTTGTTTTTTAGGCAAATCGGCCAATCAGGGGTCCCGTTACGGAAATGATGGGTGACACTTTGCATGCACAATGATGCCTAAATTTGACTTTTCCTCTTCAGTCAGCACCTGTAGGCTCTGGCCTCTACTGTATTTTTTTTATTTTTACCCAGGATGCACTTCCAGCCTGCCTTTGTCAGGTCCTGGGCATCTTCTCAGCACAGGAAAATGAGCTTGGGTTTGACGTCTGGGGCCGATGTAATCGGTTTGGCTGGTGCCAGACGGTCCCTGACGTCATGGCAGGTTACTGTGAAAATTTCCACCACTGATTGTGGCCTGGGACCAAAATATATTTAGCCTTTAAAATAGGATCCAGGAGGACAATGTTGCTGCCGGTACCTGCTAGCAGATGATCCGTCCCTGGATGTCTGGCTAGGAGGCGACCCATCTCTGAATGTCCGGCTCCGTAGGTTAGGATGCTGTGTCTGTGATCAGAAGGTCGTTGGTTTAAATCCTGGGGTCAGCAGAGTGATTTCACCATTGGGCCCTTGAGCAAGGCCCTTAACCCCTGTGTTCCAGGGACTGGCTGCCTCTGCTTTCTCAGTTGTACTTTTGATGAAAGCATCTGTGAAATAAATAAACTGCAGTCCTCCTGGTGCTCTGCTGCAGCCCAGCGCCGGTGAGTCGCTGTTTTTGGCCCTTGTGGTGTGTCCCAGGGTGGGGGCAGGAGGGGGGCAGGAAGGTGTTGAACAGGCCAGGTTTCTGGCCCAGTCTGAACAGCGGGGCTACAGGCGGGCTGATGCTGGCGAGAGAACGCGGCAGGGTTCCCGTTAGCGCCTGCAAAGGTGTTAATTACCTTCCAGGGGGTCCACTTAGGCTCGGCGCCGGCTTGCCGCTGGGGCGGGGGTGAGGGGAAGCTGCCAGAAACACGGGCCACGGGTTCAGTGGGCCTCCTGATGATTTAGTGCCATGTCAAAGTCAAGGCTGGGCTACGGCATATTTCACTGCGTTTTTCTGCTACCCCGGTGAGACGCGCGGGTGGATGGTCTCCCTCTCTCCTGGTGGGCTTCCTCCAAGCTACACTTTCACCAGACGCTTAGAGCTGTATATTTTAACGGCCCCAAGTTATTAAAACAGCAGCAGAGTCACTAAGATCCCTGGCAAAACAGAATGCCAGAATGTTAAACCTGCAGGTTCTCCAGCGTAGTCTGGACCAGTCGCATTTGATGGGAATTAATTTTTATATTTCGTGCTGAAGGAACTTGTTTAAGGACTATCTTACTGCTGTTCTGAGATGTTGAGATGAGGTTTGAACTGCTGAAATCCACTGCGAAGTGACGTGTGTACACAGCGAGCCACAGCAAGCCAGTCAGCTGGGCTTCTTTCTTAAGGTCCAAGCTTAGCTTATAACTGTTAATGCTACACACTAGTTTTTACAAACAAAGTGTAATTTATCGTTACAACTGACTCTTGAGGAGTAGCTTTGTCTTCTCAAACTTGTTGCCTTTTATTATGAATTTTATATTATACATTTTTCCAAATATATTACTTGTTTCCACACATCTGACATTAATTTAAGATCTTATTCATCTGATTTCTAGTCGTTCAAGATTTTTTTCAATAAACTCGTATAAAAACTTTTGTGCTAGAGAACTATAAAGTGTTTTTTCTTTTTTCAGATCTTGTCATTTTAATGTAAACCGACATCGAATATAGATCATATACTTTGTCATTCATTTACAGTGAGGACTTTATTTATTTATTGCATATGATGAAAAGGCAGCAAAAGCTAATGCGAAGGAATCTGAAATTTTCAGTTGCCCGTCTGAAGGATCCAGATCCAGATGGATGAGTAACCATGACTGATAGACGCAGCGTTTTGACAGGAGATGGAGGGATCCAGTCATTTTCCAAAGAATTAGGAAATTCTCCCCCCGAAAGATCACGCCGTCAGTGTCCAGCCCTGCTGGACCGTGGCATGGAGGATCCGTTCATTTTTCTGTCCGCTAAATTTGTAGTGTGCTAAGTACAAACTGGGGCAGGCGATGGTGCGGACGAGGGTGCTCCGCACGGAGAGAGACTCTACCTTGGTGTAGCTGGCTTTGTTTTCTCAGCGTGTTCCTCTGGCAGACCCAGGTGGTGTGCAGGGCGAGCCTCGGGCTTCAGGAAGCCCCTGTCTGTTGGATACTGCTACTGTAGCTGCCTTTTAACCTTTGGAGAGCATCTTGCACGCCGGATTGCTTCAGCAAATAACCAGGGATATAAAAGGGGGGCAACTTTTTTGAAAACCTTGGCCAGCCGTATTTGTTCGCTAAGCAGGATAATCATGCAACGTCATAATGTGATCTTACGGCAAGATCATGCGCACGGTGAATAAAAAAGTGCCTTGCAATCGTAATAGCTACCAAGAACCCAAAATAGCGGAAATTAATTTAGATTAGCTATTATATGAGCGCGTGTTTCCTGGAGTTATGAAAATCTCCAGCCGTGAATAAACACGTCAGCAAATTGTCACGGCTGACTTCTGGATGAGTGGTTCTTCAGGACTGGATTTTTTTTTTTTTGACAAGAATTTTTCCTTTGACAAAGTTGCATTTAAAAAAAAAAAAAAGATATATATATATATATATTTTTTTTTTTTTTTAAATTCCGGAGGGGGGTGTGGGGGGGTGCAATCCCGAAGACCGACATTCATGTGTGGTAGTGTTTGTTTCGGCCCGCTTGTGGAAGCCTGTCATTGCGTGCAGAAGCAGTACTAAGCCAAGTAATTTTGCCCTTCAGATGGGAGGGGAGCACAAACGAGACTGGCAGGTGTACAGGCTTCATGTAAACGTACATTTTTTTCTGGCAGTTAAAAAAAAAATGGGCAGAGGCACTCAAGCTGAGTAGGAAAGCAGACAGCCTTGTGTGAGATAGGAAACATCACCGGGGCGCCCTCTGCGTGCTCTGCTCCTGGCGGGGGGGGGAGATGTTAAATAAAGAGCTGAGCAGGGGTGGCTGTAATGGAGCTGTGGGGGGGGGGGTGCTTTGCGGGTGTCTTAATTAAGCCGTTTCCAGAACCTAAACTAACTCAACAAAGGTGAGGAGGCGGGATTTAGAGGTCTATTGTTGCTCTGCTCCATTCTCATCCATCCCAGGGTGAATGACACTTTTGTTCGTGGCTAACAGAGGTGAAAGAAGCCAGTTAGGGGCTCTTTCTCTGCGTGGGGGCAGCTGCAAGGTGGGGGGACCCTCACCCCATCTCCCTCCGCACTTTGCAGGAGTCGTGGCATCTTCAGCAGAACCTTTGAAAAACTAAACCAGGGCTAGTGACCATTGTGCTTTAGCCATGCAGGTCTAACTAATTCTTGGAGGTTTCTTTTGGGGGGGGGGGGGGGGGGGGGGGGGCTGGTAGGCGGGTGGGGGGGTTAGTCCTGTGTGGGAAGAGCGTGAATAGATCTCTCAGCATCTTCCTCCCTCACACGGAGCCCAACGCAAACAAAGGTCCCTTGTGCTCCTCCCTGCCGTCAATAGGGAGCCTGTTGCTTCCTTCAGCTATCAATTATACACATCATTTTCAGAAGTTAAGTGTCCCCTTACATTTGATTACAGCATTGTTTCCGAGTTAATCTGCACAAATGTGCTGTGCGGGGGCTGGAGCCGGGTGGGGATTCTGCTTTCCGATCAGCCATTACAGAGGGGGCTTGGAGATGTCTTTCAGTTCAAAGGAAACCAGATTCCACTACCACAGAAGTATTTGTTTATTGATACTCAGGTCAAAGCAGTGATTCTGTTTAGCTAGTTTCATTTTTATTTTACAAAAGTACATTTTTTGAATGGTTACTGCTAATTCTAAGGAGATTAAGTTGAATATTTCAATCCAAACTGTTCTTTGATCGCTGTGATATGCCATAAGACTCGCTGGGGGTTCTTGGCTGTTGGTGCACTCTCTCTCCTTGGCTAATTTCAATAAAGAAATTATTATGCAGAATTATTATTATCCTTGCATATACCTGCTAGGATAACGTGGAAAATTCCTTAACTGTTTTTTAATATTTTTGTTTTAATGGTACAGAGCTCGAATTCCACTCAAGGATTCTAGGATGTCCACGACTTGGTCGGAGAAGGAGGCCGCTTTGATTGATGGATTTTTTTTTTTGGTGTCTGCATAAAAATGGTGTCTTTAGGCTCCATTAGTTTGTCATCAGACCTTTCCTTCCTGCCGGAGAGCTTTAATGAGCCGTGACTTGGACATCCGTCCCCAGGCGTCATACTTGAGAACACACAGACTAATGTGAATGAATGGCCTTCCTGACGACTCTCTAAACATACCCCTGGTATGCTTGTGTTTACCACGGGGCAGCCCAACAGGCAAAGTCCTTTATTAGGCCTGGAGGAAATTGTCGTTTACTCTCTAGCCGGTTTGTGCATGCCCTTCGAAGGGGGGGTGGGGGTGGAGTTTGGTGGTGGTGGGGGGGGGGGGGGGTAGTGGAAATAGAGAGAGTTGTGTGCTTTGTCAGAAATGACGGAGTTTGCAGACTGTTAAATGTCTGCCCAGACGTGCGGGTTGAAATGCTACCAGACGCCAAACGGGAATCTCTCGCTTACTGTACTCGCATTGTCCTTCATCCCGACTGAAATGGCCTTTTGTTCCTGATTCAGGCTTGGTAGCTTTGCCATGGCAGATTCCCAAATGACAAATTTGGCCGTTGGGATTTATCTGGGGCCGGTTTGGTCAGTTGATTTGATGAATTAATTTCAATTTGTATATGATTCAGCACCTATTGTTGCTCCTGATTGTGGCGGTGAGCTGCGGGGGGTGGATTAGGCGGCACTGTCGTGATGCGTGTACGGCGGGCGGGGAGCAGCGCAGTGGGCTACGTCTCTGTGTCCGCGACTGGAAGGTCTCCAGTTCAATTCCCTTGCTTCTGCCGAAGAGTCACATGCCTGTGAACCCTGGAACAAGGCCCTAAACCCCCAGCTCCAGCGGTGCCGTACGTAGGCTGACCCTGCACTGCTACCCCCAAGCTATGGAGAGCAAGATGAGGCAGGTGAAGAGAAGAATTCCAGTGCATCTGTACTTGTGCAAATGGCAAATAAAGGATTTGCCATTTATTTATTTAAAGAGATAAGCTAAGATAAGCTCTTCACAGTATCATGAGGGACACAGAAATTGGAGACATAAAAGAGCGTATATGTCTTGGTATGCAGTCATCGCTGCTTAGGATATAGACCGCCAACCAATATTCCCCCAGTGGAGGTCTCATCTTTTTGAAACACTATTACAATGTGTGATTCTTGTACCAACTACCTCATTTCGTTGTGCATGCACACAATAACGATAAAGTTGACTTTGACTTGGTGGGGCGATGCAGCGCACGCTCATAAATCGGACAGTTCATGACAGGCTTGCTCTAGATCTCTTTGTTGGAGTTGCTATCTAAAAGCAGTCATCTAAATGTGGAGGGTAGGCCCTCTTCAGACCCGGGCTTAGATACCTGCACACCGCAGCAAAAACACGGCCTTTGTGAAGGCGGCCAGTGGGGGAACTTTTATGATATTTACAACACCCCCACGCCGTCACCTGCAGCCCTGCTAGAGAGGATCGGAACAGACAGCCAGGGTGGGATGGAAATGGCATGAGGGAGGAGCAGGGTGCCGTTAACCGGGCGCGATGTATCCGAGAGACCACCGGGGGCGTCCTGCAAATAGGGGCTGTAGACGCCAAGCCAGCAGAGGCTCCGACGCCCCATTGAAACGCCCTGCGGGGTAATTCAATAGCAAGCAAGACCTGGATTGTAAATAAAGATAGCGGGAGGATGAAAGCGCGCCGGATGGTGGGGGCTGCGCGCCCGCTCTGGCGGTAATGCGATCCCCGGCGGAATGCGAGCCCACAGACGTGGCGGTCACGCTTCCACGGGCCTCCCGGCAGAACTCAAGACGTCGCATTCGGCAGCCGTTTTGCCGTTCTAACCGATGCAGGATGTTAGCTTTGCGTTATCTCCTGCTATTTTAGAACTGTTGCATATGGGTCGCTCCTGGGAGGGATCTGCCCCCAGACAGGACTTTGGGCAATCAGGATGTTGGGGCTGTTTGGTCGAGCAGTGCAATGGTGCTGGTTTATCAATCAGGATCAATACAGCCTGACACCTGGGCTAATCACTGCGTGTGTGTTTCTTTTGAGAACTCCTAGGTCATCATGCACGTGGCAAAATGTCTGTTATCGTTGTGTAAAAGATGTCAGTTTGCGTTGCGTAAATGGTGTCTGTTAGCATTGTGTAAAATGTGTCTGTAAGCGTCATGTAGAAGGTGTCGGTTTGCATTGTGTAAAAGGTGTTGGTTTGCATTGTGTAAAAGGTGTTGGTTAGTCTTGTGTATAAGGTATTTGTTGCTCCACACACATAGTCACAGGATCGTGAAAGGATGCCTTACAGTGTGTTGAATCTGAAACGCGTGGTACTGGCACACGGTCCATAAGGAGCTGACAAGATCCCTAAAGGCTTGCTGTTGTACCTCTTCTAAAACACTGTTATATAAACTGTTATGAGCTGCTTTATGAGCTGTGCTATTAGCAGGGTAGGGCCACTCTGGAATGCATTCATCAATTCCAATCAAAATCAGGAAATGGAACTGGAGTTGGAATTAAATTCTCCCTGAAATTCGAATTCAATTCCAATTCTGATCCCCATAGTTTTTTAGGATTTAGCATTGGTGAACAATCATTTGATAAATATGTCCATTGAACTAGGGAAAAGTTTTAAATTTAGGTACTTAAAAGGAGTTTGAGAGGAGATTAGCATTATAAATTCAAATGAGGAAAATGTGCATCTTTTGTTTTATGTCAAAGTGCAGGTCTGACATTTCTGTTCGTTAATCTTTTATCTTGTTTCTCACATAGAGACGTTGTCCATCTTCCTTCAGACTAAGCACACATTGACTGATAACCACACATATTAAACTTTCAGAGTGGTCTACTGATAATTTGGATTGGATGTCTGTGCTGGGGGGTTGAAAGGCCTTTTATTCATCAGCAACTGAAGACCTTGAGTTTTGATAAATTCACCCCTAACCCCCCAGGTTACCCCCTACAGATATTCTCTTGCTGAATGACTGGAAGGAATGTTGAGACCAGGCACTTCCGTAGACAGTCCTCACCATGTCATGGGTCCTTAGGGCCGAGCAGGACAGATGTAAACATTTACCTGGAAGTGGGTTAGCAGATGCTTGTCCCCCCGCCTGCATTTTTGTCTGCTGATTAGCCTTCACCCCCCATGGGTCACAGAGGGATCCTCAGGCTTCGCCTGCATAGCTGACCTGTAGCTACATGCCTGTCCCTTTCACTGCCAGTCGCGTGTTTTGGGATTCGGCAGGTGAGGTTACACGCAAGCGGTGACATCGCACACAGGCGGATGACTACCCCCTCCCCACCCCTGCTAGCCTAAAAATAAAGATTCATATTTGCTTCTTTCAGTGTTTCTCAAACACAGTTCTGGGGGATCACCAAACTGTCCATCTCCCACCTCCCAGCGCACCTGGACCATCGAATACCTGGTTTCAGGTCTGCTGGGAGCCGGGAGAGAGCAGAAATGCGGACTCTCTGGGGGTCCCCGAGAACCGGGCTGAGAAATGCTGGTTTGCTTCATTATCTGGTGTGATCCTTCAGCAGTTAAATGCTAAATGTCATCACTGACACCTGTATCTCTGGCTTTGTAGGGACATCAGCATGAACAACATCACAGAGCTCCCGGCAAACGTCTTCAAGAATCTCACCTATTTGGAAGAACTGTAAGTGTTTCTTTAGTTTTTTATTTTCATTTTATCTTCTTTTATGTGCTTGTTTTACTTTTCTAAAGGTCTGCGTGTCTCACAGCTTATCTCTGAGGGGATTAGTGCCTCCATTTTGTTCTTGGCGGCCATCTTTACCGTACAGGCAGGGCAGCACAAGGTGCTGCAGGAAGTCAAAGAAAGCGCTCGCCTCGTCTGTCCAATCGGGCCGAAGCTCCCGGCACGGCCATGCGGAGGAAGTCGTCGGGATTTTCATGTGACCTTTTGAGTTTTTTTTTATTTCCAGGAGGCGTCAGGCACATTAAAATTAGTGAACGACCAGTAAGTGCTTTAAAAGTCCAACAAGATAAACAAGCTGCAAGAACAGAAGACTTTAAGACTTTAAGTCACTTGTGTGAAAACAGCACAGATCCGCAAAGCACTCCTGAAGAGTTGTGGCCTGCCGTTGGAAGTGTCTCTTTTATACATTTGTTTTGATTGCTTTTTGGCTGCTCTCTGTCTCATTTAAAAAAGCAGCTGCTTTAACGTGATGCCTAGTATCTGGATGAAGCAGCAGGCAGGGTCTGGTAAACCTTAATGACCAGGGGTAGGGGTGAGGTGGCATGTATGGACACCTTGCAGGCAAGTCTCGTGTCAGTGGGTGTTTATCAGTTTATTCCCCTCAGAGATCAGCAAAGTCATCTAACCCGAAGACACACCAAGTATTTAGTCACATGATGGTACATTTATTGGCCCATGGTGGATACTGGTATGTGTCAATGGCCCTGCGAGTCTCCAGCTATTTCTGTGTGTTTGTTCCGCGGGGTGCGGGGTCCGGGGTGTGCTGGAGCCGGGGGGGGGGGGGGCGGGGGGATCTGTCTACCTGTTATCTGATAACGCAGTGCGGAGTGGGAATGCGACCGGCTGGCTGGATCCTGCCTTGTTGTCTCGCACTTTGTGTACCTTTCATCTGGGCCAATCATCGCCCCATTCTTTCCACGAACGCCGTTTTATCTCCTTTGTCAAGGAGCAATTAACTTTTCAACATGCAGCAAATGACACGAATGCTGGGGAGCCGGCAGGAAGAGGGAGAGGGAGAGGGAGAGGAAGAGCTGATTTCCTGGACAGTCCTTGGCTAAAAGCTCCACTGCATTATTACATGTTATGATACCCTTTGTCCCCCAAAAGCCCAGGGACCTCTACTTGCTCTTCTGGCACAAAAGCCTTTGGCTCAGGTCTGTTTAATAGGGGTCATTCCGGTTTAATTATGTATTATTGTATGTTTTATTAAAAGACCCTTTTATGACATCGTACAATGAAGAATGAAGAATCCATTATGTTGATCCCTGTATTCCTATAGATTTGATTACTGTTATTTTTTCCAGGAGAATTGTTCCCCTTTTTATCTGGTGGGCTGGTGTGTAGCTCAGTGGAATAGGCGTGCAACCAGAAGGTCATTGGTTAGAATCCCTGGTTTGGCAGAGTAGCCACATCTCTATTGGGCCCTTGATCAAGGTTCTAACCACACACACACACACCCCCCCCCTGAAAAAATGCTGCATGGTGCCTGATAGATGGGAGGTCAAGCCCAGCGCTATCACCTGTCTCTAAGTATGCTTGCCTTACAAAAAAACGGAAAGGTGTGATATGTGGAAATGCACATCCCCGTGTGCCTGTTCTCGTACTCGTATGAAAGGTAAATAAAGCTTTGTTTCACATTGTTGTATTTGAGGCTGGCAGATTGCAGCATATCATGGTGTTTGCTCTGGGGCACTTTAGCGCTTTATTTACATGCTGGGAAGTTTGACGGCGGAGTGTCTCGTTGCCGCTGGGGCGGAGTCGTGGACCTGCTGCTTCTGTTTGACTTCCCACGCAGATGGAGCGGCGCGATACACCCGTGCCGCGGCGCTAATGCTGCCGCAGTGCAGCAGCAGGCCCGGATTTGTCCTCGGCGTAGGAAACGTCTTCCTAAAAACATTCCAGCCTGCTGTAACTTTCCATGTGGCCTGTTCCATCTTCGTCTGCCGCGTTTATAAACCTGGCGTTATAAAAAAAGCCTGTGCGTTTCCTACCGCCGGGTTTTGCCCGGGTAACTGGCGTAGCTGCGAGCTTGCCGATAATGCCAGCAGGTCTCTCTCTCTCTCTCTCTCTCTCTCTCTTTTTAACCAGCTTTGATTAGATGGGAATGATATAGTTCCGTAGCAGTCATGGTTCACTTAGCCTGTAACCAAGGGCTTCACCCTTTTCCTCTTGTCCTTTCCTGTCATGTGAAGCAATGGGCCAATTGCTGGGTGGGGGGTGTTCAATAGGTACCTTTGGCAAGTTGTTTCTTTTCAGACTGAGATTCTTGGTCAACACTGACCCAGCAATAGAAGAAGCCATGCAATCATGATAAAGAAAATGGAAGGAAACTGCAAGAAAGTGCCCCCCCCCCCCCAGCCCATAACTACATCACCCGCACTTGCTGGGAAAGTGCTTCACTTCACACATCTGAGGTTGGAAGTTCGAATGCCACCTCAGCTATGCATGTGCGTGGACTTCTCATTTTCTCTACCCACAATCCAAAAACAGTCTGACCCTAAGTTGCCTGTTGCATGCGTCCAATGATGGACTGACATCCCATCTAGGCCGTACCACCTGTGCTAGTGTGACCCACAGATGGATGGAAAGCAGGGTCATACAGTACCTGGAGGAACTGGGGGGTAATTGTCATGGACAGGGGCCCATTGGTAAAGGCACTATGCTAGTCCTGGGATTTGAACTGACAGTTTTCCAATCATAGGCACAGCATCTTAATCTGCTGAGCCACACACTGTCCCGCATCTACGTAACATTTCATGTGCAGTATTCAGTGGATTGCAAAATTACAGTTGAACGGAGCTGTAGAAGGAGGATGTGGCGCTATAGACGTGGCTCAGTCTTGTGCCTGAGGGGGAATTGTCAGTGTTTCTTGCAGCATATCGTCCCTGACGGATGCAGTGCCTGTTAAAGTGCCGTGATCGACACGGTAACCTGCTCAGCAAGCCAAAGCCAAATGACATGGCTTTCAAGTTTTGACACATTACTCATTTAATTTTATCCTGCCCCTTTATGCTGCTATGTTACTTGTATAAACCCTTGTGTCCAGCCCCCCTGTTTCACACTGTCGTGTGTTTTGCATGTTAAGCCCTGTGAAAACCTGCCCCCAGTCACTGCTGTCTGTATGTCGCACCACAGTCCAAGAGGAATGTTATTTTGTGTCACTGTATACCTGCATATGGATGTAAGACAATAAACCCTACCCAGCTTCACTTATCTTGCTAGGTAAATTCTAATAAGCAAATTATGTTAAGTATGTTGCTCAAAGGTTTAACAGAAGGGTCTCTCCTGGGAGAGACTTGAGCCTGCAACTGTCTTCTTAAACAGCCAGTCCCTGGAGAAATTGATGATAATGGTCCAATTGTCAAATCACTTTGCCAACCATTGGATTGGAACGTGCAACCTTCTGATTGGAGGAACAGTGTCCTAACCCACTGATCCACACACAAGCCCCACATGTTTTTTTGCACGTGGTAGTGTTCAGGCATCACCTCAGGGCAGCCCCCTCATTCCGCACCCCCCCCTTGCCTGACCTACGCGTTGTATTTACCTGTGACACAGTGAGTCCCACAAGTGTGCATGGACACATTGCCAGAAAACAGAGCGTGCAGACACACGGACTCGGGGTTTGAAAACAGAGAGTGCAGAGACACACGGACTCGGGGTTTGAAAACAGAGAGTGCAGAGACACACGGACTCGGGGGTAGAAATGCGAGCAAACAGCAAGTAGTTGTGAGGCTGGGGGAGACTGGAGGGCACAGTGCAGCGCTAAGGGAGGATTTTTCTAGAACAAGGCAGGGCACATTCTTCTCTGCTTTGGGAGACGTGTTCCGACCGTGCAGCAGAAAGGGGGCTTAAAAACGGCAGAGCGACCGCTGTACGAGAGCTTTCTGGTTTGTCCCCTCCTCAGTTCAATGGCCTTTTTTGTCCAAATCATACTTGTGGGCAGAGGACGAATGGCACTTGAGTCATAATCTGTTTAAAAAATTTTATGGAGGTTGTTTATAAGCGTCAAAGATTTCTTTAGATTATAATTTGCATCAGATTCCCGTAAGGAGCTGGACTTGTTTCACGGTACTGTTTGATTTACAAAGTCCAGGTGATCCAGCCCTCACAATGAACTATGTGTTATAGACACATAGTTCATAAGCATGCTCCTTATGCATAAAATCACTTGTTTGGTCCGTTTTAATGTGATTTTTTTTTCTTTGAATAGATCTTCTCAGAATTATTATTCAGTGATCAGTCACTGATACTGTTTCATTTGAGTCAAGGTCACCTAGAACCATGTTACACAAAACCTTCTTAGTAGTGAACCATTTCTGAGTTTTCAGGATTAATAGAAAGGCATGTTCAGGAAAGATACACTAATGATGTATGTTGGAGTGATAACTGATGGTAACTGTGTTTTAATGTGCACCTTCTAAACTGTGCACTGGTGAGGCTGTTGTAAGTGCTAATGTGTGTAGTATATCTTCGTCTTGATACTTGAATCTTAATGGACTCACAAAATAGAATTTGTAAAAGAAACATCTAAAAAGTACATTTATGCCATATTTTTCCATTATGAAAAGATGTTTATTTTAGCTAAAACAAACTCTACAATGGCTATTGTAGAAGTTACTCTTTTTCGTTGTTTCTTTTTTCTCGGGTATGCATACACTTATTTCTGTGTGTGGCGGTTATTTTCCATATTTATCACGGTGCAGAAAATTATATTTGAGAAATGCATGTTTGAGCTTGTTGCTGTTGGCTGCAGCTAGCAGTTACGCTCTGAAAAGAGTATTTGTTGCCCCTAAGAAGAGTCAGCAATGTCTGCGTCTAGGAACCACAGTAAAAAAAAAATGCTATAAATTAGCTTCATTAGGTGCATTTTAACGACGCACAACCTGGACCTGAAAGTGTGAAATTCCAGGGTAGTTGTTTAAACTGGATGATGCCGATGCTTGTTAATCTTAACGACTTCAACCCCAGAGATGTGGCTAATTAAGCTGGCACTAATAGCTGTTGGGTTCCTGACCATGCGACCAGCAGTGTCTCTAGTAATGAGGTAGAAGCGTGTTTGAAGATTTATGGACCCATCAGTTTCATGTTCTACATTAATGGCTAAATTGGGGTGGTTGTGTGGTCTAAGGCGCTGTATTGAGGTTGTAGTTTGTCCTGGAGGCATTAGTTTGAGTTCCATTTCTAACATAAAAGTTTAAGGTAGTAAACAGTTCCATGCAGTCTTCTCTAAATCTTCCTTGAACACAGTGAAACAAACACTTCACTTTTAATGCATGATTAGTTTATTTTTGGGGGGTGGCTCAGCATTTTAGGATGCCGTGTTGGTGAGTGGAAGATTGCCAGTTCAAAATCCTGATTCTGCTAATTAAATAGATGTAAATATTAATGTAGAGGCCAAATCAGATGCAATTGTATAGCAAGTTGAAGTCTGAAGATCACAAGTTAAGTGAAGTAAATCACTAGGGCTACAGTTCTGCAGAATTCCAGGCCATACAAATATTCCACAAATACTGTGAGTCATCTGTCCTATTTTGATTACTTTTATCTCAAGGTACATGATGCATTGACACAGACTAAGACAGTCCACTTGAATTGTGTGTCTTTAAAGGGTGGGGGTTGGAACATAAGGAGACATCTCTACTTCTTGGGCCACCATGTTATCTCTCAGCATGCATGTGATCGTTCTGATCATCTGTCATTTGCCATGAGACTTTGGGTCCCTTAACCGTGCCCTGGATCTTAGGGTGGATGTGTATAGATGTAGATTTAACATCTGCCCTCAGTTCTTGGCCGCAGTAGTACCTTGTCCCTGAAAACTAGCAGATAGCTTGATGTTGAATTTAAAGGGCAGAACCTCCCACTCTGCTCTTGAGGTCTTTTTTGGAAGAGTTCTGCCCTGGGTGGCCATAAAGGGACGACCACTGGTGCTACGTATTTTGCGCTCTAGCGCAGATGAAAATTTCCATGATCTGACTTTATAGGTTCATGTGTTATTGCCCCATGGTGTGCAGTCGGGTCCTGAGATTAACAACCATGGTTGCGTTCGCTTTCGTTCCCTGGGCCTTCTGGTTCGCCTCCAGGTCCCGCCAGCCCCGCACAGAACCAGCCTCCAAGTTTCCGTCGGCACAAGGTGATGAATTTCACATCGAGCCTCTCTAGCCTCTTGCAGGGGATATATGTGTCCCTGCCGGCATGGCTCTGGCCTTGACACATTCACTAACGATAAGGCCTCTTCAGGGCGTGGTGTGATGTGAGTGATCCCTGAGGTTCTGATTCCAGGATGCCGGCCTTCGCTCCCACGTGCCATGGGTGACGCCATCTTTGCCCTTTTGGACTGAGCGCAGAGGGAGGAAAATCATTACTTGGCGAACTGGCCTTTAGATGTCACACAGATGGAAGTGCAGCCTGCTGTGAGGCTTAGGGACAGGTAGTGTTAGTGCTGGAGCCCAGCATGATGTACGAGAGGGAGAGGGAGAGAGAGAGGGAGAGAGCCATTTCGGCACGTCCATGGAACAGAAATGGCAGGAAAGCAAGTGCGAATAACCTGTGTTTAGACCCCACACATAAATTGTTGATCTTTCAATCGTGTGGGCAGTTTACCATTAATCCTAAAGCAAACTGACCGTTCAGGCTGGACCGTCCTCTCCCTGGGTCCCTTAGATGGGGGGGGGTGGGCTGCTAAGCTGGATCACGTTCACAGATTCCTGTCGTACAGCAGTACAGCCGCTATCTCCGATGTACGAGTGCTGGACACTTTTTAAAAATGTGAAAAATTAACCTTATAACAATGTAAAGCAAAAAAGGCTATCAGTGTAAATATGTGCTTTTGGCAGATACCTCTGTTTGCTTATTAAATATCAATGTTTTATTTATTAACCCTTTAGTACCCTGATTTTTGTGAATCTAAGACTGCAGCTTTATATAGGAAATATGGGGCCCGTCTTATATACAGAAAGCTGCCATGCTCGTTTTTTCTCACTTTGAAAGAAAGTGCTTTCATAAAATCCTAGTCAATGCGTACCTGTTCATCATCTGCTTTAATGGTATTCATGAAGGTGAAATGTATGAGCTCTTTGTTATGCTTCCTTTTCTGTTTGCATGGCATGAATTTTTGAAAAGCAACTCAAATTTCAGCTTTGCAATTTTTGCACATGCATGCAAAACCAAACTAAGTTTATATGAAATGACTATATTTGACTTGTTACTGGTCAGGTCATGGTTTGGTAGCTATATTAGATTTGACTGATGCGTCACTTGACATTAAGACCATGGTCTGTCATTCTGGTCTTGAATTTGTACATCCGTCAGCATTTTGCTAATGTGGTAACAGAACCTGATGTCGGCATTTGAGTCTGCAATGCATGTTCTCTGTTTACTCAGTCTACAAAGCAAGTATATTGTTGCCCCTGGCTAATATCACGAAGGAATATCCATGAAATAAACTTACTATATGCTGACAGCTAGCTGAAATGAACAGCTTGTTCAATCTGGGAAACTGTACTCTTATTTCTCTGTGAATTATACATTTGGGTCTTTCACAATCGGTTTTGTGCACAGTGAACAACAAAAGCCAGCATCACGTTTTACGTCCGGTTTAATGTGCAAATGTTTTGTACAAAAAACGGCCTGTGAATTTGCTTTTTCATAAATCACTGACATCTGTTCTGCAAACACGTTAAGACACCCTAAGCTGTAGCGCAGCATGTCTGTTCATTGCATGTCTTGTGCTAAACATCACACGTTTCGTCCTGCAGCATCGTAAGGCACGGAACTGCGGCATTGTCTTGTAATAAATTTCTTCTGTTTGGTTAGTTGATGCTTTTTTTTTTTTTTACAGCTGGGTATTTTACTGGAGTAGTTCGGGGTTAGTCGGGTCGCTCAAGGAAAAGACAGCTACACGCAATGTCGGCAGCCACATTTTAACTTTATTGATCCCCTCTTCCACCCACAGACGGCTGGCGGGAAACGATCTGACATTCATCCACCCAGAAGCCCTCTCTGGACTCCACCAGCTCAAAGTCCTGTAAGCTATCGGAGCTCGGCTTCATTTAACACCAAGTACAACCCCGTTCGGCATGGCTAACGACACCACAACATCCGACACAGTGAAACCGTCTAAACGACACGCACGTAACATTTTAATTATATTAAGTACAACAGCGATAATATACTTAAAGAAAACACTTCTTACAACAAATTACTGGAAAATAGATTGTGGTTCTAGTTTTATATGCCCTATTTCCAGGTGGTTGGGCTGAGAAAATGGTGCCCTGATTACCCCATACCAGCTTCCAGAGCCGACAAGACTATGGGAAATTGTTTCAGTTTTAACGTTAAGTAGGAATAAGGCGGCATCTAATTTATTTGCGAGTTTTCTGAAAGCTAATGTGAGCGGTAGTGTTTTGTCAGTTTCGCGTTTATTATTGCAGGGAACAAGTTTCCGTGACTTCTATGAAAACAAGTCTGCAGAATTTCGTTAGACAAAGAAAGCTGTTGAAGAGCGTCCTGTCTCCCGTGGCGTCTGTGAAGCAACAATTCACACCCATATCGCGTCGGCATGTGTTATGGTTGGTAAATCTCCCGAAACGGCTCAGTGTGCGCCGTCCTGGATGCTTTCTGCCTCGGAGCTGTTATTGTAAGGATAAGCCGGGCCAGTTGCGCAGGGAGGTGAGCGGCGCCGCGCGCCGGCTTCTCGCGGCTCCGTGTGCGCGCGCTATCACCGCGAGCGGGGGCAAACATTGAGAAACGTGTGTTGAAACAAAACCGCGCGTCACCGGGCTTGTGGGTTTCGCCGGGTTATCGGAACAAGCGCCGGCAAATCGGCTCCCTGTAATACCTCGTGTATTGTGATACGGGACAAGTCGGGACAAATATTGTCTCGGCCAGAAGTGACGGTACCCCTGAATTTTCATGAGTCGGCATTTAAGGAGGAGAAAAAAAACACTGTTGGCCAGGGCTGCACACCCGGCAGATGGAGGAATTCGTTCGAGGAACTTTAATGCTACTCTGTCCGAGAGGATGGTATTCAGTGCTGAGGAAGTTACTCACAAAAGTAATCCAGTACCTACAGAGGTGGACAGTTCAGGTTAAGAAAGTACAAATCCAGACCAGGGTATTGTTTCAACCAACCAGTTGAGTACTATGTGATTGTGACTCTTTACACTCAACTGGTTGGGTGAAACAAAACTTTGGTCTAGATCTATACTTTCTGGACCTGAACTTTCCACTTGTCTTTTAATGGATAACTTTTTTGAGTAACTTACCCAACATTGATGGTATTTTAATACCACATTTTACGAACAACATAGCACCCATACAGCAGAGTTAAATCAATCCTATTTGTAGCAGACTCTTTCTTCCTGAATAGCCTTCTGCAACAATTAGTATACATTTCTGAAAGCATATTTTGAGTCTTTTGTCACAAAAAGCAATTCCTAAAGACCAATTTTCTCTGAAACAGACTGCCATGACTAGCCTTGGCCTCTGGCAGCGTCCTGATCTGAGTTTTTGGGACTTTTTTTCAGGATGTTACAGAACAACCAGCTGAAGACTGTGCCAAGCCAGGCTCTGCGAGGTCTCCATGCTCTCCAGTCCCTGTGAGTAAACAAGCCGGCTCCTCCAGCAGCGTGCGGCCCACAGCCGGCCCATAGAGGGCAGGGTGCTTTCTCCATGGGGGCAGTGTGTGGCTGGGCGGGTTGGGACACTGTGGCTGTGAGCAGAAGGTCGCTGGTTCAAATCCTACCATCAACAGAGTGATTACTTTGTTCGGCCCATAAGCAAGGACCTTCACCCCCAACTGATTTAGGGACCGACTAACACTCCTTTCTCAATCATCCAGTTGTACAAAAGGTTATACTACAGAAATGAAATGTAGGTTTAAGTGTCTCCAATTTTTAATTTTTATTTTATCTTTTTATTTACTCACCACAATGAATAGTGGAATGCTTGTTTGCCTAACTTCAAGACAGGATAACAAAGAGGCATTAGAATGAAGGAAGAAAACTGTAATCAATAATTAAATAGTATGAAATTAGCGTTTGGTGGTGTCGGCCAGGGCATTGCTGCGTGATGGGCATAGCTGGTGTGGGAAGGAATGTTTAATGTGGCTGCCCTGTGATGACAAATGTCAGGCCCATGTTTTACCAGGTAACGTTTTTCCTGCTTAGTTTCTCAGAGATAATGATAGTGGGTTGGGACGGGGGGTGTTTTTAATGTTTAACCTAATGTCTTTATTGACCCCAGGCATATATGGGAGGCAGGATGTTGTGAAAGGCACTAAGGATTGTAGAACAGGCTTTATCTTCTACGTACAAGGCGTGAATTTAACTACGGAGCCACTCTGTCATTGTGAAACCAGACAACTCTCCGCTTCGGAAGTTACATGTTAATTTCTTGGCATCTCTGTGACTTATGACTATTCAATAATCAGTTTCTTTCCCGCTGCTGCTGCTGATTAAGCTGTGCTTGGCAATAAAAGTCGTATGAGACCACGCATTGTCCGCCCTGTTTATCCGGTACACGATGGCAGCGTTGCAGATTATAGCTCTGTGTAATTAGTGCAGTCTGTGAACTGTGTGTGTGACTTTCTGATGATACACCAGAGTAACAGGCGATTTGCCCTTCATGAGGAATAAATGCATTGCAGTGTAGTCACACCGGCCACTATGGCTTCTGAAAATAGTGAGGATTGACGAGCAAAGTATAGTAGGGCTGGGCAATTAATCGAAAATGAATCAAAACCGACATTCAGAACCTCTAATTGACGTAATCTTGCCACATCGGTTTCTTGTTTTAAATTTTTTTTAATTCTGTTAATACTTAAAATCTGTTAATTTCCCCAGTGTGTGTTCATGTACTGTCCTTTTAAAAACACACTACTGTGTGTGTTGTCACGTGACTCCGCCCCATCTATTCTGTGACATGGAAGTAACATGGAGGCAAACTCAAACACAGCCAACTGAGCGACTCCAGCAGCCTGTGCCGAAGAAAAATGCTGTGTCTGTCGTTTGGACACATTGTGGCTTTAGTGAAGACGATACTGAACAAAAAGGTCAAATGTAAACTGCGAAAAAAAAGGGTAATACCACCAATCAGTTTCAACACTAGCAATATTTAAAATAGTGGAAACCGCTTATAGTGATCATGATTATTGTGATCAACTATTAAAAAAAAAAAAAAAAAAAAACAAAGCTTGGGACAGAATCATTCATGTACAAATACTGTTGAAATAATTTGCATATAGTAATCAAGCAGTCCGCTTACAGTGTTCATTTTGGGTCTTTGTATACGTAATATATATGTAAAAAATAAAATTACAGTAATTGTGTATTTATTTATTTATTTTACTTGCCTAATTTGCCTTGCGGTAACCCGTCTACTTCCGGTTAGCTACTTGAGGCTAATGCTGCGTGCACAGAAAACATGACGGGAAAAAGGAAGTCATTTTCTCTCAATTACGAATATAGAATCATCGAAGTTCATCATCAAACGAGATGCAATAACGAAACTACAATACGCTATATTTTATGTACAGTACTGTACTGTATTATAGTATAGTATTATGTATTTTAATTATATACAGTTCACTAATTTAATTTGTGCAGTACTGTAACTTGAAAAGCGTTTGAAACAGCTGTACTATATTTTGAAAGAATCCATAAAATTTGGTAAATAGCGACGCTGTCTAGTTTATCTTTTATTTGTATAATAAATATGCAATTAGATGGTAATCTGCCTGAGACATAAAGGAAGAAGAAAAAAAATCTGTTATAATGATCATCTGCTTTTAGTGATCAATTTCACCCAGGCAGACGTGATGACTATAAACACAATGCAAGCTATTTTCTACTTTTTTAGGGAACTTGCTTTTTGCATTAAAATTCAAAGCAATTTGTTCTTTGATTCCAGTTGTTCGAAATATTCAATAAATAACCATAAATGGTTCATCTGTGTTTCCTTCAATTATTTTAAAATCATAAAGATAAGATACAGTCCTTCATGAGAAAAATATATTCTCTTGAAATTTCTTTTGTATTTTTGTTCTCTGTGATGTATGCTAACATCATGCACATCATTCATAATAGTTGATCATATCCTTTTTATATACAATTTTTCAGTGATTATCTTAAATTTATCAAAAAGAAAAAAACAGTTTGCATAGTAATCCAAAAGGCACCAGGAAGATCACATTGTCGGCCATGTTTGTGGGCGCACTTTTGTCGTGCAATTGCTCTCACATCTGCCTCGGTGTTGTGCTGTGGCTCCACTTTCAGGGGTGATGAAGTGAAATTGAAATTACTTTCTCTTGGGGGTGCATTGAGGTTTGGGGTGTCTTCGGTCCTGTGACAGCACAATCTGGGGCTTCACTTACGGGGAATGTGGATGTGGATGTGGGAGCCGGGAGCCACATGTCAGCCACAATCTCGTCGCCTGATCTTAAATCATGCTGTGTGTGTTTTTTTTTTATTATTATTTCCAGATTTCTGTACAATATGATAGAAACCTGTAACTTTTAACTTTCTGAGGACATTTTTTCAGTCCCCACAAGGAAAACAGTTTTCTAAAAATTTGTGATCGCTCTCAAGACTAAAAATGCCAAAAGTGTTGTATTTTGTTTGGTTACATATGATTAAGTTTAGGGCTGGGTAGGGGCTAAGGTTGTCATAGTTGGGATTAGGGTTTTGCCCATAGAAATGAATGGACAGTCCCCACAAAGATATGAATACAAACGTGTGTGTGTGTGTGTGTGTGCCCGCGCGCATGTTTTTTCCCCCCCCTTTCTTCCCCCACGGGGCTTTAGCTTTCTAGCTGAAGTAATGCGTTTTGGCAGCACAAAGCTGGTTTTGGCCCAAGCTTCTGAGAGCACCATGTCAGTCAACATGGTGTCTAAAAGGAATTAAAAGGGAGGCCGAAAGAAAGAGGGCGGAGGAAAGTGAAAATAAGCGATCTCGTAAATACAAAAAAATGTAAGACTTTATGATAAACTACTGTGATAATTAAAAATGTTTGTGTTTGTGCTGAGATTTTCATTCCGATTGTTGTGTACAGCTGGAAATAAGCAAAACCAATATTCGTCATGATATTCATAATCCAACAAGCAATGACAAATTGGTCTCCTTTGAGCACTGGCGTGTATTAGCTAGCCCTTTGGAAAGCCGTATTCCTGTCGGAGCAGAGAGGTTTTTTTTTTTTTTAGAGGTCGTCTTTTGCCACGGGGGAGGCTTGCCATTGACAAACAGGAAATCGTTTCGGGTCCAATTATGTGTCCAGGATACACTTGGGCTGCACAACTGAAATCACAGATGCAGATTCTTGTCTCTATGGGACCACCGGGGCCTGCAAGCCACCCGGCAGTGAGCAGTGACACGGAGTAAGGCTAGTGTGTTTCTGACAGGTAGAGGACATTTTAAACATCTTCATAACCGTGAGGAATCACCTGAGGCACTTCAGTGGTGTTTCAACATGCAGAGCTGCAGTCTCTCGTCTCTCTTACGCACCATTCCTATTACAGATCCCCAGCACCGAGTACTGGGAGCCCCTTAAAAGCTCCTGTCACCTGTGACCGGTGACATCATGAAATGTTGGCTGCTGGCTCATGACGGCAGACACACTTGGTTGCAAACTTGGGCAGTATCTAATTTTTCATGCCACAATACCCTCCAGACGTTCTACTGGGGTATATCCTAAACGAATGCTATTCCGATACCGTGGTACCCCATATTGTCATAAAACGTACTTTATTGTGACGGCATATTATTCTGGGTCAAGTGTTTCTGTAATGGAGTTTCGTGTTTTGGCGAGGAAAAAAATACTCAATGTTTGAGTGCTCTAGAGAAATGAAAAAAATACTCAATGTTTGAGTGCTCTAGAGAAATGAAAAAAATACTCAATGTTTGAGTGCTCTAGAGAAATGAAAAAAATACTCAATGTTTGAGTGCTCTAGAGAAATGTGCTATGATTTGATACAAAACAATGTGATGGATTCAAAAGAGGGAAGGTGCACAAGATTCATAATTTCTGTTTACCAGTGTCAGGGAGAATTCTTTCTGTAAATATTGAGAACTTGCATTGACACAGGTAATTCGTTGCTCCTGTATTGATTATTCTGTCTGAACGGATGCATTATTATTGCTTAAATTCTTTCACTGTCAGCTTGGCAATTGGGGCAGATTATCCAGTTTTTAGACTCGTCACGCCAATTATTACACCTAATACAAATGCCAGTCCAGTTCTCCCGGCATTGTAGTAGTTTATGGGAAACACTCGCATGAATAGCAGGGGTATACGTGTGTGTGAGAGGGATGATCGCTCAGAAAGGACAGTTCCCACAGTAAGCCATAATAGAGGCTGACACTGAGAAGAATCGTTGTTGACGCTGTCACAAAAATGCCACGAGGAAGGGTGAATAGGTGAAATGATGTAAAACCAGCCTTGTAACATTTTCAAATCACAAACCGGCATTCATAAAACTCATATTAGCAAGATTGTATATTTTGAATAATTTACCCATTGTGCCATTTGAACTTCACTGAAGGAGATCTGAACTTTGACTTTGAATTTTATCTGGGTTGTTATCAGCGCTTATGGTGTGTTAGGATTTCGGAATTTCTATCCCGTTGCCTGGAGATCAAAACAACTCTATTCTAGCCAGTAGACAAACACTTTGTGGATGGAATTTTAATTATGCCCAACGAAAAAAACAACTATACTATCTCAGTGTGACATGAGAAATGGCATTAATATTTATTTGCCATCCGGTGCAGTGTGTCAGTTTGTCCTTTTTTATATTTTTTTGATGGTCATGTCTAGGTTAGTTATTACTAATAACTAACAGAGAATATCAGAGGCCTTCTCTGGGCTTGTGGGAACCTTTTGATCAGTAGTTAATATCCTTGATTGTAAGTTATTTGCTATCCTTGTTTCCTTGTTGCTGTGGGATATTCTTCTTACGCACTGGTTTAATGTACTTCCTCTGCAAGGCTCAGTGCTGTTAATTGCTCAGATTTGCCAATAAACAAACTAACTTGAGCCCTGGTGATTGTTTGTGATCGCCCCGGTGAACGTTTTATCTCCTCGCAGCCGCCTGGATGCCAACCACATCACCGAGGTCCCGGAAGACAGCTTCGAAGGCCTGCAGCAATTGCGGCACCTGTGGCTAGATGACAACAACCTGGCTGAGGTGCCCATGGGGCCCCTTGGGGACCTGGGTAGCCTTCAGGCTCTGACACTGGCCCTCAATCGCATCACCCGCATCCCTGACCACGCCTTCGCCAACTTCTCCAGCCTGGTGGTGCTGTGAGTCCTACCCGCCATTCTTTACTAGTTACTAGGCCGGCTCTTGCTTTAGCCAGTCCTAGTTGGGGCTGACTTTCACACCCCGTGAGTGCAGCATTCTCTGAACAGAAGCTGATTCCTGGCCCAGGTTATGCGTAGTGCGGAGTCAGTGGATTGGTTTGATGTATGACCTGCGATGCTCAGTTGAAGTTGTATCCCTTCCAGGCATCTGCACAACAATAAAATCAAGGAAATTGGAAGGAATTCCTTCAATGGCCTCGACAACCTAGAAACCTTGTGAGTATCACACCAGTTGCGTGGAGCAGCATGCTTTGTGTCCTTGACGACTGAACTTGCATGTCAACCCAATAAATAACTGGGTGCCTTCTAGCAATCAGCCTGAAAGTTTAACCCACTAAAACTCATAAATGTCATGCCGAAAATGTGCTTTTACAGGAAACTCAGCTAATTGTAGTCTAGATCCCACATTAGATTTAAAAAGTCGTATTTGAATCGTGTTAAAATATTACCTAGAAGCACATTTTTCAAGTAACCCAGAGCATCACAATAAACCATCTGAATGAATAGTTAGGTCCTTACATGAGTAGTATAAAAAGCCAGCTGGGTCGTAAATTGTAAGCTTTTACTGAAGTGAGAGAAGCAGCAGAACATGTCGAGGCTTCGGGCTGAGCCTCAGTTAGGCCGCTGAGACTGTATCTGGGGCCTTCAGACAAATGTGGAAGCAGCGGCATAGATTCCTGCAGGGTTTATTTATATTCGGCCTCCCTACAGCGGCAGAGGGCTCAGCAGGCCGAGCTGAAGTCTAATCTTTAGCATGATCACTATGGAACCTAAGTAAAGCTCCCATCTGTGGCGTACACCCCCATTTGCATGGGGCCCTTGAAGTTTGGGGGACCCCTGTTGGCCACTAATAATCACTACAGTAGGGAGGAGCCCTGAAGTGGGGCCCCAGAAAACCTCCCCTGCCTACACGGGTGCATTTCTGACCAGGGGCTACTAGCTACTACCCTGGTGCAAGGAAAGATTTGGGTATTTGGTGAAACAAACCTTCTGTTATTTATATGTCGTTTTAACGGATGGTCAAATTCAGATGAAAACCCGGTGAAACAAATCGTCCTTCTAGCTGAGAAACGAACATAAACAAATCGAGCGCCGGGTCCCTCAGGCTCCACTTGCGATAGAGCCAAGGCATGTCAAAGAGAGACTCTTTTTTTCAATAGAGATTGGGGTTGTATCACCTTCCTCCTGTCGGAAAGGCCAAGACAAATAGCCCATGGTCCAAGATTGCCATCTAGTTTCCTGTTTCGGCCTTAGTTTCCTTGAATGTTACGAGGATGAGCAGCCCTCTTTAGCATGACGCTTCCCTGTCCATTGTAAGCAAAACCCTGCTGTTTTCTGGTTGGAGCTCAGGAAGTCCGTTTAATTCAAGTCACTAAATGTGCCCTGTATATCTCCAGGTCTGCCACCATGTGTTATGTTACACTAACCATCAATCTCTAAGTGGAAACACCAGAAAAAAAAGTGCAGTCTATGTGTTTTTTTTTTGTTTCTTTTTAATGCAAGTTTTTAAAATCAGACGCAGAGACGATGAGCTAAATGGTCCGTCTTGTAGGATTAACAAATGAGGAAATTTCTACTTGAGAGATTTTCACAATGGCTGCACTTGCAGTCATCCAGGAAGGTGAAATATTTGGGAAGGTAGTGAAAAGGTTTGGACTCTCAGACGAGCCCGAAATCTTGCTGGACGTGAATCACAGACTGAATGGCTGGAATTTTGTCCCAGTCGTTTTGTTTGTATAGGCGGAAGCATAGACATCATTATTGATTGCTTGACAAATGTTTTAATATGTGTTTAAGTGCAGCGTGCCGTTGAGGCTTCCCGTAGGTGTGGTGCATGTCCGGCTTCTTCCAAGAACAATAATTGTTCTGTTACTCGCTGATGGAATCAGCCGTCACAGATTAATCTCTTCGTAAGCAGACTGCCACTGTATTTGAACAATGTACAGACGACCGTGTCCCGTCAACCGTGTAACGATACCCAGTCCTTTAGCGGTCTGCCACGGACCTGGAAACGAATTCCATTTAGAGAGGTAGCATATCGATGGCTAAAAGGGCTGAAACATTGCAGTAGCTGTCTAACCAAAGGCTGTGCAGTGAATTATAAAACCCGACGTGCTACAATCTCCCCTGCTCTGAGCTTTTTAGCTCCATATCTTTGGAGAGGTCCAGTCTGAAGCCTCCCTTCACCTTCAGCTACTCTCATCAACCGTTATGGAAAATCATCTCTCTAGACAAGATTATCTGCTAAGTAGATAGCAGTCCGTCTGTTTCCATTTCCTCCTGAATGAAAGGCAGGTTTACCCTTGATGTCCAACCTTGTTAAGCAGCTGACTATAACAGATTACTTTTTAGTAGGGCTGTCCGTCTCGCCAGGTAGCTGTCGGAATAAAGAAGCTAGCCTTCTTCCTGGCTGCTGCCCATTCACGGTGCTGTTCTGGCTGTGTGGCCTTCCCTCCCTCATGCAGCCATGTGTCTATTAGGAGAGTTGTTTGCTCAGGAAGGTATTTGCAAGTAGAATCAACAGTCGGGCTAGCCAGTGGACAGCTGGTAGGCTTCAGCCGCGCGTGCCCATGACTCCGCTGAGGCCCTCGCTTGCCTGAGTCTGCAGTACCTGTCCACACCATCGGAGAGCACCTGGACTCTCCGCCATCTGTTTGTTTGTGCTAGTGAGGTCACCGTGGCAACACAGTCACCAGCCAAACGTTGTGACCGAGGTGAACGTCACCGGATATCTTTCAGGTCACTGCCAACAAAGGTTGTCATTTAGTAAAATTCTGAATTCTTCATTAATTTTAGATGCCAGTTGACAGATTTTGGACATCATGGTGTTTAATTAGTCTTTGTTAATGTGATATGTACAGATGTACATGACTGAAATACTACTTAGAAATTTCACAGAGCATTTTCCTTCAGTTGACCCAAATGCAAGTGCAGCGATTAGATAATTAGCCAGTTCGTTATCAGGGCTGAGGCCACTCCCTCTTTAACATTGGTCAGACAACAACAGCACTGCTATAATGACAGTGTGGTTTCCCCATCAGTCAACAGGAAGCTGGACCTGGCCATCTGTCTGTCTTTCCAGTGGAATCTTGGCCAGTGCTTTGCATGAATGTCTTTTAATAAATAATTTAGAGTAACGCAGTGACTTCTGAACAGTGTTGCTTCAGCTGAGATTTTTCCTGTGGTGACCTTTTTAATCAGATGGATGAAATGTCGATTATAAACCAGTGTGTTGCAACTCTTTTTTAATTAGTTTGTGCTTGTCTCTGAACATTACAGATCATCCTTTAAAAAAATACAAAGCCATAACTGATTACTCAATTAAAATCTTAAATGTTTATCAAAATTGGGGATATGATATGCAGCCCTTTATAAAATATGGATAATTCTTTTTCTAGTGTTTGCTCATTAGAAACATCAAAGTGTGGACAGAGAAACTTTCAAATTAAATTTATGCAAGTCATTTACACAAAATTTATCACTCTTTAGCACAGTATTTCACATTGTGTTTTGGCTCTAAAGTCCCTTGTGGAACTTCCAAATGCAGAGGATTACATTTTGTAAAAACAAGTCATGAGGATTTGGGGAAGTGATTTCTCTGTCGTGTTCCTGTCAAACAAAACAAGGTGGTTGTATCATAAGTCAGATGTTTGGGAAGGGAACTGCTGGTGATGTCACTGACAGGAATTTCCCCCCCCCCCACAGAGACTTAAACTTCAACAACCTGGAGACATTTCCGGAAGCAGTTCAGGCGCTACCCAAACTGAAGGAGCTGTGAGTTTACGTCTGTGGCATACAAATGGAGACACACACACACACACACACACACACAACAATCAAGAAAATACCCAGGTCTGCCCATGCTTGGCTACTGTAATATTTATATGCACTTTTGGGATATTATGTGGCTCAGCGGGTTAGTGCTGTGTTTGTGATTGGAAGGTTGCTGGTTCAGATCCCACTGTTAGGCCCCTGAGCGCAGCCCTTAACCTTGGTCAGGGGCTCCACCTTAAGGACGGCTGACCCTCAAAAAAGCAGCTGCTTTGGATGGAAGCATCCGCTAAACAAATAACATGTAGATGTCCTGAATTGAACGAGGATGTGCAAGTCAAAAATGTGGAAGGGAGAGCTGGTCCCCACTGTCCCGTACTGACTGGCATGGGGTGATGAGACGGTGACGGAGCCCAGTTGGGGCTCACAGATCACAGTTCCCGTGTCTGTTGCTGTTTCGCTCCATTTGTATCAGGGCTGCAGGCGCGGAGAGCTTTTAGCGGCAACAAGAAAAATGGAGCAGATACTCGTTTCCACACTGATGTCACAATCTCCTGGCCGCAGACAAAATAAGACAGAGGTGTCTTGTGGGGGAACCAGAGAAAAACATCTCGGCAATCAGTGAAGCATTTGTCACGGCGTGCCGCTAAGCCGTCCCCTATCTGCCCCAAGCGGGAGCGGACTCTGTACGCCAGTTTACCCCGGGTCATCACTTCCTGACAAACGCCTTTCTCATCTCACGGCTCAGAAAGCTTTTTCAGTGGGCCGTCTGTCAGCGCGTTCAGGGCCGCGTCCCCAGCCAGAGCACTTAGGGGCTCCCCTTCGCCTCTCCTAATCCGCGTGGCGGAACCGGCATGTCGCTTATGTGTCATGTCTTTTGTCTCCTTCTGTTCTAGGGGATTTCACAGCAACAACATCGCGGTCATTCCGGAGAGGGCCTTTCAGAATAACCCGCTGCTGCGCACCATGTAAGTTCAGAAGCTACCTGCTCGCCCTTCGTTTCTGCTCCTTCGCGGGTCCTTCTTGGGACAGAGGCTTACTTAAGGAGCAGATGCCGTTAATATATTCATGACAAATCACTCTCTACTGACCAAACTGTACATAACCCTAGATCAGAAGATAAGGTGCATAAGAGTAAATTTAGCTAATATGACTGCAATATTCTTCATGAGCCCTGGATAGAATGTAGGGACCTAAGATAAGCAGAGATGTTCCCATTGTGGCTGTGAGTATCTGTTTATCCTGTAGTAGGGTAATGGATATATACTGGTGGTTCTAGCAGTAACCTGGTTTCACTGGGCCTTTAAGTAGGGTCAGAAGGTTTGAACCCCAGGACCAGCAGTCTGATGTTACTGTTGGGTCCCCGTTCAAGCCCCTTAACCCCCAGTCACTTCAGCTGGCCCTGCATTCTCAAAAAATAAACATGTACATCTGTTTGGAAAAATAAATAAAACTGTAAATCTGTCTCTGGACACTGCACTCTATGTGGTTAGTGTATAGGCAGAGTGGGCTCTGCCGTTCTGTGTATATCTAGGTGTACCGTGCGTTAATTCGTTTTAGCTAGCTGGGGATGAACCCTGGCCTGTCTAAGTGTCTCCGTCCACCCCCCTTCTCCACAGCCACCTGTATGACAACCCGCTCTCCATCGTGGGAGTGTCGGCCTTCCAGAACCTGTCCGATCTACATTCCCTGTAAGTGTGCCGCACGCCTCTCTCAGTACACCTATCAATACAAGACTGCTGTCAAGCTTCACTTTCAATATTCCCTCTTTTTTTGAATATTCATTAATGTTTTTGCATGTTTGTTCTGTGTATGGCATGCAGATGTCTTGTCTTAAATTGTTTGCTTGAGCTTCTCCCTGGAGGGACATGCTGGGCGGGTGAGCCTGTGGCTTCCTGTCGCATATCTAGCTAAGAAGCTGGACTTTCGGGCTCAGATGAGCCAGAGTGAGGCTCTGAAGCTCGCCCTACCTCTGAAGCTCGCCCTACCTCTGCCTTATCAGGCTCAAGAAATCACTTCCACTCCTGCGTGTCACGACGAAACCTCACGTTAACATTCACCCCTGCGGAGTTGGACTAGGTGACCTCAGAAGGTTCCACCAGTGCAGTGTTTCCCAATCCGGTCCTCGGGGACTCAGTCAGTCGATGTTTTTGCTTCCTCTGAGCTCTCTATCAGACAGTATGCATTTTTGCTCCCTCCCAGCTTCCGATAGCTAAAATCGTGGACTGTTTGGGGGTCCTTGAGGACTGGATTGGGAAACACTGTGGTAGTGTATTATTCAAACGGCTTCTGGCACAAATATTGATATTGGAAGCTTTTTTTGCTATTTAGATACAGAATTAACATTGTGGCACTTTCTGAAATTGTAGCTGGCTCTTAAGGAATAACCCTTTACTTTCCTAAGCCCACTCTGTCCCACACACATACAGTCACGTTTAAGCTTAGCAGACGGCTACGGAGTGGGTTTAGGTGCAGGGCAAAGTGGTTCATGCAGACACCCTGGGGATTAGACGCGGGCTGACGAATCGTCCATTTCAGGATGCTGCGCGGGGCCAGTAAGACGGAGCTCTTCCCCAGCCTGGCAGGAGCCGCCAGCCTGGAGAGCCTGTAAGTGCCTCAGTCCTGCACTCACATGCACGCAGCGTGAAGTGTGCCCCTGGTGGCCAGTGAGGGCACTACAGCTACATTCACACAGAAACACACCAGAAATCTGTGGGTCTCATCGCCCCTGGTGATGGTGGTCTTCCTGCAGGAAGGAGTGCACTGGTTTTAAGTCTGTGAAGCACACAGTTCAGATAACTGCTTAGATTTATCATATTTTAGGAGGATACCTGAATGAAACTGAAATCAAATCAAATGAAGCTTTGCCATTTGTACAAAGAGCAGAACTACTTTGGACACCCATACAGAGATGAGAGTGAAGCCCGGGGTCGGCCATTTGTCCAGCGCCCTTGGATGGTCTCCTTGGGGGATATTTCCTGATTGATCGTCTCCGCTTTCATTTAGGACGCTGACTGGGACACAGATCGGTGCCATTCCCTCCTGGCTTTGTGAGGACCTGCACTCACTGAGGACGCTGTGAGTCAGAACCTGGGACTCGGTGACGCGGAAGCACGCGTGTAATGCTCAGCCAGTGTTCGCTAGTCCGGTCCCTGGGGACCCGCTGATGCTCCACGTTTTCATTCCCTCCCAGCTCCCTGCCAGACAGTTCACATTTTTGCCCTACTGGGAACTAGAAGGGAGTAAAAACATGGACTGGCCTCCGGTCCCCGAGGACCGGATTGGCATCACTGCGCTAAGCTAACAGAGGACGTCCACCAGTAATGTTGTCCTTATCAGTAGTATTATTGAAAGGTAAAGGTAGTAATACAGTGTAGTATACTGTAGGTGGGTCAAAGTGATGTTGTGTGTTTTCGGCAGTATTGTATCTCACAATAATATTTGCGTACTTGTCTAACCAGAGATCTGTCCTACAACGAGATTAAGGAGCTTCCAGGATTTCAAGGCTGCTTTCAGCTCGAGGAACTGTAAGTTTATCTTCCTAAGATTTTAAAAATGTTTTTTCCCCTTATTTTCTCACCGTGACATACTTTCTTCCAGGGTGGTCAGTGACTGATTACCAAGTCAGTCAGTGACTGCAGGCTACTGTAAAATCCATTAAAGCATATAGCTAAGCCGCTGTTCCCAGATGGGCTTATTTGAGTTACCCGGCATCCGTGTGTTTAAGTAATAAAGGGTTCGAGCTCATCATCCTGTGTTAGCTGGCGTGTGGCCTACGAAAGGCAGTGTTGTTGTTCCCTTGAGGTAGCTAATTAATTTCTGTTAGCTGTATAAATGGGCAGAACTTCAGACTGAGATCTCTGTCCACGTTATCAGCCAGTTAGCTTCGGTGTCGCTGCTGGTCACCAAGCTAGAGCTTCTTCATGATTTAGCACACGATGTCTGCAGCTAAAAAGCGGGATCTGGTGAATCCACTGTCCTCCTTCCCACAGAGTACGTTACATTTTTAGCTGACACGTTTGATCAAAGCGATGTACAGCAGAGAAGTTTGATCAGCCAGCCCCTGCAGCAGCTGGCTTAAGGGCCTCGATCAGGAGTGGTATCGCTCTGTCGACCCTGGGATTCGAACCGGTGATCTGATCGCGGGCACAGTGTCTGAACGCACCTGGCCCCACCCCTATCCAACATTCTAGGCTAACATTCATATGGCAAGTTCTCGTGTTCAGTCACGTTTGGCTATCAAAATGTTTTTTTTGATTTCCACTCTTAAGTTTTAACATCTTGGTTACAGGATAGTGAGTAACATGACTAACGTTTTTGTACCTGGTATATACTTCATGCTGCATCCTGATAATATGACAGGCTGCGGTTTGCTGAAATCTTGTGAAAGTTTCTCTGTAATGCATCTGCGATCGTGGTGTAGATGCCCCTACAAGTCACCTTGCATTGCCTCAGTCTTTACTTGTATATCAAATTACACACAGTACTTCTACTACTACTTGTTAACATTCCTTACATGTGCATCATTGAGCGACGCTTCTTTCACCTGATTTTTGCTAAAATGCTGAAATGTGGCCATGGGTAGATTTGTTTCTGGGGCCCGACTCAAAAAGTCACTTTGGGGCCCCCTCCCCCCCCCCTTACATGTTTCAAAAACTAAATAAATAGCCAGCGAGTAGAGTCAGAAGATCATGGCTAGCTATCTGGTTAGCAGAACATGCTGCTTCAGCATCTGCTAAATAACAAACATCATTTATTATTTAGTGCAATGAATATTTGTGGCCAAAAGAGGGCCTCCTAAACCTCAACCCCCTCCCACCCACACAAATGTGTGGTTTGAGTGGAAGTAAACACCTTCTAGTGAACATGGCCTCATGTGTGAATCTTCGTGGCCACGCTGCATCCTGGCATTTCAAAAGCAGGCCCAGTTGAGTAGGCGTGGGCAGAAGCTGCAGGACATGACTGAGCTGTTGAGCCAATCACAAAGAGCGAGGGAACTCCTCAGAAGAGGTCAGAGGGCCCGTTAGTTTGTCTGCCTCCTCGGACAGCTGCAGGGCAAACAGTGATTCATCACGCGCTGGGCCAGCAGAAAGTGGGAGTGTCTGTTTATACTTAAGAACCTGATGGAAAGAACTGCATTTTCTGGGGTCCTCCTTAATGACAAACACAAGCTTCCAAATGTTTGCCCTTCTGTTTACCTTCGGTAATGGCTCTTCTGCTGTTTGGTTTGTTTCCATAGAAACCTGCAGCACAATCACATCCAGCTGATCCACAGGGACACCTTCCAGGGACTGGCCTCGCTGCACATCCTGTAAGTGCATCTCTTTTCCCACCCGGAGCGTCTCTCCGGTCTCGCACCGGAGCGGCATCCAAAAGGCCCGCGACTTGTGGGAAACATTCTGGGGCTTTGGTGCATGGATTTCAGCCTGCGGGCCACTAGAGTAGGAGCTGGGAGAATCATGATCTTTTCTTCGGTATCCATTTTCTGTTTTCTGTTTTTTTTTTTTTTTATTATTATTTTATTTTAGATTCCCACCTCATTTATCATTTATCAGCGCCGAACTGACTTGATAGAGCTGGCATGTTGCACATAGCCAAAGGAACAAGTCCCAGGCAAATTCCTAAAACAAATCCCAGCCTATTCTTTCTCCCTCTGCTGAACGAAGCCCCTCCTTTCTGCACTAGGGAGGGCAGGAACCTCAGTCTGGCAGTGGGAGGGGTCTGAAAACTGAGCCACTTAGCCCCATGTTGCCCATCCCCCCCCCCTCCATCATGTAAACTGTCAAGTAGAAAAAAAACACACAGGTCCATGTTGCAGTGCATGTTATTTTTTTGTTTGTTTGCTTTTTGTCTCTCTCGGACTTTGCTCTTCTGCTCTCAGAGAAGATGTTAAAGATGAAACCTGTTTGAGATTTTAACCAGTGGAGGTGTAGGATGTGGTCCTGCTATAAGCACAGTTTTCTCACTGGGTAGTTTTTCCCACATATTGTAGTTTGTTGATTTATTTATTTTTTCCATGAGGACATATTTCCTCCTCTGCTGTATCCCAGGTTAGATGGACGTGGCCGGCAGATAGATTAACCATCAGATTCTCCCCCCCAATCTGTCCTTTGCGGCCGCCGCTCGTCGGCAAAGCAGTTTCGCGGCTGGTTTAAGGCAGTCAGCAGGCCCAGTTTTAAGCAAGTACAGTCAGTGTGTTTTGTTGTTGTTGAACGTTGTGTTTACATATTTGATGCGCAGAGACCTCAGCAGGAATGAGATCACGTCGATTCATCAGGACGCGTTCTCCTCCTTGACATCACTAACAAACCTGTGAGTAGCCATTCCCACCATGTGCTCCTGACTCAGCGTTTAAGGTTCGATCTCTTTGGTGTCACTGTCTTCCTCAGCATTAAGTGATTAATTCGGAAACCTTCTGCCTTTTATTAGTATGTGCTTTTCCATACTTGTTTTGATGTTTTCTAGATGGATCCAATATCAAGTGCCGTTATTTTTCCATCACATATGTACGAAGGAATGCATGTAGTTTATATACTTCACGTTTTGCCGTGAATATTTCCTTTCCATTAGTGGTGTTTCCCAGTGGATGCTGGTGTAACTTAAATAGGTTGCATGCTTACGCTGCTCCCTTTCCTGTGGCTCGCACTTCAGTATCTCTGATTGGCTGCAGTTGTCACAGGACAGCCAATGGCTGAAGAACATCTAGGCCCTGGTCCTTCCACTGTGTGTCAGTTGATCGTTACTCCTGAATGAACACGGCTTCCGTTTCACTGACCACTCGCTGTGTTTCAGGGACTTGAGCTCGAACCATTTCAGCAGCCTCCCAACCGCGGGCCTCAGCAGTCTGAACCAGCTCAAGCTGGCCGGGAACCTGGAGATGAAGGGTCCCCTGGCACCTCGGCACTTTCCCAGGCTAAGGTGAGATGGTTCTTCATACGCAGGAACCGTGGCATGTCCATCAAGCGCACCTTGGTCTCGGGGGGGGGGGGGTTTAGCACGGTGACCCATGACTAGGCTTCATTAATGGATAAAGACTCTGGGGTGACCGCAGCCAGAACAGGGCCTTGATATTATCATCCCCACAAGACGTTCTAACGGTTAAAAGAGCCACCGTTCTTACGAATTGGTGACAGTCCGTAAATGAGGTGATGCCGCCCTGGAAGATGACTGAGCTTTTGTTCCCTTTCTTGATTCGTAGAACGATCTCGCTTCCCTATGCTTACCAGTGCTGCGCCTTCACTGGATGCGAAAGCGTCCTGAGCGCCACTGCGGAGGATGAAGGGAAGACGGGCGTCAGCATCAATGCCGACAGTAAGGCGTCGATTTATATAAATAGTGTTTAAAATTGCAGTAGGTAGCATACGGCTAACTGGCTAATCACTGACATAAATTTAGGTAGCCGAAGTAGCGTGATACCTTTACCAGACAGGTGGTTCCCTTCGAGTGTGAAGCACAAAGCCATGTGAATGGAGGGTACAGATTGTGCTGTGCTGTCTTTCTGAAGGTGCTGAGGAGGAAGAGAGGATCCCGCTTCCCCTGCATTGCTCTCCTTCCCCAGGTGACCTCCTCTATCCTCTGTCCTATTTATATTTCATCATCTTAATCTTCCCACCTACATGTCCATTTTTAGCTGAATCTTTAGCTGATTTTGCCCATTTGTGCAGGTGGGTATTTTTTTCAGAACATTCTGGCCACTTTGTTCAAGGTTACTGCATCAAGGCCCCGTTGTGACCTACTGGTTTTGCTTATGTGTCTTCAACCACTACGCCATCTAGTGGCCTGATGTTTGTTTTTATGTGGTTCTAAGGAGGATTACAGGGAATAATCGGGGGGGGGGGGGGAGGTATTTCTGAGGAGTGCATTGGGGGGAGGCGGCAGAAGCTAAGATGTGACCGTTTGCAGGGGCCTTCAAGCCGTGCGAGTACTTGCTGGGCAGCTGGATGATCCGGCTCACAGTGTGGTTCATCTGCCTGGTGGCGCTCCTGTGCAACACCCTGGTTCTGGCCGCCACCTTCTCCGGGGGCAGGACGCCATCTCCCGCCAAACTGCTGCTGGGACTGCTGGCGGCCGCCAACCTGCTACTGGGGATCTACGTGGGCTTGCTGGCCACACTGGACGGCGCTACCTGGGGCGTCTTCGGTCACTTCGGCGTGCGCTGGGAGACGGGGCCGGGCTGCCGTGCCGCCGGCTTCCTGGCCATCTTCTCCTCGGAAGCCGGCGTGCTGCTGCTGGCACTGGCCGCAGTGGAGCGCAGTGTGGCAGTGCGGCTGCTACTCCGCAAGGGCCCACGGCGCCGCCGCTATGGCCGCGTGCACCTGGCGGCCGCCCTGCTGGCGATGCTGGCCGGGGCGGCGGCCTGCCTGCCCCTCTTCCATGTGGGCGAGTTCTCCGCATCACCGCTCTGCCTCCCCTTCTCCGCCAGCGATACGGCCTCACTGGGCTTCACCGTTGCCTTGGTGCTGCTCAACTCGCTGGCCTACCTGCTGATGGCCGTGGTCTACACCCACCTGTACTGCAGCCTGGGCAAGAGCCACCTGCTGGAGCCCTTCCAGGCCAGCATGGTCCGGCACGTGGCCTGGCTCATCTTCACCAACTGCCTCTTCTTCTGCCCGGTGGCCGCCTTCTCCTTCGCTCCGCTCCTCACCGGCGTCGCCAACAGCCCAGAGATCATGAAGTCGGTGACGCTCATCTTCTTCCCACTGCCCGCCTGCCTCAACCCCGTGCTCTACATCTTCTTCAACCCGTACTTCAGGGAGGACTGGCGCCGACTACGGGGCCGCTCCTCCGCGAGGGCCGAGGCTGCGGGGCCGGGGCCGGTGCGGAGGGCCACGCAGGACGAGGGCTCCGGGGCCAGCCACGGCGTAGCCTGCGAGTGCGGCCTGTACTCAGAGCTGCAGGCCGGCCTGGCCCTGTGTGACTGCTGCGAGTCCGTGCTGCTCTCCGCTCCCCCCATCTGCAAACACTTGATCCGCTCCCACAGCTGTCCAGCACTGGCCGGGGGGCCTGGCCCACGGACCGAGGGCTACTGGGTGGACTGTGGCACCCCATCGGCCCAGTCCGAGTATGCCGACGAGGGCGACTCATTTGTGTCCGACAGCTCCGACCAGGTGCAGGCCTGCGGCCGGGCCTGTTTCTATAAGAGCCGTGGATTCCCCCTCGTCCATTACTCTTACAACATCCCCTGCATTAAGGACTGAGGCCGGACAGGTGTGCAGGACAGTCCTGCAAGTTTCCTCCTTTACACAAACCCATTCAGGAAGCACTTTTCCAATCTCTGAGTGACTGGAGACCCGCCTCTCAAGAAGGGAAATACGGCAATACAGGAACCTCTCGAGCCATGGATCTTCGCTAAATACTTCTGATTCTCTTATGCTTTATCCAAGTCGATTGATGACGATTCTGCTAAGGTTTCAGCAGAAATAACTCGATTCCATGTGGCCAATATTTGGAATGAAAAAAATGTTCGAAAACAATGTAACACCACATGTTTTAAATCAAGGGGAGCTAAACGTATATAAAATAGCTAGTGAACATGCTTTACCGATGAGAACTGTTTCGTTTTATCTACAGGAAAGTGCTGGAGGTCTCTCTTCTCTGCCAAAGACCTCCTCTGTACCATTCCTAATGGTGCAATAGCAATCATCTATTGTTGTGATTTCTGCTTCAGACAAAATGCCAAATAGGTCGTTCTTTTCCTCTGTTAAAGGAAATCCAGCTGTAGCGTGCAGACTTGATGAGGCCAAGACTGACAACAGCAATGTAATGGAAAAAAGATCATGCTTTTTGTAGCTTGTTGACAATCAGATTTATGACTTGGTGTTTTATCATCACTAATTTCTTAACCTCAAGATGTAATTAGTTGTTATGCCTGTATTAATGGGCACTTGGTAGTGAAACAGGGTTTATTGTGATGCATCGATATCGAACTCCTAAAAGGGGGCACGCCACCCTCAGGTGGGCATCTGAACAGCGGGCAGGACACCATTCATGGGTGAGTCACCCAACTCATTACACCTGTTATGGTCAGATTTGGTCGTATTTTTATCCACTTTTGGGACTTCAAGTTTTCAAGTTTCCCATTTCCAGAAAGACCATAGGAAGACTATATATATATTCCACCGAAATCCTAAGCATTTTGGTCAGTAGTACTACATATGTTTAGTCCACAGTCTACCTGATGTGTGGCTGACACAAGCCTGGCATTTAATCTGTTACCTCAGATTGCAGAAGTGAGTGTGACTGTTTCAGTAAAACGGACAATCTACATTTTTTGTTTTAGGAAAATTAAACTTGCGAAATGTCACGAGTGTTGCAAATGTGCTTATTCCATTTACAAGTGTTTTAAGTGATTCAGTACATGTTGGCATTGTCTGTGTGTGCAATTTTTATTCTGATTCCAGTATGTTAGATTAATAAGGAACTCAAAAAATAACGATTCTGTGGCAAGAACTGCCCTGAAATGATCAGTGAGAATGTGTTCTGATTGTTTTTTTTTTTATTTTTAACTTTAATGCATACAATACATCATGATTTTATATGATTTACCCCCATAACAAGGATCTTCTCTGCTGGGATCTGAGTGCTGCTGTATCTACAGCAGCAATGTGCTTTGAAACTGCATAGCTGGTAATGATGACCATTAAGCAGCAGGTGGCAGTGCAGGAAAGTTAAGAAGTTAGAGTTAAAAAAAAAAACCCGAGTGACTTGATGTGACCTTGACTTCTGCAGTTAACCTATATACCAAACATATACACAGGGTGTAAACAGAACAGAACAGAAAAGGTTTCCAAAACAACCCAGATCAGGCCGGAGTTCCTCCTCCATGTTGATGTCTCCTTTTTGCTCACAGACAGTATGGTACTGTGGTGTGTCATGCAATTGCTGTTTCTGTTTTACTTATCTGGGTAATGTGAAAATTTAAAAAAGGCCTGCATACACACATACCCAAACAGCATAACCATAAATGGTAAGACCTTCAGATCATTTACAGGTTTAAATACAGAGCAGCAGTTTTCAGATGGAATGAGGCTGGGTTTTCTGTCTTTTCTTTTGGAATACATTCAACATTTTGTGGGGGACATTTTTGAGGGTGTTGTGCATATTATTGGCCAGTCATAAGAAAGCAAGGCAATTGTTAGCTGACTTTTTTTTTAGTCATGGTGGACTATTATATGAATTCAAGTGAATTAATAAAGGAATCATGTTATAACTTCTTTTAAAATCCGCTACACAGACTTAACTAAAATGACACCTGTTTCTTTGTATAGTAAGGAATATGAACCTACCAGCATTAATAGGTCCATATGTATCATTCAGTCTGCCTGTGGTAAATTATTTTATAGCTGACAGTTGATGTTTCTCAACCATGGAAGCTACCTCTGAACTGTAGTAGCTGTCAGCGAAGATGTGTGGATTATGGTTGTATAAATGTTTTCTGTTGCATCCCCCCCATTGTAAATAAATATAGTTGTACATTGTCACCAAATAATTCACATTTAGTTTATACCAGTTGTGGGAGGATAAAGTACTGTATGTATACTGTCATTTTTGTAAACCAAACAACTATATAAATATTATTTGATTTATTTGAAGTATCACAATGGGTTTTGTTGATTTCAATGTTTCTAGACAATGTTTGGGATTTCCATTGGCAGATGGTTATATTTACAGCAAATTTCAAAGATGTATTTTTAGTTGGTTGGATTTCAAAATAGAGTACCATGGCTACATGACTCGATATTCACACCTTTTCCCTGTAATCCCTTTTTTCCACAGTAGGTGTCGCTAAAACCTCAATTAAAATCCACGCAGAGAAAAACAAAATCCAAACACCACCACGCTATTAATGTGACGCTGTTTAAGTTTTTTTTAAGATATTTTAATTTCATTATATATCTCACAAGGCTGAAAGTTCATGTTGCATTATGATATAAAATGGTGTTTTAGCCTTATTTTTGTGCTAATGTAGGAGTAGCCCTGTGACTGGTATCAAATCCAGAGTTTCACTCCCTGGCGCCCTCTGCTGCTTGAGAGGCTCTAAGCACCTTCTTGATCTGTTAGTGGATAAATTACTGGATGGATGGAAGGATGGAGTTATTTTCACAGGTTGTTCAAAATGCTAAAAGCCTTTAATTGCCGCTTCTTCCTACACTGCATTGTCTGGCTTCTGCGCCATTGTAGATACCTTAATGATAAATGTCTGATGTGTCTTTTTCCATCTATGAATTACAGCCTCAGTCAAAAAAACAGTAAAACTGAAAAACTGGTCCATGAATTCCATATACAGACGCTGATGTCGGGCTGCAGAAACATTTTACTATAGTAAGTTGGTACAGATTTCAGCTGCAACAGTTCTTACTAGGACTGACACAGCTGAACACATTAGTCCTGTAACTTAACACCCTAAGCAAGCTCATGAAATTTTGCAGAATATGCAAGCTGAGACTTGCATAAATGTCCTACGGATATGTGATGACACGGTACTTTTTATTAAACATTTAAAAACTTTTTTTGGCTTTACACAAATTTTCGGTATGAGACTGAATAAAAATGCCCTAAACAAAACAGACACCATTACTCTGTCATTTTGCATGATTAGTTGGGGTTTAAACACAGTTAGTTTCATGTATATGTTTCTAAAAGTATACATTTCTATACTTTTTTGTGCCATTGCTATGCTGCATTTTGTTTTGCCCCACAAACTATCAACGATGGCGAGGAAAAAAATCACAGTGTTGATAAATAATGGAATGAAATTGGGGACCTATCATTTTTACACTTTGGCAAAAAAAACAAAAAAAACAAGAACAAATATGAAATGTCAACTAAAAAAACTGGAATGTGTAGTTATTAAAAAAAGCTTTAAAACTAAAATGACCATTAAAATCCTGCATTAATTATTCATTTTAGGTAAAAATGATTATGCGTACGAACAGTGGATTCATCTTGGGTCCCACTAGCTGCTCTGGAGATGTTACCTCTGAAAACCTCTCCAGCTAAGTGATGTTCTGAATGACAGAGGAGCCGAAACCTTCCAACGAACAACTTCTGACAGAGGGTTATGGGTAACGCCTAGCTGTTAACGCGCCGTGCGGCTGGTGTCGTCGTCACGGAAACGCTAGGCGGGTGTGAGAGCGGCTCACTACTGGGTTTGTCCAGGCCTGTTCTTCTTCTCTTGCCAGTTCTTCTCCCTCAGGTTGAGCTCCGTGTCGGTGAAGGCTGCAGGCCCCCAGTTTGTGATCCTCTGGGGTCCCTTGGAGCCTAAGCAATCAGAGAGCGACACAGAGCATGAAACTGCATGGCCGTGGGGGGGGTGCCCTACCGCCGTGCTCCACACTGCCCCCTACCTGGCTGAATGAGGCGGATCAGCCCCTCTTGATGGGCCACCTTGTTCTTCCAGCTCTGCGTCTTAATCGTTGCATTCTCCAGCTTCTTCATCACCTCCTGTTACTCGCATGTTCATGAGGGTCATTATTAATCACATGCGGCACGTCTATCATTGCACTTACAGATTGACTTATTTTAATGCATCAAATGTGTGGAATCTTGCTGACAAATCATAGATTATCAATTAATAGAAAAATACCGAAAACCAAATTGATATATTGCCCAATATTAAGGTTCTGCAGGTTATAATCTATCGGCCAAAAACCTGCTGACGGAGCGCTAATAATGTCTCTCTAAATGTTTACGACGGGCGTTTACACTGAGGAAAGCACTCAGCGTCCCTGCTCAGTGGAAACAGGTGCATTTCACCCAAAGAACCCACAACGAAATATGCGACGTCTAAGGCTAGGAGGCAAACTCGCACGTCAATGATGAAACGCACACATAACATAAAAAGTCATAGATAAAATAAAGGAGGACTGTTTGTGATCGACTGGCAATTAAAATATGATCCATTTTAGCCATATAAAATGATAATACCTGATATGAACAGTTTTTGGAAATTTTAGCATCTGCCACAGAGACAAAATTTCCATTTTGGTCAAGCCGCACCAGACAGTTTGCATAAGCACAGGATGGAGTGCAGATTTTGCATTTCGTAAAGACTCAGAGAGTACAGAGATGCTTGAGGGAAAGGGGGCCCACCGGCTTCTGGGCAGGGAGGGAGGACGGCCTTCCTGCAGGCAGTCTGTGGACTAGCTAACAAGGCAGCTGTTTCTGACTCAGTACTGCTTACTTCCTTAAAAAAATAAGTTGGGCACCATGTCTACACACTATGCATGGCAAACTGTCTTTTAACCGTCGGCTTAGTCATTATCACTAGATTTCTACTAGTAAAAATAACATGCTAACTAATAAAAATGACATTTTTACTAGTTCAATAGATATCTTCAGTAAAACTGAATTATAGATATCTACAATGTGACATTTTACAAGTAAAATTTTATTTTGGACAAATGTGGCAAAAATCCAATGGAAATTCAATGTAAATATATAAATTGGGTTATAGATATCTATAACATGAATTTATACTAGTAACAGCACAGTTCTTACTAGTAAGATTAGTTAGACTATTACTTTTACTAGTTAAAATGAAGCTACGACAGCTGTGCCTCTGGTAAAAGGCGATCTGGTTTGGCAAACCACTTTCTTATACTGACTTGGAAATTTGGCTTTTAGTTCTACAATAATGCTATAATACCCTGTGATCCTGACCAAGAAAAGTGGTTTCAAGATTGATGGGTCCCACTTTACATAAGGCTCCCCTTTGCCACTTATAATTCAATTCAATTTATTTTTATATAGCGCCTTTCACAACAGGGTTGTCCCAAAGCGCTTTACAGGGTTGTGTTGTGATACATAAAACAGAAGTAGAGGGAGATACAGAATGGGGAAAAAAAGGGAAGAAAGAAATTGAATAAAGAAAGCCAGAAGACAATGGAGGTAGTAACTCATTAATAAGAAGAATACTGTGGTATAACTGGTTTATAATCGTTTGGTTATGATTTACAAAGTGTTACAACCTAATTAATAACCTGCTTATAAACCATTCATAATCCCTTTATAAGGGTAGTCTTATTGTGAAGTGGCACCCATTGATGGTTAATGCTATAATTAAATGTATGGAGCTTTAATTAGGTTAAATATTTTCTGATTTGCTAGTCAAAATTAAAATAATCGGCAGGCAATTACAGATCTTTTACAACAAGCATAAAGCAAAACCTGAAACAAATATTTCCACCGAGCAGGGATGCTGAAGCTTTCCTCAGTGTAAGCGCCCGTCATAAACACTCAGAAAGACATGATTAGCGCTCCGTCAGCAGGTTATCGACCGATAAATGATAAATTGGTATCATATTAATATACCTGATCCCTTACAGCCCAGCCACTCTATAAAGACTCCCTTCTGGGGAAAAACCGTGTTCCATCATGGCCAGCACCTCATGCCACCAGAACAGTATTCTCCCCATGGAAATCAAATTAGTTACCATGCAAACTAGTTCATTTCCAGAATTATAGATTCGATTAGATTAGATAGATAAAATAGATTAGATAGATAGATAGATAAATAGATAGATAGAGATCCTATTTTGATTCTGATTAAAAGCTATGGACAGCAACTGTAACGTCACGGCAATGGTTCCCCCCACCTGGTACTGCTCCAGCGCCCCATGCCTCTCACTCTCCAGCTGCGACAGCTGCTCCATGGCGGCCTGAAGCGCGGCCTCCTTGGCGAGCCGCTCGTCCTGCAGCTGCTGCTTCTCTGACTGGGTCTGGGCGATGGCTCGCTGCTGCTGCAGGTGGATCTGCTCCAGTTCGGTGCGCTTTGTCGCCTCCTCCTCCAAGAGCCTGCGGGCGCCAACGGGCCAAGTGAGTGTGCAAGACGGTGCCCATTTTGTGTGTTCCAGCGGCGCGGGGCCTGGGTAACAGTCCAGAAATCAGCGGCGGTGGCAGAAGCTGCCTCCGCAGAGCCAAATCTGCTCAGGCATTTACAGGCTATTACAGCGTGTGATGTGCAAATTCAGCTGAGAAAGACGGCCAGATGAACAGACGGCTTACAGCTTCTTCTATAATATGGAACTAAGAAAATGTAGCCAAAATTAATTTCATTTGATATCAGATTCATCCATTTCCTCCTAGGTGAGGTCAGGAAGCATTGTCTGCAGTACACTGGGTGCATGGTGGGTATGACCTGGCCTGCAGCTTGCGCACAGCTTCCTCGTCCTGCCGGGCTTGCCTCTCGTCCTCCAACGCCTCTTCCAGGCGGTGGTACATGTCCTCTAGCTCGCGCACACGCTGCAGGTACTGCTCCAGCTCACTGGACTTCTGCGCCATCTGCTGCTCCATCTGCAGCCGTACCTGTGAACGAGTGGGCAGGGGTCAGGCAGTGGGCGGGGCAGGGGTCAGGCAGTGGGCGGGGCAGAGGGCAGGCAAGAGGTCAGGCAGTGGGTGGGGCAGGGGTCAGGCAGTGGGCGGGGCAGAGGGCAGGCAGTGGGCGGGGCAGGTGCAGGCAGTGGGCGGGGCAGGGCACAGGCAGTGGGTGGGGTAGAGGGCAGGCAGTGGGCGGGGCAGAGGGCAGGCAGTGGGCGGGGCAGAGGGCAGGCAGTGGGCGGGGCAGGGTGCAGGCAGTGGGCGGGGTAGGGGCAGGCAGTGGGCACAGAGGCAGCACCCACCATTTTCTCCCTCTCCAGGTCGGTCCTGTAGCGGTCCTGGAGCTCCCTCTGCGTGTGCAGCCGCATCCTCTCCTCCCGCACGGCTTTGGCCGCCGCCTCCTCCAGTTTCTGTTGGGAAATGCGGCGAGAAGGGGCTGGTAAGACGGAGAAGCCTTTCAGAGGCCCCACACCACGAGCCAGGGGGGTCACACTCACAAAAGAGCCTGTTCCTCCGCAGACTCAGGGAGCCCTCTGTCTCTCCAGACAGGAACATCGCACAGGTGCCAAATGCACACCAAGAACAAAGGAGAGGTCTGTTTTTAGAACCCTGTGGTCCCTCGCGCTTGAAAAACAGGCTCTGCGTTTTCTTTATGAAGCATGTGCTGTAAGTAAACTTACATATAGATTTGACTGGTTGTGACAAATTCAGCTAAATGACTGCAGCCATTTACAGAGGAGCATACATACTATAAAACTGTGGAGAAAAAATGGTAACAGGGTACCAATAGTGTTAAAACAGGAAATGAGAACTCTAATAACTGCAAATATGAATCCACAGAAAGCCTGCTGTATTTATTTTATAGTTCTCTGGAAACTTTGGGGATTTTCATTTGAGTGTTTGTCTTAAATCTCAGAGAAAATGCAGAGGTGTCAAAAAGATTCACCTCCTGCATGCTGAGCAGTGCGACCCTTGAGCGTAACTTTAAGCATTTTCTGCTTCATTAATGGAGCATCAAGAGATGAAGTGTAAATGCAAGACTTCATTTGAAAAACACAAGGTGTGTCTGGTTTTCATTAGGGGAAGTGAAACTTTTACTTAAAAAAACACAATAAACACTCACTACTCTGTATTCATTCCCTGCACAGTTTACTGGGTAAACGGATCCCTGCGTAAACTAGCAGTTCTCAGAGAAAATGCCCCCCCAAAACTTCAGCTTTTTAATCTCTAAGGGCTTGGCAGGAAATGCTGTTGCATCAATTCTTTGTTAGAGCATGTGTTCCAGCGTTAGCACATATTACTTAGTGATTCTGATTCCTTCAGATTTCTCTGTGTTACACCACAAATTCTGATGCAGTCTACAGACCGACTAACTCTGCAAATTGTACTGAATTTTCTTCTTAACTATTATTGGTTATTTCCACTGATCACTATATCACTGCTTTGTTGTTACTGGTGATTTTTATATGCACACAGATAATCCTCATGACAATACTGCCAAAGCTGTTTCTGAACCGATCAACCCATCCCAGCGAGTAAACAAACATACTCATACTCAAGGGCATAAGAACATAAGAACGTAAGAAATTTACAAACGAGAGGAGGCCATTCGGCCCATCAAGCTCGTTTGGGGAGAACTTAACTAATAGCTCAGAGTTGTGAAAATCTTATCTAGCTCTGATTTAAAGGAACCCAGGGTTTTAGCTTCCACTACACTAGCAGGAAGACTATTCCATACTCTAACTACACGCTGTGTAAAGAAGTGCTTCCTCAAATTTGTTTTAAAATGTTCTCCCGCTAACACACAGGCACACACAGGATGTAGTATTTAGTTAGGGAAGGGGTTCCCAGTCTCTGTAGTCCAGTACTGGCCCATGGACAACATTTCGATGGGGTATGGAATACGGGGGTTTTGCAGAGGGGATGGTTAATTTCCATAAATCAACTATATAATTTAAATTTTTCACCACCGCTCATGTTTGCACATTCTCTTCTCACCTGAAACAAATTGAGAAGGTTAGGACTATGAAATCGCAAATCATTCTGCATAATAATAATATTAATAATAATAATAATAATAATAATTTAATAATAAATGCATAAATATGCATGTGTTATTTAATATTTTATATGGTTAATTACAGCTAGGAATAACAATGATGATGAAGAACAAAAATAATAAAATGCTATATATTCAGATCCTGTTAAGCATACAGCACGTGCCAGTGCTTTTGTGTACACAAGTATTTAAATGAACTATGACTGAGTATGTGGTGTCATTGTTAAAATAACATTCCCAGCTGAAAAAACATACTGGAACAGCAGGAGTGTGCGAGATGCCTGGGGATGTGGGGGGGTTACTCCAGAGCACTGGGAGCCCCCACTAGGGCCCCAAGGCTCGTCCAATGAGAGCTTCGAATATCAGCCATAGGCTACTCCGCGAGGCCCAAACCCAAGGGATCCAACAAATGACAGTCGGTCACCGCATGGGCAGCCTGTATGAAGGACATCCTGTTGGTGTTAATGGCTCTTATCTAGATGACCACCAGCCTTTTAAAAAGTGCCATAAAATGTGAGCTGGGGGCCAATTAGAGTCCCCCGAGACAATAAGGCAGGCAGAGGGAGCAGTGGAAGTAAACAACAAAAAGCATCATTAACAGCAAGCGTGACAAAGGGTGGCTCTGCATCCCATCGATGTAAACTAGCATGCATGCTGTTCACAGGTTGTTTGCACTGCGTGCCCAATTTCTTTACCTGGGAGGCAATGCTGTACAAGGTCGTTCATGGTTAAAGACTTGTATTGATGTTCTTTGAGTATTGTTTATTGCATTTATTGATGTTCTTTGAGTATTGTTTATTGCATTTATTGATGTTCTTCGAGTATTGTTTATTGCATTTATTGATGTTCTTTGAGTATTGTTTATTGCATTTATTGATGTTCTTTGAGTATTGTTTATTGCATTTATTGATGTTCTTCGAGTATTGTTTATTGCATTTATTGATGTTCTTTGAGTATTGTTTATTGCATTTATTGATGTTCTTTGAGTATTGTTTATTGCATTTATTGATGTTCTTTGAGTATTGTTTATTGCATTTATTGATGTTCTTCGAGTATTGTTTATTGCATTTATTGATGTTCTTCGAGTATTGTTTATTGCATTTATTGTGCACAAGCCTCTAAGTCATTGTGGAGAGTAGTTTAGGTTATGTCAGTGTACCATTAAACTTTCAGCCTCTCAAGTACCATTTCACACCTGTGGGATCTGCCACGAATACCCTACCATCATTACATACTGCACTTACAATTTTCTTTGACCAGTGCTGTATTGAACATCAGTGCGCTACAGCAACCTCAGAATTAAGTATTAAGCTAATTTAAAAAAAAAACACCAAAAATTAAACGAGATCCTGAGATTCCCCTCAAAATGTACTCACCCAATGTTATTACTAAATCAGCATCATCAGTTATGTTTAACAATCTTTAACAAATGCAGTGCAATGGATGTTATGCCTCCTGTGCTCTCCCTCCCGGCACCATCACTGCATGAGCTCTACCTAGGGATGGGCCGGTCCACATTTTTTTCAGTTCTGATTAAAATACACAACTGTCAATTGTGATTGCAATACAAGAGCTCTTTTTACTTTACTATTTTAATATAATATTGGCTGTTTTAGGTTCTTGCTAATTTCCTGGACATGTTTATAAAAGCAACGTTAAATATATCTTATAGGGAAAAAATCAGAAAATATTACACTTTGAGGACCGTTTCCATTCACATGCATGTATAATAATAATAATAATAATAATAATGCATAATCAATTTTTTGTAGGGAGGAGTCACCTCAGTAGTGGTGGCTTCTTTACTTCTGGTACTTTGCTGAATTACTCCATATCAGGGTTCCCCAGCTCCGGAGTACTTACTGGAGTACTTACTGGAGTACTTAAACACACGTACAATTAGTTTGCAAACAGTGAGCCGAATAAGTTGTGTTTGAGCTGGAAAATCTGCAGACTGTGTCGCAGACTGGCCCTCCAGGACCGGAATTGGGGATCCCTGCTCTGTATCCTGACTTGGACTACCTGGGTAGCACTTTGTGTTTCGCTCAGCGTGTGGAAGGGGGCGGTGAGGGGGCCGTACCATCCTCAGGGTCTCCAGCTCGCACTGCCGCGTCTCGTTGGTGGCCTGGAGCCGCATCATACTGTTCTCCAGCTCCTCCAGCTCGGCCTGCTGCCGCACACGCAGCTCCCTGCGCTTCTGCTGCGCGTACTGGTGAGGAGCCGGCAGTCCCAGTCTTATCAGGTTCAAGCAGGTCTGGATGGCTAAGGGGGGCACAGGGAGGGTCACATGGTCAGGGGGGCAGATGCAGCATTTAAGAGGTAACACTTTCCTAGATGGGACACAAATATAGATTAGATTAGATTAGATTAGATTAGACTTTATTAATCCCACAATGGGGGATTAATAGGATCAGCAAAAAATAAAATATTATTATTATTATATAGTACTGTACTATTACTTATGTATTAGTTAACCACAATTAATTACATACTAATCTCATGTTAATTCATCATTAAAGAATCACAATGCATCTTTCATCCCAAGCAGTTACTATATTTACTATATCTGTTAATTCTGTAAACTTTTGTGAACTACTGAAGGAACAATGAATACAAGTGAAATACTGATCTCATGTTTGTTCATCGTTAATTAATCGTGACATCTTTTATCTCAAGTAGCAATTATATTTGTTCATGAATTGTTCATTTGTACCTCAGTAGTAACTCAGTCATTATTCAGTATGTCTGCCCCATCAAGTAAAGTGGTACCATTCAAGAAAACGTACACCAAACGAAAAAGATGCAACATAGATAAGGACACAAAATGAAAATAGAACCTTAATAGCGACTATCAACAGCTATGAATAAATACAAAAAATCTAGAGTCACTGATGCATGGAGGGAGGACCTGACAGGTTATTTTCAAACGGAATTTTGCATATGGTGAGAGAAGCTGTACCTTGAATCCATTCCTGTTTCTTCCTTTTGTCTGAAGCATTGATCTCAAAACTCTTGTCAGAACATTTGATGATGAAAAGACATTTCCTTCCCTCCTTGTCTGGTAAAGACTGGGGGACAGAAAACACTTCAAACACATTCCTTTCAGACGGGAAGGGCATAGACATCAACGTGTATCATGATGATCACATGGAAACAATGCAGCGCATTGGAAATCAGAGTGAAAATCTACCACTCTGGCATCCTTTACTATTGTTGTTTTTGTTTACTATAGGTGTTGCGTTATACAAGTAAACAAGAAATTCGGTCATAGGATTATTTTCACAGTATACCTGACTTGCTTAATACCAAACACCTAAAATCAGAATCAGCTTTATTTAGCCAATTAATATGTGCAAGAACCTTTTTCTAGTATGTCCACTCCATATTAGTGATAAACAAAAATATAAAAATCCCAGCGATAAACACAATAACAGACAAAATTAGCCAGGATGCTTTATTGCAGGACCCATTATATATAAGCCACACAAAAGTCCACAGTGTACAAATGGCGAGAAAGTACGGATAGGAAAAAGGACTGCAGCGCCTGACCTCTCACCTCAACGCAGCAGTTCCTGTCCAGCACAATATCCCCCTTTTTCTCTGCCAAGTCCTCACCCACAAAGTAGGAGATGGAGCTGAGTCTCAGCACAAACCAGCGCTCCGTCCAGTTTTTTCTTTTGTGACCCTTTTTCATCATATACCCCTGCAGCCAGAGCACAGAACACGGCGCTGGAATGTGGTCCGTTGGCATTTTGTCATTACTAGGCTTCCCTCAGGCATTAACACAGGGCAGATAATGTTTAAAAATCTAAACACCTTCATTGTTATTTCTAAAAGGGGATTTCCCCTGCCGAGTCAGTGACTACCATAAAAAATCTATCGCAGAGAAACCCCCGTTTACCTGAAATGCTAATCTAAGGAGCGAGGCGATGAGAAGTGTTGCATTTGCCATGTCTGTGTGTTGAACTTGAAAGCCAGTTAAATTTGCATGTGAAGCAGCGCTGGCGAGCGATTACGGCGGGCGCAGGAGCACCTCCGCGGCTTTCCTAGCGAGGGGCAAAAAGTCCACAGCTGGCAGTGCTTGGCAACGGCAGCACTGCGCCATTCCAGTCGCGGCCTTTCAGCCGGAGCCAGGGGGGACATCAAATGCAGAGCCCTGAAAGGGCGGCATTCACACCGTGTGCGGCTCCGAAACCGACAGCGGCGGCGATGGCGCCGAGAGCAGCCAAAACTCCCTGGCTGTGGCATCTCCAGAGGCATGAGGCCTGAATATCAACTCACTGACTGTTCTGTGGAACAGTAGCTGGGCATCTCAGTTGGTCTTACTACCTGGCAGATCTTAAATGTTACCAAAAGGAGTCCCGAATGTGAAAATCGAAGCACCTCTGTCATGTATCCCCCCAAGACTAATCTTGACAGGAATTACAACGGAATCATCTAAGCTGGTTTTACTTGAGAAATGTAAAGGGAAAGTGTGCACTGATCACTCATCATCTGTGACCACTGATCAACCTGAGACCATCAAAACAACAAAAAGCTAGCAGCTGGTGGTGGGAGTGACGGCTGTGGTGGAACACGCCTCTGGCCAGAGAGTGGCAGCCTCACTTGTTTGATAACACCCAGGATGAGCTCTTGGAAGATCTCGGTGATGCCCATGGAGAGGGTCTGCCGGTCCATGCCCTTGCTGAAGTAGCCCATGCCCACAAGCTCGATCAGCTCCCAGACACTCAGACAGTTCTGCTTCCTCTGCAGCTGCACCTTGTACTTTTCAAACTTCTCCTCGGCCCAGCCGCCGCCCATCGCTTCCGTCAGCTTCCGAAGAAAATACTCAATCTGTGGGTGAGCGTGGTGAGACTGGCCTGTGACTCATGACTAATCAAGCATAATAGGCACATCACATTTTTTAAGTCCATTTCCAGAAATTCAAGCGGTTTCCAGTTAGAGGACAGCTAACACCGGCGTGAATCAGGGTCCCACTGCCACAGGAAGCAGCTTACTTCCGTTCTACGGCTGCTGATGGGGCACCAGAGCAGGTCACACTCCCTGAATGGCCTTCTAGCAACTCAATGGAGCTTTATGGGACCTTTCAGCTCCCACGAAGACAAATGAGTGTTTCGAAGGGGATGCTGGTGGCACTGTTTAAAAGCACAGCTATTCCTGCTCTCTTTGTGTCTTTACAAAAGTGAAGCTGCTCTCACATACGTAACTACGCTTTACGTCGGAAGATTTTCGGAAGAGTGACGGCTCATGTGCAGCTGAACCCTGATTAATGGGAAATTGACTTGAGGACAGAAGACGTCGATATGGGCACATTCAGGTGCAAGTGGCTCGGCCTATAAATACATACCTATAACACGTAAGCAGTGCTCCGTGCTTCACTGACTCTGAAAAGCACCCTGTAGTTTCGGAACCTTTGACTGGAAAGCCAGATTTGGCTTCACTGCACATGACTGGTGCTCATTTTTAGACCAAGGGCTCTCAGAAGATGCTTCATAATGCATCATAACTGTCTTTCTCATTTCCATTTACCAACAAGTAATCTCCACTATGTACTCAACTAAGTAATCAATACATATTTTTTAATTTATATACCCATTATAGCTGATTCTGCAAACTTTGCAAAGTACTCTGTTCGTACCTGTATCAATATTCAAACCTAATGTTAGGCTATATAATTTGATTTTCACTTCATTGCCATTTCGTACATGAGTAAGCATCAGATCTGGTCCTGGTGATATCATTTCAGGAAATAAATGGCTTCTTGGCATTTTCATTCTCTCCCATATGTGGTCATTTTTACACACAGAAGGTCTATTTACAACCTAGACAGTCCCCTTCAGTGGAAAAAAATGTTGCTACCCAAGCTGGGAGAGATCTCATCTGACTTAAAGCAGAGTCAGAGTAACAACACATGTTTTTTAAAGATTATAGAATAAAATATAAAGCTGTATATGGGGACAAGCAAGGTCTCTTTCCCAATCGGTCTGAAAGTTTTGATATCTCATTGATATAGATTATATTGTTATACTAAATACTATTTCAACAATTCCATTCCAGATAAGGACTGTTGATTTACAACGATACACAGTACTGTTAATCACAGATTCTACCATAATCCACCTTAGTATCTTAAGCACCCTACGCCAGGGGTCACCAACCTTTTTGAAACTGAGAGCTACTTCTCGGGTACTGAGCCATACGAAGGGCTACCAGTTTGAAACTCCCTCCAAACTTCCTCTAAACTTTATGTATAATAAACATTTTTTTTTTGGATATTATCATTTTCAAATCTATATAAATGCAAATGTGATTAAAGAAGAATAGCAAGAGGATAAAATTAAATTTTAGACGCTGCTCACTGGTGAGTTGTGCTATTTTTAGAACAGGTCCGCTGGCGACTCATGTGGTTCTTGAGGGCATACTAGTGCCCGCGGGCACCATGTTGGTGACCTCTGCCCTACTCAATCTCCATTTGTTAGCTAAATAGACAGATACTTTTCTGCCTTGTTTTATGAACTGAATACTGAAACTATTCATATGCCCATGCTAAGTGTAATAACAGGCATAAAACCCTGCACTTTTTCATCGCTCCATCAAGAATTTGGTTATTCTTTGTTTATGGTTGGAAAAAAAAATGTTATGTGAAATTATAGTGACTACTGTTACTGCTCCACATTCGACTATAGAGCACTGTGGGTATGTTGGGCTGATATGCCATTTAAATTTGCAAAATGCCTCATACAACAAAACACCTCCATTTTGAAATTTTACCCACAATTCACTTGCAGCAGAGTCTATGTCAACATGCCTGTTAAACAGCATGCTGACGGCTTCATAAAGCAACTCTCATCTGTGAGACAAACAGAGACCCAGACTCACCTCTTCGCTGACAATGACCAGGGGGTATTTGTCCTCTGACAGGTAGTTGAAAATGCACCAGACCTTGAACGCATCCTCCTCGTTGATGAGGAGATGGTTCCTGTTGAGGTTTTTCTTGACACACAGAGTCCAACACATCTTGTTGAATTCTAGTCTGTCAAAGTTGTCTTGGACCTGTGGTATGAAAGTCAAACCTTCTTATGCCTGTTTGCTCCCAATTCTAAAACATGAACGTGATGCTGAACAGGAAATGCTCTCTGTAAACAACTAATATTAATGCTAAAATAAACATGGGCCACACTGCCATGGAGACACTGTTTACTGGAAAACTCAGTCACACCTTTTCCTTGAAGGGGCAGTCATTCAGTAACTCAGTAAATCAGTTACTACTCAAGTACAAATCATGAACAAATATAGTAACTGAAATATATGCACCGTTATGATTGATTAATAATGAACGAACATGGGATCAGTACATAACTAACAGTTTGTTTCTGGTTAATTAATACATTAAGTAAGAGTGTACTACTACATTTCTGCCACATCAGTGTTGGTTGCAGTGTTGCTGAAATCTCAGTAATGGGGGGGGGGAGACAAAGACAGTAACAGCCAGTCTAACAGGTTTAAGTTACTCATAAGTGAACAAATGCAATGCCTTTCAGTGTTGTATGTAATACATAATGAAACACCAACAGAACAAAAATGGCAGCTTTTCAGAGCAAACAAAAAAGCAACTGAACAGATATACATATTTGTTCGTTTTACTGATATATTTTACTTTATCTTTGGATATAAATTCCTGTAATCCTAAACGCCATGTTTAAGTATCCAAACTATCACCTATTATATTAGGTAACACTTTACATTAACTGCAGCTTCATAATGTATTCGTAGAACATTCATAAGCAGCATGTAAGTACACCATAACATCCAAACATACCTTAACAGCTTTAACATACATTAATATCAAATATTATATGATAATAACAAGCAGTGTAATTGTATAATCATGTTTGTTATTAATATATATTAATGCTGTTAAGGTATGCTAGGATGTTATGGTATACTTACATGCTTCTTATGAATGTTCTATGAGCGTATTATGATGGTGCACTGAATGTACTGTATTTGCATTATAAAGGCATTATAAAGGATGGCTGAAGTGCAGCAGCCTAGGTTCTGCAGCTCAGCCATCTCTGCTATGTCTGCTTTGTCTCCAGGCTCAGGCTCCTCCCTCCACCCAGTCTGCCCATCCAGTATGTTCTCCCACTCTCCGCTCCTCAACAACGGCAGCCTTGTTAAAAAGGCCAACAAGCAAAGCCCCATTTGCCTCTCAGTACATATTCATTAGCATTTGAAGGAGAGGAGAAGGTAATCTAGAAACAGATTTCTGCTCTTTTTTTTGTTTCCCCAAAGCTGTTCATAGTCTGATGTGGAAGTCTTTTTTATATATTTATCTATCCATATTCTAACCGCTAATCCTGGTCAGGCTCGTAGGGGGCATGGAGCCTATTCCAGACAGCACAGGGCAGGGGTACACATAGTGAATTAGGACAGGAAGAAACAGGAGCACCCAAACGGGGAGAACATGCCAATGCCACATGGACATGGAGAGATGGCATGATTCGAACCCGCAACCTGGAGCGGTGGGGCAACAATACACCATATAAACCATATATACAACATATAAATAGAAACGCATATAAAGAGTGTTTAAGGAGAGCATACTCTCACTGGCATGCTGCCAGACCATACTATATATTACACAAACTCAAAATAAGTTGTGAAGGATACTGGCAGAGACTACAATCTGCGTAATCTATGCATGTCACCTAGTAGGTCCCTAAACACACACCGGACATGTGTAGGGTGGGTAAGTTTTTGCTTTTCTATTTTGGACCTTGCTTCTTTTCTGGGCGGTATGACCTCACTGGTCTAGCAGAACAATGCAAGCAGCACTTTCAAGAGTGTGTGGCTCTTTGCAAGCATGTGAGGACGAGGGGAAAGCAGGGGACAGGCCCCACACTCCACTGTGGCAGCGTGGGCTAGAGAGATACAGGGGTGCTGGTGGGGCAGAATGAAAAAAATGGCCAATCGCCATCTTGAAACCGCACAAAACTCCTGGAGAAATGAGCGTTGTGTAGATAAGAGGAAGATCGATGTTATGGTGGTTTAGTTTTAACCATTATCTTCCAGTTACTTCATGTCACTATTAGGAAAAGAAAACAAAACAGTTCAAGCTAGATAGCAAGAAGCTCATTTGGGTGCCAGAGGAGATGCTTTTTCCCCCCAGTGCAGAGGTTTGACTGCACATCTCCAGATCTCTGGGTTGTCTTACCATCCTTAGGCTCTGACATACCAGCAATGTGACACCATCCTTCACAACTTCCTTGAAAGGATAGTCCTCGTAGATGAAGAGAGGTTGAGAAGTTGTCAGTGGGTGCTTACCTTGTCCAGTATGAACTTATTGAGGTAGGGCATATAGCCCTGGTTGGAGACAGGACCCTCATCATCATCCTTGAAGTGTTCCTCAAGAGCAACTGGGTCATGGGGGATTTTCATCACGGTGCACAAGTTGTGTGACAAAACCTGTGATGCATTCATACCAAAACATAGGCTAGTCACTAGTGGTACGATGCACTGATACCATTTTTTTCAGATCGAGTACAAATACAGATGCTCGCTTTCTAGTACTCACTAATACCAATTAAGGTTGTGCAATGTCTAAAAAAATAATATAATATTTGCTATTTTAACTTGTGAAACTCTGAGCAAAACTATATACAGACGATCCACTGAACAGCCAGTGCAGGGGCTGATCATTGTTTTTTAGTCTCTGTGAACAAGTATAGATCAGCGGGTTAATTACGATTTAAAAACGTCACTCGAAAACTCTAAGGCACTGGTTCACAAACTTCTTATATAGCGTTACCACCTCAGAAAGTAATACACTGTCTGCGTACCAACATCAGGACATTATGCCTGATTGATACTGGGTAAGAGCTTCTGTCATTTTCACTGCATGAGGCTTATCATTTGACATTTTCAAGCCATGTTAGTGTTTGCTACACGTTTCGGTTGTTGCAGAGTGTTGCTGCTGGTGGCAATTTGGTCATATTCTTTCTTAGGTTTAGTCCTTGAATGTTTATTTAGATTACTAGTGTTGTATGAACCTGATTTTGTACCTTCTATAGATGGTTTAGTAGAGCACAGTTTGAGATGCACTATGCCTGGGATTTCATTGTTAACTCTGAAGTAGTTCCACACCGCAGATATTTTGTCCCATTTATTTTGCCCATTAGTATAATCACTGATCCATCATTACGTGATGAGGTTATAAGCATCAGAACATCGTCACAAGGATGAATTCAAGGACAGGAGCGCGGCATCAGACCTGATTTCAATACTATCACCACTATTGTTGCATCCCTGCTAGTCACCACTCAAGGCAACATTACGAAATACTTTCTCTACTTCCTACATGAGATATTGTGGATCTTTGGAGAATGTTTAAAATACTAAAAAAGCATCTTGGTTATCAACATAATTTTTGAAAATTTAGGTCTGCCACATGGAAATGATGAGCATATGCAAATAATTAATGACATTCTTGACTGACGACAAAAACATTCCCTTAAAAATAAAAAGACGCGACAGAATGTGGTGAGAATTTACCCAGACTGCCCTGCATTGTTGTAGCTTTGTTAAAAAAAAAAAATGACCCGCAGAAAAAGTGCCTCTTTATCAGGGCAGAGCACATGGTCAGCTGAGGCTCCAGTCTGGTGCCAGTCTGACAGGAACACAATGCATATCCTCTCTGATAGGAACTGATCCAACGTAGGGCTTGGAGTCGGACAAGCAGGAGGGACACTCACTGAACTTGCTATCCTAAATCACAGTCTTAAGCTCACAACTCATGATGTGCATAAAAAAGAGGTATTTCTCTAATATTACTGTCTCTAAAACTACCTTTAATAGAATGCAGTATAAAGTACTCTCTGCTTTGGATGAATCCCGCTAGTGATATGATGTAGTTTGAGCTTCATGTTTCTTTAATGTGGCCAGTTTGATTCAGGGTGTTTTAGCTTTCCAATAAAACTGGCTTATTATGGAATTTAGTGAAATAAACCTTTTAGTGGTAGGCTGGGTTGGAATCATTGCGAAAAGGTCATTGATTTTTGGTAATACGTTTTCTACAGTTGCTATTCTGCCAATTAATGAAAGGGGTCAGTTTTTCCAGCGGTTTAAAACATCTATTGTTTTTATTATTGGAGCAAATTTTAGGTGAAACAACTCTGACAGTCTGGTGGAAATATTTCTGCCCAAATACTTAATGTTACAAGTGGGAATAGGGAAGGGGGGCTTTGAGCTCCCAGCATTCACAACAAATGGGGAGAATTGTTGATATTGTCCAGTTAATGGCATAATCAGAGATTTCAGAAAATGAATGAATGAGCTTGATAACTTCTAGAAATTTTGCTGGCTATTGCAGATAAAGCATGGCATCATCCGCATAAAGACTAATGTTGTGTTGAGTATTGAGGATTTAACTTCACTTGATACTGTTTTGTCGTACAGCAGCAACAAGGGGTTTGATGAATAGAACAAAAAGCGATGGAGAGAGTAGGCATCCTTGCCTGGTCCCCCTGTGCAGCGTAAGGCTCTTCGATATTGATCCGTTTGTGACGACTTTGACCATTAGTGAGCTGTACAGTATTCCTATCCTAATAAAGGACTCTCCGAAACCAAATTTACATAGTGTTTCAAATGAAAAAATCCAGTTTACTTTATAAATGCTTTTTCTTCATCTAATTATACAATTATTGTTTCCATTTCATTTCGTTTCAAGATGGGTGGCTAGTGTTTTACTGATAATTTTGAGATCTGAGTTGAGTAATAGGCGGGGCTAACTGGAGCAGAGAGCTGGGTCGTTATTGAGTTTCAGTACTATTGTAATGAGGGTGGCGTTCATGTGTTGTGGAATTACTGAGTTTGTTTTAATGTCAAGTAGCATTCTGAGAAACAGCGGCGAGATTGTGTTCCAAAACTGTTTGAAGAACTCAGCAGGAAAACAATCAGGTCCTGGAGCTTTATTGTTTGGCATTTTGCTGAGTGCTGTATAGAGGTCCTTAGATGTTAATGGTGTGTCCAGTTCATCTGCTTGTTCCTTATTAAGTCACGGTAACTCTATAATACTTAAGAAGGAATCAATATGTATTGGATTTGGTTCCTTGTCAGGGGTATATAATGTATTTATTCCAGTTCCTGTTCCTTTTTTTGTATGAGTATGACATAATTTTTCCTCTTACATTACTTTTGCTGTTTCCCACAGTAATGTGGATGAGATTCCCAGAGAATAATTCATTTCCATGAAGGATGCCCATTCGTTTGTAAAGAATGTGTTGAAATCAGGGACTTGGGCGGTGAAAAGTGTAAAGATTCTCTGACTGATTCATGGGCAGATTCTTTATTATTGTAAATTAAGCTGACCCTTTCAATTTTTCAAATGACTAGCCTTTGGGCAGAAGCAGAAGCGAAACTTGGCATGATTAGGAAGGATGATGCGAAAAAATGAATTCAGGAGACTACAGTGAATCACTGTATGTGGTGGTCATGAGTAACATATGTTAAACATGCGGGTTTCTCCTCTACAGCAGTGGTAGGACTTCCTCCATATATATACAATGCCCTGATGCAATGCCTAGAGAGCTGTGTAGGGTGGGAGAGAGACCAGAGTTAGCTAAAATACCAAATAAAGAAAAGAGAACAGCATAACTGTTGCAAAAACCATTTGGAAGCCCTTTATAGTCATCTTCCACCTAATTTTCAACGCTCATCAATGTACTCATAGGGTTTTGGTATTCATTACAGGGACCTGGACATAAGTAACTGAAGCTTGGACATGTTCTCTCCTTTTGCTCGTTGTGTAACAAGCTCCATTCGAGTGATCTCTTTATGACCAGCTCACAAATACAAAGCAAAATGTGTTTCCACAATATGCTGACAGTTTAAGAAAGGTAAAGATGCACAACGCTTCACTAAAGAGCAAAACAATCAGTTGTCTGGAAGCACTTCACATTGAAAGTGAATGAAAACGCAGTCGTCTGTCAGTATTGCAAAGCATAAGTTAAATATCACCACAGCACGATTGCAATGCAAATACATCATAAAAGACATTCGGGTTGGATGGACTCGCCCAATAATTAGACAATATGTGCCATTTAGCCTGATGGAGTATCCTAGCCTGTCATCACTTTGACTTGAATCATCTAGCAAATTTTACGTTTTACGATTCCTCCAAACTAAAAAAAAAATAAAATTCGCTGCTAAAACAAAGGTTAGCCCCGTCACATAGCCGCATCACCTTACATAATACAGTACATAATAACCATATATTAACTAGAGGTGTACCGATCCAGACCTATTTGACGGATCGGGTATCGGCCATGCGTGACCAATCCACGTCATATACTTATACCTATACTTAGTTTTTGGCAATCTCTAAAAGAGAGCTCCTATTTCGTAAAATCAATCGCACGACAGCTCTTTCCCATTTTACATGTGTTTTTTGCAGCATTCAAATGAAACGCTAATGCTGCCCCTCAGTCTTTTTTGCTACTCAGTGGGTGTGAGTACAGTGACTTCCGCCTGCTGTGACGTCACGCGCATGCCCTTCGCAGTACGAGGAGCGTAAGATAAGACGTGACGATTTGGGAGTATTTTACATTTTTAACAGAAACCAGTAGCAAAGCGATTTGCAATCTTTGTAAAATAAAGTTTTGAGAGGTGGGAATATAGTGTTTAATGGACAATCCCACTTAACAAAGCGTACGCAACTGTGCGAGACAAAAAAAAGCAATGGATGATTTGGGAGTCGCTAACTTGGACTGTTTTGCGAACTCGCTGCAGCTTGTGATTCAAGAGGGGCTGTCATCGCAACAAAGTGTAACTGAGCTGACGCCAATGGGAGAAAAATTGTGTTAAAATTTTAAGCATTCGCCACTTCTGTATAGTTCCTTTGAAGATATTCATATTGAATTGCAAATGCCTCAAAAACGCTTAAAACAAGACGTACAAACGAGGTGGAACAGTATGTTATGTATGTTTGAGGTAGCTTAATTAAATATTTTTTGTCATAAATTTTTTCCATCTGTATATATTACTTTTTTTAAGCTAGTAAATAAAGTATAACAAAGTAAAAAGAGTTCTTGTATCGGAATCTGTATCGGTATCGGCAGTTGTGTATCGGAATCAGATCGGAACTGAAAAAATGTGGATCGGCCCATCCCTAATATTAACATATAGTGTGTTTTGAGTAGGGTTGAACAATGCTGAAAAAAAGTTCACACTGCTATATTTGATTCCCAATATTTAAGAGTTGAAATTTATCTAGACAATCAATTATTATCTACCAACAAAGTCTGTCAAATAAGCTGTTATGATGTTTGTCCTGGGTATGACGTTAAACTGTATCCGGCCCTGCAAGCGGTCCTCAAACTTGCATGGAAATACTTGGGAGTTGGTGGCAGGATTGGCACTCAAGCCAGCGTAAAAACTTCACACAGCTCCGATGAAGTAGACACAACTCTCTTCTGCTCTCGGCGGGAGCAGCTCTGCTGCAGCCGCCCACAGGAAGGCCACACACATAATGAAGGGGAAGGGGGAAAGTCCTCAGGAGCCTCATCCAGGGAAGAGAGGAAACCGCCGGACAGCCAGTGGGGTCAGGCCTGTCAGGGAGGGGGACTGGTGTGGTGCTGAGGCGTCGCCTGCTGCACATCAGCACTCAGGTCCCAATCTGAGGCGGCCCAGCCGGGTGGCACGTGGGACGTCTGGTCTCTCTGGAATGATAACCACCGTCCTCTGCTGTCTGAGGAGCTTTGTGCAGCTTCACTCAGTTGTTGATAGGTGCCCACGAGGTGACACTGGTCTGGTCATGGGTGACTTCAATGTGACCACTGGCACTGGCAAAGCTGGCTATGAGGATTGTGTAGGTCCCCACCAGTCTGCAACTGTGCTGAAACTAGCTCCATTTTCCTTAACTTTGCAAAAAAGGTCAGGGGCTGCGGGGTCGCTGGATCCTGGTTCCAGCGCCCTGATCCACATTGTTGGACTTGGTACTCCAAAACTGGTGGTAGGGTGAAGGAGACTGATCACATCCTCCTGGACAGATGCTAGAGGCTCCTACAGAACTGCAGGGTCTACAAGAGCGCTCAGTTTGTGAATTCTGACCATAGACTTGTTGTTGTTACTCTGAAGAAGATTCAGTTTAGGTCCAGTAGGCTACTGCCTACTAGAAGAATGAAGCTGAACCTGGCCCGACTCCAAGATGAAGCTGTTTCATTGAGAAGATATTTTCACAGCGATAATATTCGATATACATGAATCACAATAAGCAAAATAATTTAGCAAAAAAGTCAAATGAGCAAAAAAATAAGTCAAAGTGATGACAAAGACAGGCTAAACTACTCCAAGAGGCTAAATGGGACATATGTATGGCTAATCTGGCATTAGTGGGTGAGTCATTCAAACCAGAATGTCTTCTTTTAAGATGTAGGCCTATTGCACTGTAGTTGTGCTGTGCTAAGATTGAGATTTAAGGTCTGCTTTGCAATACTGACAGACAGCTGCATTCTAATTCACTTTTAATGTGAAGTGTTTCCACACGATGATGCTTTCTCTCTTTATCTGGACCCTAACCCTGCATGTGCAGTCTTCCTTCCACCATATTGCTGAGTAATCAAGAAGGAAGTTTCTAATTGATGTGTTTTAATAATCGAGTAGTTGGGACAGGTTTAAAACAGACATAGCTCAAACTCTGTTATAAACTTTTTGCATGACACCACCATAACAGGCTATAGCTAGGGATGGGCCGATCCATGTTTTGTCAGTTCTGATTCAAATCCAGTACAAAACTGGCAACAGCGTCACTTACACTTTGTCGTGATTTGGTTTTCAGTTCAGCCTTCTAACCTATGTTTCCAACTAAATTAAAAAAAAAAAACAGATATTGCTTTTATTAACTCCTACAGTACACAAAGTACATACAAATGTCAGTTATAATGGTGGTACTCGCCTAGGGTTTACCAAGTTTGTGAACCACTGTTTTACATGGTCCGTGACATGGTTTTTTTTTTATCATAATTAAATCTATTCAGCCAGTTTCCACAGAGACTGAAAGATCATGATTAGCACTGCTAGTCAGCATCCATATACAGATTATCCATATATAATTTTTTTCCATGCTTATGTTTTTTTTTTCATTTAAAAAACATTTGCACTTGGTTTTTTTCTTAAATCACACACTCAGCGACCCACTAGCTTATGGGACCATAAGCATACAGACCACAAGTCTCAGGAACTGTTTCAGCTGCATAGATTCAGCTCCACAGCAAAGCTAACTGCACACAAACCCTGCTACAATCAAGACTTGAACACTCTATTCCCCTGGTTACATCTCAAAAGTCATCACTTGGAAATGGAAATGCCTAGTTTTTGTCTATATGGTTTGATTTTCTGCTGATACAATCGTTTATCATTAGCCACTGTACTTATTAACTTGCATTAACTTATGCTAAATGAAATTAAATAATAAAAACAGTGACACCAGTGGCCAATAATATAATTAGATGAATTTTAAATAAGAAATAACAATAATACATTAATATATTATATCATAAACATATACAGGTCGCATGAGTCTCGTGAGAATTGCGTAGTGACCGCTTCAACCGAATGAGCCGAACTCGCTTGTCGATTGCCGAGAGTCGGGAAGTAGTAATGGCCTAAAGCAGTGTTTCCCCAACCCAGTCGTCGGGGAACCCCGGACAGTCCACGTTTTTGCTTCCTCTCACCTCCCAGCGCACCTGTACCAGGTACTCAGTGTTCCTGATTGGCTGGGAGCTGGGAGGGAGCAAAAACATGGACTGGCCGGAGTTCCTTGAGGACTGGGTTGGGAAACATTTGAAAACCGACTCGACCGATTCGGAGGAATGAACCGGACAATCAATCGCTTGGATAGTTGCTTTTGCCCATATCGCGCTGTAGTTCGCTTTAGTCTTGTTCTCTCCAACTGAAAATCGCGCAAATACAAATGCGATTCCGCCTTGCATTGGACTTGGGTACTGATATATTAGTAGCCTTAGAACAAATTCAGTTTGTATACATCTCTAAAGGGTCTTGGGCTGCTCGATATAGGTTGGGTACGTGTTTGTTGGATACCGTTCACAAAATTCCCCATTTGCCTTTTTAATAACTCCTGAGCTGTTTTTGACTCACGGTGCCGACTCCTATTGTGCAAGACAAGCCTACAGACTTACAGTTTTAATTTATTATTCCTTTGGGTGTGCTCCATTAACACATTTAAGCAGAAAGTACACAATAAGCACAGTACATAATAAGCAGAGTGTACATAATATCCATGGTCCTGTTTATGTGCCCTATATGCCACTCATGTAATAGACACACGTTACACATCACAGACACATGAACTGTCCTAATAATTCAACTTAATTTATCCTTCCCCCCCCCCGCCAAAAAAAAAAACAAAAAAAAACGCTTCCAACAAAACTATCCGTTAAAAATGGCAAAGGAGAGTTCACCATAACAATTACAGACAACGAATTATACACCATCGGTTTTACACAAAATTAACTTATATATAACAAATATATAAGCGATTCGAGCAGGACATTGACCTGAGATCCATTTAAGTCCATCAAAGGCTCCATTTTAAAGCAACGACAGCACTCGCTGGACCATCAGTTCCCCCCTTGCCTCCTTTATTTAGCTCACCCACAAAGTTTTTTAACCTGTTGTGTCAGCAAAAAAAACTACCGACTTATCCACATCTACATCACATACAGTCGCTATTCAATAAGACAAAATCACATCACATCGGTATTAAGCTGATCAACCGGTTAAGAATCCACATGTAACCCGATAAAGTTCCCGAAAGCACTTTAAAATGACAGCTAGATCCCAGCTTATGTGTCTATGCTGCGTTACCATTTTTAGTTAAATTGTCAAGTCAAAAACAAAAATTTTGTTATGTTATCCATATTACATATAAAAAACAGAAAGGAAAACAAAACTGACTAGAGGGCGGATGTTGGAAACGGCCACTGTGGGTTAAGCGGGTTGAGAAACATTGTGAGAAGCAGCGGTCAGTTAAACAAGTCTTACAAAAGCAAACTTTAAAGGGGGGAAAACGTTACCTTTAGCTGCGACTTGGACACCTTCCCGCTACGGTCCACGTCCAGAGCCGTGAAGGCATGCCATATGGACTTTAAGAGCTCGTCCCTCAGACCCATCTCGCCCTGTGCTGCCCGCCGAGCGACAGACCGCGCGCTCCGTCCTGCTCCACGAAATTCGGAGTCCACGCATAGAGATCAGCGGCGGTCATGTGACCTAGAGGCGCCGCAGCTGCAGATGCGGCTTTCAGAAGCGCATCTAAGGGGAACGGGGACCTTACGGCAATATCTAACCACCCTTATATACTAATTTCTCATAAATAAAAAATACAGGATACACGCTTTTCAGAAAATCTGGAGATACAAAGCTTAACTCTCATAACCGCGCTTAAAAGCACACTTAGGATAAATCTGCTATGCAAGTTACTATTTACTGCTCTGTTACTGCTGTTTATTGTTCTTCGTTATCTGTTAAAACTGCAGGGAGGTACGCAAACAAACATTTCATTGTACTTGTGCAAATTACAAGCTTTTGAATACTTTGAATCCAGCTTTACCATAAAACGAAAGATGACATCTTGGCGACTGAACATGAAATTAACCAAATTAACTACCGCCCATGTTACGATTCGCGGGAACCCCGGTGTTGCACAGAAAACGGGGGTCTTAACGGCAAAGCGGCCAAAAGCATAACAGAAAAATATGAAAATCTTGGGCTTCCTCATAACGCCATCTTCTGGAAATGAGTCTGTACATCATGCTTAACAGGTGTTCCTAGATTCATTTAGTACAACGTTGTTCAGAAGATCAAAAAAAGAAACATCAGATTGAAACGAGTAAAACTTTATTTTAAAACTGGTGTGATGACATCCAAAGTACTATAGGAGTCGACAGCTGCACTTTATACAGCACTTGATAGAAAAAAAAAAAGATTGTATTAATGCTACAGTAAGGCACAGAAGCTGAGGTGGATAAGAGTTTTTTTTTTTTTTTTTAATCCTGGTGCCAGAAACTTCCAAAAGTTAGGCAAAATATCACATTCATGGGTAAATCTAACACGGAAAAAAAAGCCACAATGGTTCACAAGCCATTTGCATGAAATTAAAGGACTAAAAATTAAAGACATTAAAAAATATATATATTTAAAGAGGAAAAAAGCTCAACTTCCACCCACCCCATTAATAAACAAAAATAGCAGCAGTTTTCTGGCAATTTCAGCCATTGCCTTCAAAGTGCTCAGTTTAATACCAAGCTGATCAGGTGACCCAGCTTTCTTACCCATCAGGTATTTCATAAGGTGCAAATATCTACCACCATCTCACGGTCTTAGAATACTCCAGTAACTCTGCCTTCATTTAAAAACTCCCCATTACAGAACCACTGTAGAGCCCCCTCCAAAGTGCCACAGGACTCTGCAGTATTTATAGATTGTGTAATATTCTAGGTCAGAGCTGAAGCCACATTTACTAGCATTTGACAGTATATGCACAACTACAGCATTGAGGCACACACATACACAATGCCAGAGAGATCACACAAGTCCAGTGCCCAGCACAAACACCAGTCCTGTGCCTTGGGGACACACGCTTGCTTTAATAGATGGTAAGGCTGACAGAGCGGTTCATCTTCTTGCCAATAATCCGAGACGATCTGCTACCGGCCTGAATGCTGGATCGGGTCAGGACTCTCTCCGTACACAACACCTTCTCTTCTGCAGCAGCTTTGGCTATTTGCGCCTTCTTCAGCTCCCTGAAAAGCCAAACATAAAACACAATCAGAAACAGATGGTAATGATGTTCTTCTTGTACATTTGGATTTACAAACAACTGTAGCAGAAGAGTCAGGAGAAACATACTTCTGAAGTAGGGTATTCTTGAACTTCTCAGCGTTGAGCTCTACACGCAGCTGATCAGCGCTCATCCTGGCAGCTGTGAGCAAAACTGGGTGCTTGATAAGAGAAGATGAAGAAGGCCTCTTTTCTGGATCTGGGTGAATCATCAGCTGCGAGGAACAAAAAGGTATCAGAACCTAACATGGCCCAAAATGTTTGTAGAAGCAATACCATCCAACAGTATGATATCTAACACAGCATCCACCATTAAACCAAGAAAAACATTTACCTTAAGTACACTTAAGAATTCCGCAGACAGCATTTGCGGTATCTGGGGTAGTTTTCCTTGCCGTATCTCATGCCACTTGTCGCCATTAGGGGGCAGTGCTTCTGCACCTGCAGCACTGACGATAGTCAGTGCTAGAGCAAATATATCTGCTTTTGGGAGGTTTCTATAGTCCTAAAAAAGAAAGTGTGCAAGTTAAGAAAATGGCAAACACTTAAGCAAATAAAAAGCTGACCTCCAAAACAAGGAAGTTACCTCTTGAAGGATCTCATTTGCCAAGAACCTGCTGTCACCCTCTTCAACTTGAGGATTGCTCACCCTAGTCACATGACCAAGATCACCTGCAAGACACCATTCAAATCAAAATCTATTAAACGCATGGCAAACAGTGGTAGATGCAGGCAATTAAGTTCTCAGAGAAACTCATTTATCATATTATTAAAAAAACAGATGTGTTACAAAAACACCTCCAGCACTACTGAAAACTGGCACTTCTGACAATTGTCAGAGTTACTTACCTATTTTGTATACAACACTTGCTGTTGCCGCATCATCTTCGTCTTCATCCTCGTCAGCACAAGCAACAGTCTTTCGCGATATAAAGATATTACCTGAGGGAAGGGAGATAAAGTATGAAAATCTGGTTACAAAGTTCAGTAGCACTGAGGAAAACACTAAAACTCAAACTTACTTGGCTTGATATCCATGTGAACCAGCAATGTAGAGTGAATGTACTTCAATCCACGGGCTACTTGTAAAAGCAGATCTTTCAGCTCCATTTCAGAGAGGAAACGCATGGCTTTACTGTTCTCCCTGATAACATCTGAGAGGGTACCGCCATTGCAGTATTCATTCTGTATCAACATGTGGTCATCTTCTGCCCATGCAGAATAATACCTGACCACATGGGGGTGCTGTCCGAGGACAGCGTGAGCATACACTTCTCGAAGTGCATTCTGCCTGTAGGGGGGAAAAGGGAGAAAAACAGAGTGAGAGACCATAAGCAATATGATACTTGGCAGAACATGAACCCAGTAACATTTGAAATACACATACTTACTCATCAATAGAACCAGCCAGGGGCTTCTTGGACCTTTTGATGGCATAGATGCAGCCGTCAAGTCTTTTCACACACTTGAATACCGAACCAAACTCCCCACAGCCAATCTTCTCCAATTCATAAAATTCTGTGGCATATCTGGACATCATGTTGTTCTCCATCATTGATGCCCTCTAAAACAGATTTGCTTTGTTAGACTCAGAACTGACAGAACTGAACAATGATGGCAACAAACGACTATGTATTTACCTTAGAAGGTGGGATAATTTCATCTTCACACTCCACGTCACTTCCTTCCATGTCCTCCCCACAAGAACTGCAAATAAAACTCCCGGTTAGAATCGCTAGGGGGCACTGAAGATCCCTCCATTTTATATTAGCGTAGTAATAGCAAGAAGGCCTCCAATAACATGAACAAAGATAAATAAATCACCATCCATTAACACACTTACTCATTCCAGTGTGTCCTTTTCCTGCTCTTCTTCTGCAGCGCTGCAGACTGTACGAGCAGCGAGTCCGGCGTGAACGGATTGATGTTAACCAGGGGTGCCTGGTTTCTTTGGCAGGATGGGAGCTTTCCAGCGGGGTCCACACCCCTAAAGAGTGCGACTCTGCGACTGAAGGATCCAACGCCCGCCGAGCTGGCTTTGGACAGCAAACTCTGCCAAGATGAAATGTCAGAAGAATGTCAGAAATAAAATGTCCGTGCACAGAAAGACCACAAAACACGACCGCAACATAACATTGTAAAGTCAATGAAATTTTTTTTTTTCCCTAAATAATAGTAATTTATATATTAGTACTACTGCTACTGAACCCACCATAACTTAACATAAAAAATCTGACATCTATTGAAATATCACAGCACCACAGGAATGCTATCAGAAAAGCTACAACTAACGTTTTTAGACAAATGGGGAATCGACATAGCGTACCTTTGGCGTGTGCGGCGTGTCAAAAAGTCGCAGCTTTCTGAACGTCTTATGGGGAGGCGTATCGGGGCAGTCGGGTATCGGCGAACTCGAGCCCTCTCTGTCCTCCCGACGGTAAAGTCTCTCCGGCGACCTTCTTCCGTACGCCTGACCAGCCTTCTTCGGAGAGGGGGATCCGAAACCGAATTCCTCGTCCCAGAACTCGGTGTCGTCGCGGTTCAGGGGGCTGCTGGCCTCCTCCCCGTCTGCCTTCTTCGTCCCAAGCCGTCGGGCTTGCGGAGGGGAGTCCATTTCTGTAAAGCCCGATTCCGCCCCCGTGCTGCTGTTGCCCTCGTCCTCCACCGGCTCGTCCTCACCATCACTGGGCGCAAAGTGTAATTTCTGCCGAACATCTCCCATCTTTGGAGACGAGCTATCATGCCGCCGACAACCGAGGCTCATTTTAACCGACGCTTTCGGACACCTCCAGTGAAGCTTTACAGCCGGCCAGCAAAACGCAAGATAGCCTCGTAAAAAAAGTAGCACTACCGTAACATTCCCCAAGACCCGTAACTAATTCCGAAGTATCCTTACTTTAAGTCACACGTCAACTTCTGTCAGTACCTGATGGACTACTGCTGGTTGTTTTCTTTGTCCTCCTCTTATACGTACAATTCAAGACGAGGTGATAAATGCTGTTAGATTACACGGTGCGAAAATCACACACCCCTTTCCTCCGTATAGAGATGAAAATGGCCGCGATCCTACAGTTCACAGCACTGTACACAACGCCAAGTCAAATTTCACGAAAAGTCCTCGATGCTTGATTTAATTATCCACACAACGTGACGTCTTTCAAACGTAGTTAAATCCTTTCAGATGAACCTCTAACTACCCTCTTGTTTACAAACTTTACCTACTTAAATAGGTATGAATGAGAAGCACGCCCGAAATCTTAAAACTGGCTTCCCGCGACCGTTGGTCAGATGACCTCACGCTTAACCAATAGGAACGAACCTAGTGGTTTTCAAACAGTTGCCCGAAGGTCACATGAGAAGTCTTACGTCACCTCTACGGTTCTAAAGGCTTACGTCAGTTTGGCGCGAATTATTTCTTTTGATATGTAACATCTTTACGGGCAGTATCGATTGCAGGTGTGGTGCCTTTGAAGTTGGTATTGGCCTTTTGTCGGCAAAGATTAATCAGTTATATGGTACGCTTTTGAACAAAATAATTCGATGAACGCAGAAATGAACACAAAATAATTGGATAAACACAATATCTAATTATAAATGACTTTTAATCAAGTTAATATACTTATGTTTCTGTAATAATCAACCCTATTTCCTCACTTCGTGGGGAAGGTCAGACCATTGTAAAATCGTCATTTTAGCATGCCGAGCAGGTCAGACCAGACATCGGTTTTTGACCGCAGTTAAGTTTGTAGTTAGCGATTCGGGATTCCTTTTAATTTATCTCGACAGTGCGGGGAGGTACACAGTGGCATTTTGAAACCGACCGCAGCCACAGAGTCTAGCTTGTTCCGAGGGTCTCATAGACGTGTACAAGCAGGGGAGGTACCAAAACGAACAAGTATACCTATTTTAAATTAAATTACAAATTAAAATGAGGTCATTATCCGGATGTCACTTGTTCGTTCACTCACGTACACCTAGATACCAGATTAATATAAATACACGTAGCCGTATTGGCAACGAGAAGTTGACTTAAAACCAAAAAAATATTGTGTAAATAGGATAGTACACAAAGATTTATTTCATGGAACATAACCGAACCAATCGGTCTTACGGTTACTGAAAAGTATATAATCATTAAAGTGTTCATAGTAACATAAGTACATGTACGGTGACTGAATTCTCTGTGTTACGTGGTCAGGTACGTCTCTCGAAACTCAATTACGGTAATTAAGAATATAAACGTCTTCTTAACATTTTCTATCTTTAACGTAGTTTTGGATAATTATGCCGGTTGACAAAAAGGCGGTGAAGATCAATAAGAGACTGCAGTTCTTTAATTTTACACATCCAACCTTTTTCCATCATTTGAATATTAGCAAATGTAAAATATAACGAGGATGTGAAGCTTCAAATTCATATATACACCCAGCATGGTTGTCATTCAAGAAAAAAAATTGTATCAAATTCCGAGAAAGCAGTGATCTGTCAGTCCAAGCATCAATGCGTCAGAATTTTCACATTTCATCGCTTTTAACTATATGTTTACCCGGAACACATATATTAAAGATGTGCAGTTACAAGATACATCCAGGAAAAAATCATTTCCATTCAGTTTTGACTTTATAGTGAAGCCTGTGAGCAAGCAATCTCTCAGAAGTATTATGATTCCTCTCCGCTCTGTGTGGTCTTTGTTCCAAAGTCCTTCCACCAGAACAGTCTCTGCTGTTGCATCCGCTGCTGGGTGCTAATCATCCAGACCAGGAGTTTCTCCTTGCTGTATTCTTGAGGCGATTCTGATGGCTTCTTCCAAGGATGGCTGTTCGCTGAGCTGCACAAACACAGTGGAATGCTGCTGAGGTGGGAATCAATCTCCCCACCCTCTGCAAATTTTATCAGTAGCCCCCCCCCCCCCCCCCCCAAAAAAAAAAACCCCAAAACCCTCATGTCACTCTCAATGTTTGCCTGAACAACAAACAAATCGCACCTTTGTTTAATGAGTCTTAAGTCTACAGAGAATAACAACATTCCCTGATTGGGGCTCACTGGGATGATTAATGATTAATCTTGTTTACTTTGTTGCACCCCACAGTCACTATTAATAAAGAAAATGAAGTGATCAACAGAGAAAAAGCACATTAGCACTCTGCTCCAAACATAATAATCAGCTGACTGATTTGATGTTCAGAAACAATTAAATCTACATGATAATGGTTTCCTGAAGTAGTAACAATGCACTTATCGGCAGGAACCTGATCTAATTCCACACAAACAGATCTATACCAAAGTGATAAAAAGGGGCAATTTATGATGATACCATAAACCCAGCTACACAGAGGAAACAGTTGCCAAATTTAAACAAGTTAGAGGAAACAAGCAAAAATATGCTTTGTTGTTTTCATACAGCAATAATACTTTTAAGCATGATGTCCTTGGGGTAAGAGAAAAGTACACCAAGTAACAATGGAAACCCAAATACTCTCTCCATTGTTCCTGAACTATCATCTCAACACACCTGCTGCCTGTACTTTTGCAAAGAACAGTAATTTTAGAGGAGATAATGTTTCAAATAATCCATAAAAGCTCTAACAGCCAGCCTCTTACTGACTTGGCAAATACATTACAGCCCACTTTAGAGTCCGTAACATAATCCAAATAAGACCTTTTCTTCTCTGCAGTAAACTAGTCTTACTATTTTGGTTTTATCTAGCGGCAACAGCAAGTGTCTTACCTGTACTGCAATCTGCGTGCCGTTGGAAGTGGCTAGTAAGGTCACAGGGTGAGGACTGGCGGTTACCAGATGGTGCTGGTGCTGCTGATTTAGTTCTGCTTGCGTTGTTTGGAATGTGGCCAGATCCGGCGTCACGATGGCAACCTGCATCAAACATTGCAAAATGGATAAGATTATTAGTACACCTTGGAATTATTGCCACAAGCACCATACATACAAAATGAACATCTTTTCAACCGGTGCATGCAAAGGGAGAACTGGTCTGTTGAAGGATTTTATTAGGAAGTCATTACAACCTTCAGCTAGACAGATTTTCTGGGTGAGAGAAAACAAACCATGAAAGAAAGAAAGATACCTGTCCTTCGGTACCATCGGCTGTCACCATGGTGACAGAATGCTCTCCACCCGAGGATAGTATTGCCTCATGGGCAGGGACGGTGATGGTGGTACCATCCTGCGTTACCATGGTAATCGTGTTTCCCATTGCGTGCATATCAGCTTGGGAGATACTGACCTGATAAAACAGGAAAGCATCATTATGTACAAGCAATGCATTGCAAAGAAATTTAACGCCAGGCTGGCAACTCTGGGCACAATAAATAGCTCCTGTGCGACTCAAAATGACATGTTTCCTGAACAATAGATAACCATTCATATGCAGATAGTTTTAGATCTGCTTTGTCAGCTACTGATGAGCTTAATTTTCTAGGTACATTTATACTACAAAAGATGGCAACAAAGTACTAGAAATTTAGCAAAGACCTGTACTGTTTCTAGAAAAGTTACAAAAGTTACAAAAAAAAAAAAAAAGTAAAAAAAAAAGTTACAAAGTTAAATCCATGTCGGGGGGGGGAGGGGGGCACTTTGACCTAGAACAGTGTTTGTAAACTATCATTTCAATTAAAAAGACTTGGATTTCACTTTAGCCCTGAGTTCTTGCTGTGTGCTGATTGGTCAGTCTCCTATAATCATGCATGTGTCACTAATGTTAATGTGAAACAACTGGATGAGTCTTTTAATCAAGGGAACAAACCAGTAAAAGCACAAGAAGAATTGAACTAATTAGCCAAACACAGGAGCCTTTCAGCTTTAAAGTAGTTTGTAAAACCTGAAGTAGCTCATAGTGTCCCCCCTGACAGGGATTAGGTGGTCACCCTAAGCGAGGAGTAGCGACGTTTAAAAACCTGCTGCGTTCCATCTTGCGTGATAAGAGAGATTTGGTGTTGCCCTATGACCTCTGGGGTACCGGAAGACACTTGCTCAGATCCCGAGTCCTCCTCCTCCACCTCTGGGACATAGGTGACTCCAGGATCGTCGATGGCCTCTGATTCACACAGGCGAAGGAAGATAAGTCAGATTAAAGGGGAGGATTGTTCAACAGAAAATTGGCTCATTTCCAACAAATGCAGACAGAGAACGGTAATAAATTTAGTCCAGACAGAAAATCAACACACCGGACCGCCAGGTGATTCATACTTTCAGCAAATCATTGCTTAAAATGGCCAGAACTACCGTGAGGGCCATTTAGGTATTATGCTGCTTATTAAATCATTCTTGACGTGTATCTTGACAATGAAGACTGGCCTAATGTATTTTTAATACTGCAACATCATCTACCAAGAAAATAAATATGAATTACATGGCACCTTAATTAAGCAAAATATTAGAGTTTATTTTGGTGTAAAAAAATTAAATGCAAATACACTGTATAACCCTCAGAATCCTTATTAAGCAATTTCACTTATTGGTTATTTACTATTGGTCAGTCACGAGTGTGACATTCACAGTATCTATGGCAACAGCACACATGTGACAGGCTCGGGCTGACCTGCTGGGGGCTCGAAGTAGGCCTCCTGCTCCTCCTCGATGGGCTCCGTGTCGTTGTGAGCCGTGCGCTTGTGCATGGCCAGCGTGGAGATCTGCTTGTAGGTCTTGCCGCAGTGGTTGCAGTTGTAGGGCTTGCAGGGCGTGTGCACCACATGGTGCTTGTAGAGGCTGGAGTACTCGGTGAAGCGCTTGTCGCAGCCCGGCACCGTGCATACGTACGGCTTCTCTCCTGGAGACGACGGGAGAGATGCAGTTCATAGCCCATCTCAAAAGTCAAGGGTCTGGAATCAACCTACAGTCTTCCCCATCATCATCATCGTATTGTACATATGGTATTTATTGCAACATTCATTCCATTAGCATGCACTCCTGCATTTTTTGTACATTTATCAAATCTCACTAGCATAAATCTTCTGGACTGGATGTGATCATCATCTTGTTCTAACTGCATATGTATCTGCTGTATGTATGAGAGCCATTGACAACCAGAGAAAAATTCCTTGTCTGTGTCAACACACTTGGCCAATAAACCTGATCACATCAGCATGCATGTTACGATGACGTGTTCCAGCTTGTGGGTGTTTCTGGTGGAGAAACATGCATTAATGCTTGTAATGTTGGCAGGGGCGTAGCTGGAAATCTTGGGCCCTTGACAAAATGTCACCTTGGGCCCCCCCCCCCCATTTGGCTTGGCACTTTCAATCTGAAGACAATCTGGTAGACTTTGGAGCCCCTGCAAAGTGCTGGGCCCCTGTACCCAGGGTATCCCTGCCCCTCTAATGCACTTGAAGCTGAATGTTGACAATCTTCTTGGAAGGAAGGAAGGTAAACGAAAGAAAAGAACAAACCAAAAACAAAGACAAGTGAGCAAATGTACTCTCAGTCAGTAAGATGAGGTCAGTGTGTAAACACTGGACTGAGAGCCATTTTCCTAAAACAGGGACTTTACGCACCTGTGTGGATCCTCATGTGGTTCTTGTAGTTGGTGGCGCTGGCAAAGGCCCGTCCGCAGCCCGGCTCGGAGCAGTAGTAAGGCCGCTCCCCCGTATGTGTGCGGATGTGCACCTTGCGGATGTTGGAAGTGGTGAAGGATCGCCCGCAGCCCTCAAACGGACACCTGAAGGGCCTTTCGCCTACGGGGCGAGGACGGACCACTGTCAGAGCACTCCGGGACAGACAGCTTCCCACATGAGGTCATAAGATCAACACCCCAGAGATCTGTACCTGTGTGCGTTCTTATGTGCTTCTGCAAGTCTCCTGATGTTTTGAAGGACTTATGGCAGTTCATCTCCTGACAGCGGTACGGCTTCTCCCCAGTGTGTGTCCGAATGTGACTCTTCAGTCCATAGCCTGGAAAAGGGAGCGAATGTGACAAACCCAAAAGATGGACCCAGGTAAAATACGCAGACAAGATGATAAACAGGTCAAGCTCAATCTGCTCACCTGTGGCAAACTTCTTTCCACAGCCCAGATGGTCACACATATAAGGTCGGTCCCCTGTGTGTGATCTCTCATGCACCTTGACAAAGAAACAGTAACAATTTCTAAAAATAACTTACTGCAGCAGATACAAGCTACTATACCGAACCAAACAATTTTTTTACAGGAGGAGTAAGATAAATTAAGCTTTATTAGCCATTTGTGCAGTACGAGTAGTACGCTGGAATGCTTCTTTTCACATATCCCAATTTGTTCTCCGTAAAGATATACACAGAAATTGTACAGGGGGTTAAGGGTCTTGCTCAATAGATGTAACAGTTCTGCTGGGCATGGGATGATCACAGATACAGAAGCCTAACCCGCTGAGTCACACCGCCCCCCCCCACCCCGTGTGTGTGTATATATATAAAGTTAGGGTTATTCGGCTTTCGGGTGAAATTTCAGGATGAACCTAAAATGCACTATAACCTTTACAGGTGTACTTAATGTGACCTTCCCTGAACTTTTGAATGCACATGTCCAACTGTTCAGTGTTTCAGTACTTTTTACACAACTTGCTATTCTCTAACAAGGAGCTTAATGGCAAAATTCACAACAGGTGTTTGATCCATGAATCGACCAATAAATTTCCCGGTTCAATCAGAATTGGTTTATAAACAGTCCTCCTCATCATGCTGTTCACGTTTTGACATCATGAGACCAAGACGACACCTAACAATTGAGCAACAGAACCTCACCATTGCGAAGCTTCAAGCAGGATGTTCTCAGACAGAAGTGGCCACTGAGCTTAGAGTGTCACAGAGTGTCATCAGGAGGTTGCAACAGAGATACAGAGAGACTGGAAGAGTCACAGAAAGGCATAGAAGTGGATGTCCTTTGGCCACATTCCATACTGATGAGCGCTTCATTGTGAACGGTGCCCTGCGGAACCGGATGATGAATGCCACTCAACTCCAGGCACATTTAAGGGAGGTGAGAGGCACCCACGTGTCACGTCAGACCATTCGAAAGCGTTTACATCAGCGTGGTCTGCGTGCTAGACGACCTGCAAGGGTACCTGACCACACCACCAGGCACAAGCGTCATCATCCTGCATGGACCAGGGAGCATTTAAGCTGGACGAGGGACCAGTGGGCCTCAGTGCTGTTCTCTCATGAAAGTCGATTCATGCTGAGCAGAAAAAATGGCCGCCAACGATGTTGGAGATGTCAAGGAGAGCGCTAGGCATCAGCCACTGTTGTCACCAGACGAGCCTTTGGTGATGGTGGAGTTACAGTGTGGGCAGGTGTGTCTAGTCAATACAGAACTGCCCTACACTTTGTGAATGGTACAGTGACAAGCCCACACTACCTGAATAACATCATTAATCCAGTCATTGTGCCCCTGCATGAACAACACAGGCCTAATTTCATCTTCATGGATGACAATGCTCCAGCTCATCGAGGTCGCATCATTAGGGAACGGCTGCTGGAGACTGGGGTACCTCCAATGGAGTGGCCTGCACTTTCTCCAGACCTGAATCCCATAGAAACCCTATGGGATGAGCTGAGTCGCCGTGTAGAGGCTCGTAACTCTGTACCCCAGAACCTCAATGACCTGAGGGCCGCCCTTCAAGAAGAGTGGGATGCCGTGCTTCAGCAGACAATAAGCCGACTTGTGAACAGCATGATTGTCAAGCTGTAATGGTGCTCAGGGGCACATGACACGTTACACTCACCACTGTTGTTGGCTTTTGTTTCAATAAATTGTTTGAGGTGAGGAAATCACCATTGCATGCTTCTACTTCAATGCCCTACTTTCATGATATAATATCACTGTAGTGTGAACTTTTTACGTTTTCCATAAATTTCACCTGAAAGCCAAATATCCCTAACTTTCTGTGAGTACTGTATATATGCATACATATATATACACACATACACACACACAGCTCTGGGAAAAATTGAGGGACCCTAGCAAAAAATTCAGTTTCACTCATTTTGCAATTTATGCATATGAGCCTGTGTAAAATATAAATTTTTCTGCAACCTTCAGCCTTGCTCTTCCTTGCTTTTCATTAATGAAGGGCTTCTTCCTTGCTTTATGGGTCTTCAGTCCTGCTTCTCGGAGCCTGGTACGAACTGTCCTAGCACTGCACATCACACCTGCACTTAATGTTTCCCATTCCTTTGGAAGGTCACTAGATGTCATCCTCCGATTCATGAGGCATTGCCAAATAAGTTGGCTGTCATCTCTGGCATTAGAAAGTTGCTTCTGCCCTCTACCTGGCTGGTTTTTGGTCAATGCCAGTGGCTCCTGCTTCATCTTGTTCTTGTGTACTGCAGTCTTAGAAACTTTGAGCCTGGAAGCAGCCTGCTGCACCAGCAGAACCAGGATTAAACCAGGATTTAATGTAGATTTAAAAAAATATATAGTGGTCTCCTAATTTTTTCCAGAGCTGTATATATTAGGGGTGCAACGATAGACAGTATGTTAGCGAGCCCCTGACAGTTCGATACGCACACGAGAACCGCGGTATTACAACATGCCAGTCATTTTCTTATATGTACTGGTATAAATAAGACTTTTTTTCCAAAAAATGCACCTAAGAAATTACGGTTGTGTTTCTTTTGAGGGCTAGAATTTAAATGTCAGTATAGCAGACAGTGTAAAGGACCTGCCTCTTGGCAAAAGGTAGCCACATACTTCCAACGTAATCACCGGCGTTTCAGCTGTACGACCTTTTATGAGCGGTTATCCCACCGACTGTCGACCATTGGCTGACGTAATGTGACGCCATGGTGTTGGTCAGCAGCCAGCATGCTATGTAAGGCACCAAGCGTATCTTTAAGTGGTGTAATATGTTTGTTCCTGTATTGGTTCCTTGTGAATGTTTGCCGTGGAATGCGTGCATTTCGTTAGCATGTACTGTGAGAAAACTGTACCGTTACACCCCTCTACTATATAAATAAGTTAATTTTAAATACGTGTGTGTATACACACACACACACACACACACACACACACACACACACTCGGGAAAAACTTGTCCGACAATTTCTCATAAATCGGAGGATGACATCAAGTGACCTTCGAAAGGAATGGGAAACATTAAGTGCTATGAAGTGCACTGCTAGGACAGTTCATATCAGGCTCCTAGAAGCAGGACTGAAACCCATAAAACGAGGAAGAAGCCCTTCATCAATGAGAAAGGGGGACAACCAGATTGGAGTTTGCAAAAAAGAAAATTATTCACAGACGGACACCCATAAATTGTGAAATGAGTGAAACAAAAAATTGTGCTGTGGTCTCAACATTTTCCATGGCTGTACACCCGTAACCCCCCCCCCTCCACACACACACACACACACACACACACACACAGAGTGAGACACAGCCTTTACCTTCAGATGGTGGGCTGTGGTATACAGCTTCCCGCAGCCATCATAACCACATCGGAAGGACTTCTCCCCGGCCTGCTGAGCTTTGGCTGTACTCCGGCTGCCGGTCTGGCTCTGGAGGACGATCTGACAGAGCAGAAGCAGAGGTTCGAACGCGGACGTGGGAAGAGCATGGTCAGAGCGGTCCCACATCAAGGCAGCAAAGCATCTTGGGGTCATACCTGCATCTGCATGCTTCCATCGGTCTCCGTCCCACCAACTAGCCCTGCGCTGGTCACACAGTCAGCGCTCTCCACCTGAGGCATGACAGACCAAGCCAGACAAGTCAGCTCCACTAGCAGAGAGACCATGGTGCAACTTTCAGGAATGTTCATCAGAACCAGGAGCACGCTTAATCAAACAGTCTAAATACGGCAAGGAATTGATGCGATTAGCATGCAGCATTGTAGCATGTGGTCATTGCTTGACCTCTGACTTTTTTTTCCTGCACCCATCCTGTCCAAAGAGTACCTGGCGTGTTCTTGGCTAGATTGTTAGATGGAAGCAGTGGCCCACCTTGGCAGTGTACTGCTCCAGCACACTGATGGTCTCGGGGTCGATGGCGCTGTCTGTGTGTAGGTCAGACACGGTGCCGTCTGCCTGAATGGCCAGGATGGTGTTGGACTGGGGCATCTGCACGGCGTGCTGGATATACGCCGTGGTTCCGTCCTCCAGCTGCACCGCCTGCAGGGCGCTCTGCTCATACGCCTCTGAGCACACAGGGAGAAAAACGTTAGCAAATGGCAACTTGGAACTAATGTCAACTAATGTTCAGGAACTATGCATATCAATGTGAAATAAATTAATCACATATTCAAATAAAGATCAAAGTTTATGTGCACTACAGTCTATGCTGTCACTATATACACACTTGGTGATGGAAATTATCACACACCTTTAGAAGTGTGATGAATGTAAGCGGTCGTTCCATCTTCAAGTTGTACAGCCTGACCATCTTCAAGTCTGAGACTGTCCCCTCCTGCAATGTCACACAACAAAGTGCTCAATACAACCTGACCATCAAACATATCTACTCCACACAATGGTTAGGCTCATCACACAGACAGATTATCTCAACTACTCACATCAATAGTGTAAAAAGAACAATCACTCTCGAGTGCGTACCCGATTTTGGCATCGATACGTGCTGGACGTAAGCAGCAGATCCATCATCCAGCTGGATGACCTGGCCGTCCATCAACTTTCCATCTGAAATGGAAACTGTGCACCTCAGTCAGACTAAGCTCATCCCACAACTGCCACTAGGTATTTTAACGCTCACATTATCCAACATCACTATTAGTATTACAATATTTCAATCTTTAATGGCACTTGCTGCTATACCTGAGTTGAATTAACAATTCAGCACTGAAATAGACCATGCATTAAAAAAAATAAAAAATAAAAATCATGCAGCTGATTTCTATGAAAATGAACTAAATACACTTTTATGCACCATGTGTAGGATAGTATGCAGTTCATGCTAGTCTTGTGGGTAGAATTTGTCCGCTTACCTTTGGGGTTGTGTATATATGCTGTAGACCCATCTACAAGAGTCACAGCCTGCAGACTTACAGTGTCCATGCTGTCTACCTGATCACCGTCTAGAGGGGCAAAAGAGAGGGGTGGTGGCTCACTTACAACTGAGGACATGTCTACAGGCAGCACTGAAGTAGCCAGTGGCTGCAGAGCTGTGCTGGTAGCTAGCAGAAAGCTCACCTGCTACAGCGACAGCCTCTGCCAGACAGAGGGTGACGTGCTGGGCTTCCCCTCCGCCGCCCTGGAACTCCGCCATGCCCTGTGAGTCACGGTTTATCTGAGCCAACAGCATGATTATCCTGCACACAGACACACACACACGCCGCTCAGTCCAACTGCAGTCAGTGGGGGCAGACTAGCGCACCAGACAAACCTGGTCTCCAGCAGTGCCCACTGATGGTGCGTATAGGAATCGCACAGACGTGGAGAGTGAGCAGGGCAGTAGTAATGGTTTACTCATCACATTTGGTATTGAAATCATATTCCACTTATAGACACTGACCAATAGCTGACCTCAAAGAGACAAGAACAAAAGAAGTTGGGCTTTTACATGTGATTACTAGTTTCAAATGTCCTCATGTGACCCCATATTTTCTCACAGCCTTAGGCAATGCCCTCTGGCGGGCTGCAATTGAAGGCTGAGGCCAGATATGACGGTCCCTGGCCTCATACCGATTCAGCCGCTCAAACCACAAACCTGAAAAGCAGTTCAGTTATTCTGATGAAACGGGGCCATTGTTTGGAAACAACACAGAAACTGGCCTTACAAATGGCTTTCTGTTCATTCTAGGGCTTAAGTTCTCAGAGTACCAACAATACAAAAAGCTTCTGTGTATACGTGAAATAAGACCCACAGTAAAAAAAATTATCAGCCTCTCTTCACATCCGTTCACTAACAAATTACCAGAAGTGTGTCAAAAAGGCAATGCTGTTTATTAATCAATATTTTGTGTAAAATGCAAAAGTATTTGTGTGAAAATTAGTTGAAGCTTTCAATTGATAATTTAATCAAACAACTTTTTTGTATTAAAAACACAATTGTATGAAAAAGCTGCAGGTATGGTTTTCATTACAATCATGGGGAAAGGTTATATCAATAATAAATACATCATATAGGTTATGTCAAACCATTCAGTGAAAATGCACAATATGGATCTCAAAGATATGCAAGGGGGAAATCATTTTATGACGTTGGAGACCATATAAAGACAAAGCCACCTGCACGCCCTGTCAAAAAAGGGGAGCATTGTATTTAGGCAAGGATTGTGTTATTTTTGTGCCATGGTAATTTTTAGCTACTCAAATATAGTCTTGTTAAAAAGTAATAACATATGGTATACAGAAAACGCTATTAGCCCAGTCTTCACTGTACTGGATACACCTAAATAAAAACACTGAAAGTGTCGCTGTAAAATAAACTAGTTTAACATAACAAAACGCCCGCGTTTTGCTGTTTTGAAAACGTCAGGTTCTAGTACCTGATTTGAACAATATGAATTTCAAGTAAGTTCATAGTAATTTTTCAACCGATTTTATCCTATCAACTATGTATTCCGGGATTTAAACAGGAAAAATTAAATGTAAATCACTAAACTATCTAGACACCTGATATACTGTACGGGTCTACGAATAAAACGCTTTAACGGTGCCCTTGGTTTTAAGATTGACGATTATATGTATCCGCCTTAAAACCGAATGCTTAACATTACGATGTTGAAAAGATTAAACTAATATGTATACATTATGTGCTACGCCATTAGTTTAAAATTAAACAAATAAGCACCAAGCAATTCATAAGATTAACAGTAAATGACAGTTCTATGCCTGTGTATTTTTGAAATTAGCTTAGCCACATGGCTAATATATCGCCAGGCAGCTACCAATTTAGCGAGAAAAATGCATCAGTGTCTAATATTAATCGGTTACTAAAACGGTGCACTGATTAAAATGTTTTGAAAGGGGGTCGGCACCACATTTCGGCTCCACGCCGAAACGCCTGGCTATGGATAAGGGGGCTCCTTTGCGGAGCAGGCAGCCAGCTGCGCTCGGTTAGCCACCTTCCTGCCTCCACCTAGCCGATGTAAGCTAACGTTAGTGCTAATTTAACCGCACGCTGTGCCTGCTGTCGCCGAGTTACATCCTAAAACTTAACGAAAACGCCCATCTATCTCCGTTCCATCGACCGCCGGCCTAAAGCTCAGCCATCCGCCCCGCCGGAAAGTGAAGCGATACATAGAGGCAAATCTAAATAACTATCCACAACGGCTAGCTAACAGGGATGCAAGAATCCATTAATTAATAATAAAACATTTTCGAGTTGCATTCCCTTTTATTATTTTGTTAATTCCGTAAGCGCCCGTGGCACTCCCCATCTCCAGCAGCCCTCTCCACTTTTCCCGCTGGAGATGGCTCTTTGAAATAAGGCACACTGGGTAAAAACACATTTATATACTAACCTAAATTTTCCAACAATTCCTTCGTCCGACCACCATGCATCAGGGCAGGAAACGTTCTGCGTCGGCGGCACCCTGAAACATGTATGGAAATAACGGGCGCTCGTGACGAGGGCGGGCCCATGCGAAGCTGGAGCATCGATTGGCCCAAAAAACTAGAAACCGCTATATCAACCATCTTATTGGGCAGTGAAGATTTCATTCATTCAAACCGTCGCCTGTGCCTGGATTTACACAGATTTAGGGGCATCGATAGGTCGCCATTCTGGTTTACGGTGAGTTCATGTTTGAAGAGTGTTGTGAAACATGGGAAACTATGCCCAAACCCAAAGTCAAATTTGTTCGTTGGGGTAGATATGATTGTCACCTGTATACATAATCTATGTAGCCACGTTAAAACGCTCACGTAAGCTTCTGTTATCTTGTAACGCGCGTAAAAACAGTTACGCGTCCATGACTAGGAGTAGCAGCAGACGGCCATTTTGAGAGATCCGAGGCGTAGATTGACAGAGCAAGGTGATGTGGGCAATGCAGTGAAACAAAGCCTAAAGCACCCGCGTCTACGGCTTCGACAACCTTACGGGCTCATTGCGTCTTTAAAAAAAAATAAAATATCGATTAACTGTTTGCTCACCATTAAAACGCATTAACCCTCTTCCGCGTGGGCTCACGTCAATCTGTATCTGTCTTGTAGCAATTTTGTAATATGTACTCCGCAGGCCTGAGGTGTTACAGCGTTAGCCTCGGCGCTAACGACACGTCAAATTAGCTGCATGCCTAAATGGAGGCCTTGGGTTTTGCCAGAAGCAGAAGTAAATAAAATCAGCAGCATCAGTCATATTAAAAGTAGTCAACAGTGCAGTCGTTACTAATAAACATTGTTTGCATATAGCCCTTTCTATTGATACAGATTTGTCTTGCTTTACATTTACATATTTCATGCTGTATGGGTAAGGGACAGTGCGCAGATGGGTGTAAAGTTTCAGATTTCTCTATCACAAAGTATAACTGCACTAATAATTGCAAGTGCAAAAACGTTATTTTCAGTAATCAATGACTTACTCTCCATCACAAATGTATACTTCCATAGGCATCTTGTTTCAAAAATTTCAGCACTACACTGTGCCTGCCATTTACCTCGATTTCAGCTACTAAAGCCTGCATTGTATTCACCACCATTTCAGTGTAAGTTACCACTCCATCAGTTTATCCCAACTCATTTTTAATATATTGTTGTATATATAGATGGTTTATCCATACATCAACCAAATGCTAGAGCTTCATGGTAGTCCAATTGTACATGCTTCAATGAAGTATTCAACCGACCTTCACTGCTTACACCACAAATTGGGTCGTATCCAAAGTGAACACCAAGAGCATTCTTTTTTTTTTCCAGAAACCCAGAGTGTTGCCATTTTAGCGGAAAAAGATGCCACTGACTACTGGACACAGTAACTGAGTACATTACAATTAGCCATAACCACAAGTTACCTGCAGAGTAACAATGTTACAGCCATTTTTTTTTTTTTAAATAGTCTCAAATGATATTAAAAATCTGCAGTCTGAAACAAGAGGCCGGGAGACCTGAACAATATGAAAAGTGCTAGTCATAAATTTACAGATATCAGGCATCACGTAGTGCTATGAAGTATCCAATATGCTACATATGAATACACTCGCTCATACCTTCCAAATGGCAAAGGGTGTTCAAGCCAGGCTCCTACAGAGTCCTGGCCAATATACATAACATGGGCATTTGTTAATGCAGTAAATGTAGACAAACACCACTTCCACAGGTATAAATTTAAAGGGTGCCATTCTAGCCTATACCGTGAGACTGAATTAAACATTTAGTCCTATAGTCAATTGATCACCGTATGTTTTTGCCTGCATTTTGTTTAATGGTGAAAAAAAAGCTGCCGTCATGGTATCCTATCCAGACTCCATATGACAACGTTGTTCAGCGCTTTGTTTTCAATTCTTGCTTCATGTTCAAGTCCTTGGTTAGTTTTCCCAGCCATTGGTTGCATTTGGTTGTCTTCTCACATCTTCTGGTGCTATGTCCAAGTAAATACAGTCAAATTGAAGAGTGAGAGAGAAGAACCAGTTCTGAAACCACTACTTGAGGGACAACACAAGCTTTTTCACTTCACTACAATCAGTCACAGAGTAAGAAAAGGAAAGGGGTTTCAATTCATTCCTGGAGCACTGCCTCCGAAATTGAAGTTGGTTGGCACCACAGGGGCTGTGAACTTGTATCCGCCGTGCTTCTCAATCATTTTTGATTCTGGAACCAAAGACCATTAAAATTCTTAGCAACCAGAAAACTCCTAGTCATTTTATATTAAGCATCAAAGCAGAAGAGAAAAGTACCGTGTGCAGCCCGTCTCTGGTCTGCAAGTGTGCCGATATCCTGAAGCTGTTTTCTCTGCTCTTCATCTAGAGTCTGTATGAGGGCCTGGTACCATGCTGGGTCACGGCTCTGAATATCTGAAATGGAAGCAAGAATGAAGCTCTAGGTGGATACTTCAGAAAGTCATTCTTGCTCCTTTCATCAAAATTTACCATAAGCTTCTGTTATTTGAAGATACTTTGCCTTACTTTGCAAAATCACTTTGAAGATCTGGTACTCGTCCACTGGGTTGTCCTCATCGTCTACAGCGGTAGTATATCCTTCGAGAGCAGTCTCCTCTGCATCATCCTCCTCCCAATCCTCATCATCTCCATCCTCACCCGCCTGCTTGGCTAGCATCTCCAAGTACTCCTGGCCCTCCTCATCGATATCATCCTCATCACTGCCAAGCTCCACTACAAAATTAGCACAATTATCGCAATCAACACAAGTTTAAGTGTTCGCAAAAATACACAAATGGTTATTTACAACTCGTTTCATGATTTCAATACATATACACAAGTTGGCAGCTCCAAATGGGTTTCAGGTTTAATTTTGGCCTATCTGACCTACCATTTTCCTCGTCGTCCTCTCCATCCTCGTCGTCGTCGTCGTCCTCATTCTCGTGCTCCGCCCTGCACGCATAGGCCCTCTTGAGGCCACTGAAGAGCAGGATGGCAGCAGGAAGCAGCTGTCCAGCCACCTGGTTGACTGCTTGCGGTCTCTGCTCCAGGTCTATGAGGGCGCACAGGCCCAACACACACATTTTCCTGTCGTGTAGTCTGTCAAAACAAACCCCACTTGTGTTAATATCGGGAAAATAGTATCCTTAACAGTAAAGTATTGGTGGAAATGTTAACCTAAAATACATGTATAATTTGAGTTTTAGTTTCCCATGATGGGGAAATGACCCCAAGGACTAGTATGAACTCATTCTGATGTCTAGAACATCTTGTGAGCAATAACCATAATGTAAGAGCAGTCTGACCCCAGGAAGCAGTCGACATCCTTCAGCCACTGTGAGATGAAGTGGTTGGTAATTGGTTCTGTGTTGTTGGGGAAGCGTAGATTCTCCAGTGTATTCAGCAGCAGCGGGGGGCTGTAGTAGAGGGCAGCAATGGCCACCTGCAGGCACATGGTCCTCAGTTCGCTGGTCTTCACCTCACGAGTCAGCCTTTCCAATGCCGTTGTCACAAAAAGAGGTACGACCTGTGAGGGTAAAAAGAAAAAAAGATATATATATATATATATATATCAATGTATCCAAGGCAACGGGAAGCCGACTAGTAAAAGAGTGACCCAACTGTTTGACAGCAACAACTTGCCTGGTCAATGCCACGCCCTTTACATTGCAGTATGACGACCTCCAACAGCTTGGCTGCATTGCACTCAGGATCCTCCCCTGGATCCCCCGTCAAAATCTGGGGGGGGGGAAAAAAAAAAACCACAAGAGGCTCAAATTCGCTTCCCAAAAAGGACACCAGACTTCACCTTCCAAGGACAGTACAGCCGGACAAATACGCTCCATTATATATACTGGCACCCAGATTGCTGAATGTGAAAGAGTGGATGAAAAAGGGAGCGGACACATACCTTCTTGCACATGCTATAGATCATTTCAAGGTATTTGGTGTCAGACAGCAATGTGTCTGTGTCGACTGTAACGTAGTTGTGCAGGAGAGGCATCATGTCTGAAAGATAAAAAGTAGTTATCAAGTAAGATTTAAATAGCCGGGGGTGATGGATGGCTTAGAATGTACTAAATCCAATCATCTCATAGCAGCTGTGCTGGAAACATTAGACCAATGAACCATAAACAGACACCATACCTGTGAAATAATCAAAACCATCCTGCTGGAAGACCTCAAAGACCAGCGGCAGAAGCTGCCACATCTGCGGGGACACTTGCTGACATGTCAGACTGTGGGCCAGAGATAGGATCTCCTCGTAGAACTCTAGAGGACCAAACACACAGAAACAGCACCGTAACGTAACACCGAAAGTGACCAGCTCTCATTTAAGTGCCAAAAGTACAGGAATTTTGTAGCAGGAACTTCAACACTCACCCAAGACATGCTGCTGAAGGACAGTTCCTATCACTTGAAGACAGATGCCCTCTAGTTGCTGGGTGATCTAGAACAATCAAGTCACAGTTTTGACTCAATTTGTCCCATTAGAGGGAACCATACATTACTTGTCACTCTACAAAACACATTGCATATAGACTTTGCACACGGATGGAGACACTTTAATCACTGCCTTGGATAGTACAGAAAACACAGTACTGTACCAAAGTTGGAAAAAGGAGTCAACATGAAATAAGACACACTGCACTGGTGTCTGCAGTAATGATTAATGTTGCCATGAAAAATTTGACAAAGGATCACAGTTTGATGTCATGGCTAGGGGTATGCAAAAATATATTTTCCCCCCCAAGTCATCGTATTTAAAAAAAACTGTCCGATTCATATTGATCTGTGAAATTCATGGATCAACCCTTTTCTGGTTTTATAGGTTAATATCCGCAATAGTTACACAGGGGTGTACTGGACCGTATTTCAATGCAGATTTCAGTGCCTCATTTTGGTGTCTAATTTCAGTGTTGATTGACATATTTGCCCTCTGGTGCTCATCCAACAGGAGCATCACCGCACCTCACGGGCCGTCGTTAGTTAACGTTACACTTGCTCTGATGTCAGTAGATGCGTTAGTGAATAGCTACCTTAAACAAGGTTTTCCCCCAATGTAGCTTGATTTGTGGATATAATAATGCATTTTGATCACTGGACTCTTACGGAGGTACAAAGACCAATGTCAGCACATTTTGAGAGCTGGGTGCTTTGCTATATATGTAAATAAAAAGGAAGGCACATTTTGATAAGTATGATATATAATATTTGTGTGATATTTTGATTGGAAAATGTAAAATGGATATGAAGTTTCATGTTCAAATTATTTAAAAACAATGAAAAAAGTTACATTTGTTTAGAAACTGTTCAGGGAAGAGGTCAATACAATAAAAGTCTGCATAGTTACAAACCTATGTAATCATGTAACAAGCTATCAGCCAGATGTGCAGGCCTAACCCTTCTTTCAGAGCATGTGTGAGGACCCCTCTCTCCATGCAAAAAAAAGCTTTTGACCAGCTATTCTTTTTAGTCTGTTTGCACTTTGAAAGGAGGCAGGTTGATTTTGTTTAAGGAACTATACCTCTGTCCCTCAAAAAAGGTTTTGGTATACAAGCTTTTGGTCTCTTTAGTGGTTTTCAGTTTTTCCCAGTGACTCTACATTTATAGATTCGTGATTGATGTAGACCTTTTTAAACAGCTCTACAAATATCGAAAACCATTACATAGTATTCCATATCTCATTCCCATCGAATTGATATTGAATCAGAAGCGGATCAAATCGTTAGCTTGTGAATCGGAATCAAATTAGGGCATCAGTGCCAAAACCCAGCCCTAGTCACGCCCATGTTCAGCCTTCAAAAGCAGTATGAGGAAAAGATTCAACCACATTTCCTAGAGCTCCAGGGGGTAGCCAGAAAAAAAAATGGCAGGAGGAGAGAGGAAGCAAGTGCTGGGGAGAGAAGCGTGGACTTTACTACTGAGAGCACGTTGCTACACTAACCTCTTTGTGATCCTCCACAACACTGAGCAAGGTGTCAATGGTGTTAAGGATACCCATGGCTGTAACAGCCTTGTCATCACCGCCCTCCTCATCAGGGCCCGTCTGGATAACCTGGTTAAAGGTCATGGCCTGTGGAACAAATGAGCAGACTGGTCATATGGGTTTCATCTTCAGTGACATCATCACTTACATCATCGGAGCTCTAAAGCACAGTACAGCAGTTAATGGCTTGCATAATAATCTGATTACACAGGAAATGGCAGCTCAGCAATTAACATTCGGCTGCCTCACCAGGTGCTGGGTCATCTCGACGGCGATGGGCGTGACCTCCTCGCTGTACTCGCAGATCATCTTCTGAATGACGTTAGTGAGGTCATCGTTCTCCGTCTCCCGCACGATGTGGAGGAGCGCCTGCATCACCGGCCGGATGAACGGGGTGATGTATTCCTTCGCTGCGGGCAGGCAGGAACATTTAGTTCTCAGTTCTCCACCGAATGATGTCCATCGATCCAACCTTAACACTGTGCTCTCAAAGTACTTTAGTGGGACACCATTATATTTAACAGTGATCCCCAACAGACATACTGCACATTATCAGATTTGAGCAAAGTTTGGAAAAAAAAAGCAACACTTACGTACACCATTAACCATTACTAGTTACTTAAGAACCACTATAACCTGACAGTCATATACTGCATAACTGTCCTTATATTCCAACAGCTGGTCTGTATATATCTGCCCAACTACCTCCCACAGCAGCAAATTTAGCTTGTAAAATAGCCTTAATGCCTTTGTGATTATGAACGGCAGAGCGGAAGCATTCCCCGCTGATGCAGCTCTGATCTCAGAAAGTCACCTTTTTCCTGGTTGCTAATGAGCACTTGCAGGGCAATGGCTGCCTCCACCTTGACAGGCATCTCATTGTCGTTGATCAGACAGAGGCGGGTCAGCTCGAGGGCCGTCTGCAGGTTCTGGTCGATCTTAAACTTCACCTCGCAGAAGTAGTGCAGGACCCAGCAGGCCTGGGATCAAAGGGAACACAAAGTCAGGAGCCTGATATGTCACTCGCACCAGCTAAAGAACCGGCTCTTTACGTCACTAGTGCCATTTCCACTGACCTACATTTTGAAGACGCAAACTGAAACGTTCAAATAGTGCAAAAGAACATCCCAAATATCACAAAAAATGTGTCCGCTTGTGTTTTTACAGCGAGTTGGAAAAGTAGTAAACCACTGAACTACAATGGTAATTTGTGGAATTTGCAAATTGGTAGATACGTATAATACAAATCTTCCAGAGGTCCTCATGGAAACCCATGGAAAGCCTACTCCACACTGAAGTACAGGACATGAATCTTTATCTCACAGGATGAAAGGAAAGTATGACATCATTAATAGAAACATGGAATTTGCAATTTAACTCTCAACATTGAAAATTAGCTTGTAATTTGCACACTTTAATGAAAACACAGTGACTTAAGAGTTCCACTAACAGGCAGCTGCAATGCAGAACACATGAACTACACTCACTGAAAACTATGACAACAGTTTACAAGTCACGTCTCCTTACCCTTGCCCTCATATAGCCCAGTTCGCTGTGGAACAGTGGGAAGACATGATTCTGTAACATAAACTCCATCTGGTCCTTATAGATCTTTTTCTGGAAAAAGAGAGAAAATTGCCATGTTAAACCAACGTGTGTGTGTGTGTGTGTGTGTGTCATATATATATATATATATATAAAAATAAAAACTCATTGGACAAATTATCTTGACCCCAAAATGGCATAACTGATCTGATCGGCATGAATCTAAAAGGGCAGGCAGATACTTCACCTTGAGTAAAATTTCAGCCAGTGAGCCAATCATGTGCAGAGCACCATCTTTTTTCCGTGGGTCAGTGTTGGGCTCCGTGAGGATCTGATAGCAAAAGCCCATGGTCTTCTGTAGTACCTGCAAAGTCAAGAAATCCATCAAGCAGCACATCAGCATAACTGCTCAAGCTAGGAATTTAGTTGGGGGTTGACTGGTTGGTTGCTTGGTTGGATGTAGGAGATTATGGAGGCTGGTCAGTGGTGGGGTGTCTGAGCGACATCACTAGACCAGTACTATGATCTCCAGTGTCTCTGTGGCTGCAGGTGAGGAGTGAGCACTGCTGTCTGTCTGTAAGACACAGACGGACAGCAGCACTATACATGGACAGACACCATACACTCCAGCCACCAACAGCCAGGCAGCCCTCGCTCAACGTCTACTTAGTCATGTCTGTCAGTGCACATCTGTATTAAAGTACTAGGCCTTGCTGGGCTACAGAGAAAAAAAAAAGAACTTTAGGACCAAGCAACAACTGGTAAATGAGGAAACATGACAAACAAACACTAAGGTGCTAGAAGCCCGTTCCTGTACATACTTCTTTCCTCTTGTTGCATGACGTGAAGAGTAGGGTCTGAGCAGCTGTAGTTGGGGAGATGAAGTCCTCGAACACATCTATTCAGCAGGAAACGAACAATGAACCCAGGCTTCCTCTGCAGCTGGCAACCTAGCCCAGTGCTAATGAGCCTCATCAAGAACTATGAAGCATCATTCACAAATTCTCCATTTAACCATAATTAGCATCTTTTTGGGAGACATTAAGATTACAGTTTGTGCTGATATTAAAACCTCGTTGGCCAGAGCACTCATCCCTACCAAACTTCATGCGGATATATTCATAGGGGTCTTCCTGCCACAGCTCTTCATCACTGTCTGTGTAGCACATGAGGGGGAAGACCACGTCCTGAATGATGCCCTGAAAAGACGACCAAAGATTAACAGATACACACAACTTAAGCTGATCTCCACCATTTGACTTGCGTGTGAAGTAATTATGCAAAGACATCTCAGATACCTGGATGTGGGGCTTGAGGTTCTTCCAGGTGACGGCGTGCCCAATTCCCTGGTTTATGTAGTTGAGGGTCTGCTGCAGGACCCTGGGGGCTACGTATTGCTTTTCTTTATACTGATACAAGACCTTTAACAGCACCTGCCGACGAGAACCATACCCAGTCACTTCCCATTGAGTCAACCAGAACGCCAAGCAGCTACACACGAAAACTGAACAAAAAAAAAAAAACTTACCTGCTGTGCAGCAACTGCATAGCCCTTGAGGAAGAGCTCAGCGAACTCTGTGTACTCTTTGGTGGTGTTTCCCGGGCTGCCATATCTACGACAGAGAGCAATACCACGATTTATCCGAACGCACCTCAAGCCAACCTCAAAGGATGCCTGAAAGCACTCAGCAAAGGCTGCACAGGTGGTGAGACGGGGAGGATCCTTGCCTCTCAAAAAGCCGGGCGAGGATGTGCAGAGCCCACTTCTTGGCCTTCCACCAGGGCAGCTCCGGCCGGTCGTCCTCGTCCACCTGCAGAGTCTCCTGCGGTGGGGAAGTAGAAACACAATCCAAACCTTCAGATTGATCAAAAAAATAAATAAATAAGGATTTCCGACCTCCATTATCCACACTCTCCCATTTCTTCATACATCAGTCTGATTCAGCTGTTTCAGCTGAAAGGGAATAGTTTTTAGTTAATTACAACATCCATATTACCGTATTGGCCTGAATATGAGACAACCCCAATTATAACATGACCTCCCCACTTTTCCGCAACTATTTTTAGAAAAAGTTTTCGCAATACCAAATCTGACCTTTATTTAAAAAATATTTTTTTGACAAGATCATATAACAAGTTAACCAAGAACCACCAAAAAGCAGGCATTCGGAGTACAAGTGCATTAAACAGCCAAAGCTCCAAAAGTTTTCAATGAATCAGACCCACATGAAGAGGCTAAAAAAATATATTGCGCAGAAAGGTTGAGCCATATAAATAAATGATAAGATAGCTCTTAAAATTAATCTTACTATCCTTATTAACAGCCAGTATGGGCTTAACAGTAGCAGCGGCACAGCCAAGGAAGCCAGCAATTCACACGACACTCAGGGATACACGCTAAACACACGCATTTCCAAGGAAGCCAACAATTCCCATGACAGTCAGGGATACACGCTAAACACACGCATTGCCAGGGAAGCCAACAATTCACATGACAGTCAGGGATACACGCTAAACACACGCATTGCCAGGGATGCCAACAATTCACATGACAGTCAGGGATACACGCATTTCCAAGGAAGCCAACAATTCCCATGACAGTCAGGGATACACGCTAAACACACGCATTGCCAGGGAAGCCAACAATTCACATGACAGTCAGGGATACACGCTAAACACACGCATTGCCAGGGAAGCCAACAATTCCCATGACAGTCAGGGATACACGCTAAACACACGCATTGCCAGGGATGCCAACAATTCACATGACAGTCAGGGATACACGCATTTCCAAGGAAGCCAACAATTCCCATGACAGTCAGGGATACACGCTAAACACACGCATTGCCAGGGAAGCCAACAATTCACATGACAGTCAGGGATACACGCTAAACACACGCATTGCCAGGGAAGCCAACAATTCACATGACAGTCAGGGATACACGCTAAACACACGCATTGCCAGGGAAGCCAACAATTCACATGACAGTCAGGGATACACGCTAAACACACGCATTTCCAAGGAAGCCAACAATTCCCATGACAGTCAGGGATACACGCTAAACACACGCATTGCCAGGGAAGCCAACAATTCACATGACAGTCAGGGATACACGCTAAACACACGCATTGCCAGGGAAGCCAACAATTCACATGACAGTCAGGGATACACGCTAAACACACGCATTTCCAAGGAAGCCAACAATTCCCATGACAGTCAGGGATACACGCTAAACACACGCATTGCCAGGGAAGCCAGCAATTCACACATCTGGCATGACACTCATGCTTTTCTCACTCACGCTGAGCTCATGCTCAGGCAAGAAATCATATTTGGCGCCATCTGTTACTTTTATTGTCTAGACCCCAAATAAAAGACACCACTTTCAGACGTATTTTGAGGGGGGGGGGAGTCTTATATTCAGGTCAACAGGGTAAGTTACACAACATAGAAAGAAAAAAAATTAAATCTAATTGCACATGGACAGATTTCAGCTGTGAACTGTCCCAAAAAAAATTTAATTCTGTAAGACGCATAACTAAAACACAAAAACTATTAACATTTACAGAAATTAACTACTGCCTACAAAATAGAGCTCAGAAAATCTGCAGATTATACCTGAGGAACATCTCGATCCACCACAGTCTTCAGAATCTCCATCCACTCTGCTAGGTTCTGCCGGTTAATCAGCTCCAATGGCAGGTTGTACTGTTGGGATATCAAAACAGAGTTGGCATGATGACAAACTAGGTAGAAAATACAAAGGTTACAAGAATTCAGCCATGGAATCCCTCCATGTTATCTTTGGCATGCTGGTCATGCCAACAGTGATAGAGATAAGAGGCACAGGGCAAAATAGTGATGGAGACAGCCAGGGGACCTGCGGTGATGTCACGCTACAAGAGCCTCGTCACCCTAACAGATGGCCCCGCAGCAATGCCACCCACACTTCTGTCAGCGGGTCCGGCACAAACTGGACGCATTTCAACAGACAAGAGCAAGCGGCTCACACGAACTCCTCGATCCTCAACCCAGCTTAGCGGCCAGGAAGCACCCAGACGCATAACCTTAGAACGGAGGTCACCATAAATAGCACAATCGGTCTGATGTTCACAGGTTCGCACCGAAGAACAAATTTAGGGTCACCAGGTGGATGGGCGCAGGGCAGTACCTGAAAGAGAGCGTAGAGGATCTTGAAGATCTGCTTTTGGACAAGTACAGAGTCGCTGGAGGAGTTGGGCAACAGCTGGATGAAGCGATCTTTCAGCATGGGCATGAAGATCTGCATGGCCGCCACCAGCGGGCTGCGCTCGTCCGGCTTCTTGTACCTACGCAGTGAACCACCCCGTGTCAGCCAGAGCTGCTTCTACCATCCTTAAGAATACCACAACCCCCTCGAACATGAGCCTGCGACAGCACCAGGCGGGACTCTTACTCATAGTTCTTGACCAGCTGGTAGAGGCAGAGCAGGATGCCCAGCCAGCCGGCGCTGTTGTCCGACTGAAGGTAGTAGCCGATCTTGTCCACGATGGCTGTCCACTTGCCGGGGTAGTCATGCTTGATCATGTGATGAATGCACGTCGTGAGCTGTACCCTGAGCAGAACACCGTATCAGAAGAGGGCAACAAAATATGGGGGAGGTCTGTGAGGATGCAGCCATGCCCCAGCCAGGAGAGCTTACCGGATACGTTCGGGAGAGTGGATGATGGCCTCCACAATGTTGTCCCGGATGAACTGTCGGTCCTCGTCAGGAATGTTGGTTACAGGGGCTTCTGCACTCAAGTTCTCCCCCTCACTCCAGTACTGAGTTACCATGTTCTTCAGGTAGATCACACCTGAGAGTCAGAACAAGGTCAGCCAGGCTATCCCACAAGTTATTGGATGATGACTCATTTGCCTCACTGATACTGGCCGGGACGTCACAGATACTCCAACTAGCCAAGGAAGCTTGTGCGATATCTTAAATCCCAGTGCTGCTTTTTTGAGGAATATCAGTTCACAATCAGGTTTACCCTTGAAATCCCACCATGCCATTTCAATTGCTGAAGTCACAGGAAGCCACAATCAAACTGGGCTGGGTCAGACTTACACCCCTGAGGTTCTTAGATCCATTCATTCCCTTTGGGCGCACTAACACCACAGCAGGACCTGGAATACAGGTCAACGGCACCATCGGCCAGACATCAAACTGCTGACACAGACGTGTGTCAGCCAAATGGAATAATCCCGCCTTTTACTGCTGACATTGCAGGATATCCGCTGAATACCCTCGACCTCCCCAAAACACACCACCTGTCTGTACCTCTACAGGGCTGTGTGGCTCCACCTGATTTATGGCACAGTGACCCATCCTGATGTCACACCCCCCCCCCCAAACCAGACAATCTAACCTTGCACTCGGCTCATTTGAATTCCCTTGGCACCATTATCATCGGTTTCCTCTCCTTGTCTTGCAGGTAGGTGACCACAAAGACAAGAGGTTAATGTAATTCTCATAACATGGGTGCAATATTAAATTGCAGGTTCCTTGTTCTCATGTCATATCTAAACTAGTGGGTAACCTTCAAAGCATAGCTGACGCTAAAATTAACAGGAAATATTTTGATGCGTACGTATTTATAGCTACATATGCATGCCAGACAAAGTACGCAGTTCACAGTATCCATTATGCATTCATATACACGCCATGCACTTAAAGGAATTATATGCCATTGAGATTCTTCTTGCAAATATGTTGCCTAAACAGAGGAAGACGACACTGGATCAGCTTTCACCACAACCGGGCCTTTGCTCACACGGGTCACCTCATTGTAACCAATCACGCCAGTGGATGGTCCGTATGCTGGTCTAGATCGCTCCCCCCATCCCCCGCACCGAAAGACAAACTGCCGAGTCATGAAAGACCACGCCCACCCGGCACAGCCTTAAATTGGCCACATCCTATTGGAACAGAGCCTCCGTTCTCGGCCCAACGGCTGACGAGCTGCACCAATCACGACGACAGATCCTGCCAAGAAAAGCCCGACAAGCATTTTGGTGGCTTCTACTGCTTCAGTTTGTACTGAAGCCAAGGAAGAGTTCACTAAGGTACCAGTCCGTAAAATGTCCTCCGCACAAATATTTACAGAACCAGCACATAGACGGTTGCAGCTCCGTGGCTATAAGACAGATGAGGTGCCAAAAAGACTGTAAATAAGATTTACCCACTACTCTGTACTGGGAGGGGAAAAACATTCCAAATCAGGTACATAAGAATCAGTCCCTGTAGAGATTTTAATTAACGCTGTATATCGAGTGGCGGCTCAGCAGTGAATCACCCATTTTCACGCTTCAGTCTGGTCTACCAGTCCAGCAAGCTGCCAAGTACTCTGACAGGCATGTCTCGAGCCTGAGGGGCAGGGGAGTGAGCGAGGCCTTTCATTCAGAGGGCCGGAAAGCAGCACAGCGGCATTCCTTCAGAGCGCAAAATGCATCGAGCACTCACATGACCCTCGCCCTGCACATACCTCAGCCCAGCATGTTCACTGCACAAGTCACCACGCAATACTATTTATTTCCGAGCCGACACCACAGAAATCCGTGAAATACTGCCCGACGTTCTTTGCGTCATTGTCCTTTATTATTTATTGTTAATTTATACATTACCACGTTAATGTATAAATGTCTTTGCTGTCTAAATGTGTGTTGTTGTACAGGAAGCCTGCAGTTTCCTTTGGGATTAATTAAGTATCCATCTAGGGTTGTTCCATGCACAGTTTTCCCCATTTCTGATTACCATCTGCGGCTGCCTGTTCTCACATCGCATTGGCAATTTGCACACATTGCATGAGCGGTTACACGCTGCATCATCATACACTCAAGGAGTCCCATAAAGATGTTCAGCATATTACTGCATATAAAATCTCCACAGGACAGGGATTTTCAGTGAATACGGTAGAGTTCAGTTGAAGATGGGAGGGGTGTGTGGCTCAGTGGATTAGACCAGCGTCTGAGTGATTGGAAGGACTCCGATCCACCAGTCGGCTCAGTGACCTGCCCATCGGGCTCCAGAGCAAGGCCCTCAAGCCCCAACTGCCCCAGGGATTATTAGAAAGCAGGTTCAAACTTGTACGTCACTTTGGATAAAAAGGGTCTGCTAAATAAAATGTAAATCAGGTTCAACCAGTTCAACTGTTTCGGGGAAAATTTCAGCAGTGGGACTCAAGGTCTAGCTGATACGAGCAGTTTGGCGCTTCTGGCGTTTCCCCCTGAGGCAGGTGAAAGGGGTGAAGCTACTAAGGCCACTTTTATAGTGCGTTCGATTATCTCTCCAAATTCATAAATTCTGAGGTGCGTGACGTCATGTCCGACCAATCAAATCTCCCATCTGAGCTACTGAGATCTCGGAACAAACTTGGCTGCCTCCACGAACACGCTGTTGTGTGTTGTTGCTTTATATTTTAGCAGATTTGGAGCGAGATTCTTTTTTTCCCCCCGAGAGACAAACAAACAAACACGAACTAGTCAAACCACATTAAAAGCTTTGTAATATCTTAGTAGATCCATAGTGATATTGTTTTTGAGAGGCAAACAAACTACAAACAAACAAAAGACACTAACAAGTCTGGTAAAAATTTGATATTGCATGCTAGGATACTGTTTACGGTCATGATATGGCACTCTCTAAATCGACCACGTGCAATTACATTTATAACTATTAATACATTTAACAAAATAAACATTTTTAAATATTTATAAAATTGAATTACTGTTGAGTGTGCAAGCCAGCCATGTTGAAATGACGTCACAGGGATATCACAGACAAAATTCTGTCCGACATCAACATCGGAAAGGAGGCGTTTCCCACAGGAAGTGATGTTCTTCATGACGTTTTTATCTGACTTCCGACTCAGAGAGAAAATCGAACGCAGGATTAATCTAACCCTCCACAGCAAAAATCTAGCCACCATTTGTGCGTCTTCCTGCAGTTTGTTACTGGACTGATTACCTCAGTCCAGGGTCTTTAGTGTAATGAGAAGACCCCTAATTGTAATGAAAACCCCATCTTCAAAGGGAAACAATCTGCATCTGCCAAGACAGTGGATACACAGAACCTAGTCATTTTCACCGAGCAGCCAATCACACTTAAAGCTTGTGTGTCGGTCTCATGACTCTAAGCACCCGGCGCTGAATCGTGCAAGAATGAGGCTGGGGAAAAAAATCTATGCAGTCAGGAAAACATTCTGGCACAGGGCGTTCTGTTTACCGAGCTGGAATTACGCAATGTTTTTCAGCTGACCGAAGTGATGCAGGACCTAAAACACCCTTAATGAGGGGGGGGGGGGTTGGGGAGGTCAATCGGCATGTGAATGACAGAAGTTTCAAACGGGGCAGATAAAAGTCATTTCAGCCCAGTGTGACCTCAGCACATTTACATTTCTTTGAGTCGTTTGGGCAGATGACCATATAGGGGACACAGGCATGAAATACTTTTATGCATCAGCTGAATCTTCCCTTTGTAAGGCCAAAGGAAGAGTCTAAACACTCTGACATGGGACAAACCATGAAGAAGGAGTTCCAATACATTAAAGCCCCCTGATCTGAATGAACAACCAATTCCCATGTAACTGGCTTCTTGGCCTTCTGGGAAAGATTCTCACTTGACATCAAACATCTCATTGTGGGGGTGTTGGGAGAGGGGGTAGCAAGGTCAGAGGCAGAAAGTGACAGGTGGTACCTAGGAGAGGTCACAGTGGTCATGGGGTTGTTTATAGGAATGGCGGAGTGTCCATTTCACACCCAGCACTTCCAGAATAGTCTCCTGACATCACAACATTGGAAGCCTGGGGGTTCCCGACTCAGTTGGTGGTGGCGGTGGGGGGGGGGGGGGGGGGGGGGAGGGGGGTGGAGAAAAGAAAAGAGCCTAACAAATCCTAATCCAGCACACCCCACCCCTCACCACAAGCCCAGCACCCAGACGGCCAAGGCTCACCTGCTTGCCTGACAGGCAGGTCGAGCTGATCAGACATAGTGACCTGCAGCAGCGTGGAGACAAAGCTCACTTGACTGTGGCCCTGGGGAAGCAGGAAAAAAAAAACACAGACTCAGTGCTACAAAAGAACAGTATGTCTGCTGGATAGATGCTTACACAAGCACGCTTTTGGCAAATAACTGAATGGAAATCAGAGCACAAACATTAGGCAGTGTGGGAGGTCCAGGTGAGCTGGGGCTGTCTTCAAATGATGTTAATAGACAAATGACTGTACAAAGTGCTCCCCGATACCTATGAATCCAACATGCTATTTCATAGGGATTCTCCAACAGGACACTATGAGGTCAAATCTTTAAGTTTCAAAACACTCACATGAACAAAAAAGGCATCAGCATGCGGCTTACTGGGTCAAGGCCCATGACCAGAAATGTGAAATCCCAGGGTCAGCAGAGTGATGTCACTGTAGGGTCCCAGGGCAAGGCACTTAACTGTCAGTTGCTGGAAATGGCTAAGCTTCCTTTTTTTTTTTTTGAATGCTGCCTTTGATAAATAAAATGCAAAAGGAATCACAACGGAATCGGTCGAAGGTAAACGAACCGAAAGGGTGCGGATCTCTTCGGCGCGAAATCCGAGTTCCACAAACCTTCCCTGGTGGAGGTGGGGGCCAGAGGATGCGCTGCTTCTCTCATCCCCAGTGCAAAGCAGCCCCCCCCCCAAGCATCCAAGAAGCAGACCCAGGAAGCAGCGCGTGGGCACTGCGTGTCAGCCGCCCGCTGGAGACAACGCAGATGGCAGCGGGGACATCACCTCCCCCCTGCTCCCCCACCCCCCCACAAACCACCACCCTCAGACAACTGGCACTTGCATGCTAGCTTTTGTTCCGCTTTGTCCAGTAACTCATGTTTAAAACAAACAAAGGGGATTTCACTCCATGTCCCTTTACATATTGTACTATTTGTGGAGAAATATCTTGCCAAGGAGATTTCACAAGTGAGCTGCCAGCCTCCTTCCAAACCCGAGAAGGCAGACATCTCTCACATGCCACACCCCCTCAATTAAAAAAAAAAAAAAGACCAATTCTGGGGGTCTCTGGAACTTCAGGGGTTGACGGAGGCGCTGGGGGGGTCCTCACCACCACGGCGCTCCGGAAAATTCACTCCGGCCTTTCCTTACAAGGACTGTCTGACACAATGCCACCTCTTAAAAGGACATTTCCGCTGATGACAAAACCCAATGACAAAGACGCCAAATAGAAGAGATGCTAATCAGTGTCACTGCGCTGACATGGAAATTAAACCAAAAAACTGACATGCATTAAGAAATCAATATTCAAGTTGCGTCATTTTGATTTTCCGTAATGGTGACAATGTCTTACAGCTCCTACTCCCTCAAGTGCCACTTTTTAAAAAAATGTACTGCAGACAGATGAAACAATGCTACTTTCTCTGGACGTATTTCTGATGCCTGTGGTTTCGAAAGACCCTGGGGGCCCTTTGGCCGGCTAACAGCGCTGGAATGCAGCGTAATCGTCCCACATGAACGCATCAGCAAAAGGCGCCAGAGCCACATGCCGCCTGGAAGCCACACTGGAGAGCGCAGCCCTGCCAGCATCAATCACGGCTCCCTGACTCAGCCCCTGACCGAGCTTCCTCTGCTCCCCCTGCGTGCACGCACTCCACTTCCTCCCCAGCTCCAGAAAGGCCTGCAAGGTCCATATCCTCCCCACAAAAGGCACAGAAACACATCTCTAACACCCATGTTCCTATTAACAGAGAGGCATCTTTAAGAGCTACTTTTATGTGAGAAAGTTCTTTTTTTAAAAACCAGAACAGGCTATTTCCCCCACTCTCTGCAGTTATCACCGCACTTCAAATCCATCTCTGCATACCACACAATGAGTCACATCCAGGGCAGAACTAAAAACAGCTCAACGGCGCAGTCTTACAAGCGATGGATACCATCATTCTAATCCAGTAGAGTTTCATTATGTATTGAGCAGCGGGCATTGGGCATTCAATGCCTCAGTCTTAATGTCTATTATGCTCACGCCTAAATATTTTGCGCGTGTGTCACAATGGATATGAAATGCAAACAAACAAGCTATAGGTGTTAAAATGGCGGGGAAATCAGTTTACTAACCTAGGCACAAGAATGTCCATAAGTGGCTTCCTATTCATCACTGGGATGATGCCATTTTTACAGTAACGTACGGTTTTTTTTAAGTTACACATTCGCCAGCATGTGCGCCTTCATTAGTCATCCAACTCGTTTCAATGCGCCCATGAATGACGCCCGCAGGCGGCGGGGAGCGTCCCCTGTACAGTGCCCGGTGAGAAAGCGTCAAAGGCAACTTTTCTACTCCCAGAACAGCTCATAAACTGCCCACAAGTGCCCACAGACAAATCCAACCACGGCTGGTCTTGTGAGATGAGGGGGAAGTGTAACCACATCTGTGAAACAAAAACGTCCCACTAGATCCACGTGTTTCCATGTAGACATCCATGTCCCCTCCAGGTTTAAGGCGATATCAGAAGATGCGAGTGATTATAATCGGTCCCGATTGTCAGTGGTTGAACGCAAGCCTTCGGTTAGTCAGTGGACGGATCCTGCATCCGAATGTGTGGACATTAACGTCCCGGCGACAGTGGACCAGTATTTAAATCCGTGCGAATTGTGAGTCAGCATAAATGTGCGCGGCACACGTGAGAAACTCGGGACTCCGAAAACTTATTTCAGCACAGAAATCCGCCTGACAAACTTACACCAACTCACTAAGTCCTTATCTGCCTACGCGACTGCGACTCTTCCGCCGGTTGTAAGACCGGTCAAAATAAAGCAAAAAAAAAAAGTGTCCCCGGCGGTTCTCTTGACCCATACTAAACGGCCAGCCGGCTATCCGCGCTTCCTCGCCGGCTAGCGAAGCAGAGCGACAGCTCCACGTTTTCGGGCGCTAGCTGGCACATTGGGCTAACACGCTAGCTAGTTCAGTGACGGCCTCTGACGCGATCGCTACATCAACTCCAAGCGCAAATAAACGCGTGAATGACTAGCATGCTGAATACTTTGGTATTTATTAAACATTTCGAAAGCGTTTAAATGGCAATTTTGACATCTGATCGGTGCAAGACATCTTCACCCCCCCATACCTCAGCACAAGCGAGGCTCCATACTATTCCTTCCGTGAGGCCCGATTCACCCAAACCAAATCCGTACCTCATTCAGCTGCCTCTCCGCAGCCTCCCGCAAGCTCGGGTCCATGGTTCCCCGAAGGGCCTCGATAAGGGAGTTGGGATCCATGTCTAGAGTGTGTAGCGGCTCGGTTTCGGTTGATTCGGCGAACTATGCTGTCCCAGTCGATGCGCACATGGACGCGGCGAAGCCCAGCTGCCGGCGCGAAAGGAAGAGCTGAACTGAGTACCCGGATAGATCAGCATCGCGCGACACTTCCGCCACCGCTGCCCGGGGCTCCGGGAGATGTAGTCCTAAACAATAAGCGCATACAGACGGGAATAACAGCAATGCGTCATCCCCATGCGCACTTGCAAATTTAGGCAACAGTAAAATACTTTCATTGTATATGAACCTGTATTACACATGAAACCATTATAAAAGTAAGCCGAAGAGTCATAGAAACAAAGTATGTCAAATTCTACTTCTAATAATTCTACACCAGAATTTTAAATTAGTAAATATTCCGATCATTTGCGTGTTTTAGTAATGATATTTATATTATTATTGCTATATTAAATTTATATTCTGGCATTACGGATCTGTGTAATATTAACACGGATTTACACAGTTTGTCAATTTAACTGTCGTGTGTGATTTTTCCTCAAAAATGATTAAGTGTAATAAATGAATGACTCTTAATAACATAGAACAGTTAGCCTGAAATTACACCCGCTAACAAAAATACTTACAAATAGTTTGTACACAAATGTAGCACTTTTAAAATTATATTCATAAGTGATCGATCCAGCTTTACGTCAAAATATTTAAGCAGTATACTATATATATATATTAATGTGACTGCTAAAAATCGGTCTCGGAGCGTATATTTTTACGTTGTTAAAAGCGACTTTTTGTTCAAATATAACTATAATTATTTATGCTCGTTTAGGGCCATGCGGCTCCAGGCCTGTGGTAGGAAGGGGGCGGCGCCTCAGGTGGCCGCCGGGCCGCCAGCACCGCCTACCAGTGACAGACTGCCGCCGATCGTTCGCTGTCCGCTTGGTACACGTCTGGGGTGAAGGGTCACGGAGCCGGTGCAGAAAAGGACGCCCTTAAACCTCGCTGCGATCTGCTGCTTCGTGACGGGTGGCCGTCCGCCTGAGAGGAGACCTCGGCGGCAAAAACACGCAAAAATGGCTAAGAAGCGGAGAGGAAAGCAAGAGGCGGACGTCGATACGACAGAAAAGCTCTCGGAGAAGGAAACGAAGCCAGGGGGCGATTCTATGAAAGGTTTGCACAGATACAGCTGTCTTAGAAGTTAACAGGATAAATATTTAATTTGACTGCTTATTTCAAATTTTCGGTATGTGCCTGATTAATGCATCGTGCTCCAAATCAAACTGAGCCTTTATTAAGCTTTTAATTGATTTCGTATAGCTCCTATAATCAGTAATATACACGTTGTTTTAATTATTTTAACTAGTTAGTCTTAGCTGGGTAGTCATGCATGTAAACCACAGGATATTGCGAAGTAGTTGCTTTCTGTATTTGGCACTGATGCACGCAACCTTGACTTCAGCCCAAGGATGCGGCTTCGCGTTGCATTCAGTTCTTGCTAAAAAATTGCGTCGTTTTAACCGTTTTGCTTATTTTCCTTCACGATCCGTTTTGTGTAGTTGAATTAGTGGATGATTCGTCAATGTCTACATTCGGGTAAATATTCGTTTTTTCTTTATATTTGGATCAAAAATGAGACTTCACCTAAAACGTCCTATTAAAATGTAAGTTTAATAATTATATTACAGTCTGACAAACACTATACGAAAGCCAGAGAAACAATCGATTAAAAGATACTGCATTTCTGCTACCCTACAGTATCATGAGTATGTAGTTGCATTTCGTACCGCGACGAACTGGTTTTGCATTTTCTACTTTTATAACTACCGGATCCTTTTTTGAGTAATAAACGTTGAGCAACGTGGTCCCAAGTCCACGTCTCTAGCTACACACACTGTCCTCTCACCTAATGTGTCATATTGTTTAAAAATGTACGCTCATTTGTGTCTATGTGCGTATCTGCAAATGATAATTTATCAAACGGATTATGACCCAGACGCATGTGTTTTCCAAAGGGCCAGTATCCTCTAAAGGAGGCTCTGCTCGCATGTCCCTCCTTATTCTGCTCTTCATCTTCACCTGCGCTGCCTCCGTCATGTATCTAGTGTACCAGAATTTCCCAGAGCTCAGTGAGTAAGTCTCCTCCTGGCATTTTAATACTAATGTCGTCAGATGCACATCTGTTTGCATCAGTTGCATACCGTATGGTAGTGATCTGATTTTGTTCAGTTTGTGATTGTTGTTCTCCATAAACTGTTTAAATCAGTGGTGGGCAATCTTATCAGCCGGTGTGTATGCAGGTTTTCACTGAAATTCCCTAATTAGATCACTAATTAGAGGACTGATCGGCTGAAGAGTCCTCACACCTGGGTTTGAACAGCTGACCTACAAGTTATCCCAAAAACCTGCATACACACCGGCCCTTTGCAGATAAGATTGCCCACCACCAGTTTAAATGAACCATATGCTGTAACCTTTTGTTTAAGTCACAGTTAGTCTTGAGATTTTGGACATTTTTTGCCACTTTTCCTTCACTGTTGAAAAGCTGTCTACAGAATATATATCTCAAATAATTTAAATGTAATTATAATTGTACTAAATTGTCCCCTAAATTTTAAATGAGACCTTTACAGCACACTTGGGTACCATGGTCTGATGACCACTTTATGGGGTTGTTTTGTTGTTATGTGTTGTAGTGACACAGTAATAGTACTAAAGCAGGCCTATCTGTTTTTAACCTGTTACTCGCACAGAGACGAGCGAGAAAAGATGAAGATCCCCAAAGACATGGACGATGCCAAGGCCTTGGGCACAGTGCTGTCCAAATACAAGGACACTTATTACACCCAAGTGCTCATCGCTTATTTCGCCACATACATCTTGTATCCTTTGGGTAGTGATTGAAACGGGGGCATTGGCAGGTAACTGGGTTCCTGTGAGCGACCTGTTTGTGGGTGTGAGCATCCATGGCAGGAAGTGCTGATCGGCGATATGGTGTTCCAGCCGTAGCAGGGCACCACCTGGGCTGTTTCCACTGTAAGCGCAGGGCTTCTGCCATTCAGATGTGTATTTTTAGGGTGAGTAGGTACTTTTATCGTTGGCATTGCTCATCAGGGCAAAGCTGGTACAGCTGGCACACATCTTGTGCAGTTCTCGCTGCTTTTTTTTTTTTTCCTGTTTTTCTTTGTCAAACAAAACTTGCATTTTGTCATTTTAACACCTGTCAGTTATGGCACTGGTTCCACTTTAATACTAGGTTGTTTTTCATATTCTGCGGAAGGGAAAGCTTAACAGAAATGTGTGTGTGTGTGTGTGTGTGTGTGTGTGTGTGTGTGTGTGTGTGTGTGTGTGTGTGTGTGTGTGTGTGTGTGTGTGTGTGTGTGATGGTTCTATACACAGTCATGCAAATTCGGGTCACATTCGGCTATTGGAAGCCTCCATTTAGACTTGATGCATTGTGTGATGTCGGGCTGTTGGCAGGGTCTGTACCAGGTAGATTTCCTGGTGATCTGAATAGTTATAGTCATCATCACTGTAGCGGAAGTTTCAGTGAAACTCCGCAGATGACACATCGCTATTGTGTGACATACAATGAGGCTCAGAGAGGAGGGTCAGCCAGCTTCCCTGGATCAGTTAGGCTTAAGGGTTTATGCTCTTGGCTGTGGTTATTAAAGGCATGTAAGATTATGATGGGGGTGTGGCTCAGTGGGCTAAGCCTCTGTACCTGAGGTAACCAGGTCAAACCCAGCCTCTGCATATCTATGGGCCCTTAACCCCCCCCCCAGCTCCCTGGGCGCTGCTATGGGTGGCTGCCCTTCACAGCCGGCTTGCTCTCACTGACAGATAGCAAGTTGAGGGAGGCGTAAAGAGAATTTCCCAATGGGGATTGATAAAGTGTTGATAATAATAATTGTGTAATTGTTATAATAATAATGACCATCCATTTTCCAAACCGCTTATCCTTCTGGGTCCGGAACCTATCCCAGAAGCTACGAGCACGGGCGGGGAACAACCCAGGATGGGGGGCAGTCCATCACAGATCATTATAATTATATAATAATAAGTTACTTATTAACAATATCTGTCATTCCGTATTGTCCATTGATTCTCTTGCAGTTGCACCTCTGTTGGTCTCGTAGAAGGCGGCCTACAGCCTGCCAGCCACATTCCTGGCAAGTGCAGCCCTGTGGGAGTTAGGGCCCCATGCATCCCGGGCCCCATGCATCCCGGATGTATTGGCGATGTCGTTAGGAAAGACGGGACCGAGGTAGAGCAGTTTGCTTTACCGGTGGCTACAAACCTGCATTGGGTATCTGGGAATGTTGGTGGAATAATGGGAGCCCTGGTGTGGAATTCTGCTTGCTGCACCTGAGTGCACATAACATGGGAGCATGTTGTCATAGTTGGTCTGGTCTTGAAGGTATCATTTGTCAGTAGTATTTAAAGCTAAAGGCATTGATGATAACGTGTAGACTTATCTCCTCTATTGTTCAGAATGTGGTAGTTTAAGCCCCTTTATCTTCAAGCGCTTCTAAACCCCCAAAGGTGTGGTTTCAGTTGAGTTCTTCTTGGGTTTATTTCTATTACTCTCACTGTGTATCTGTTCCTGTTTGTATTGACGTCACATTGCATCACGGACCTTAGCTATGGTACCCTAGCCTTCAAACCTTTGCCATCCCCGGGTCCATCTTCCTCAGCATCCTCTCCGGCTACCTCTACCCCTTCCCCCTGGCCCTCTTTCTGGTCTGCCTGGTAAGACGACTGTTCATTCATTCTTGTATCGGTTCATAAAAACATGCCACTGCTTGTCTTCATGTGATTTAAACTCGGAGTGGATACCTGCCTCACGTTGCCACATGTTGGCATAGGAATGGCTTCATATTGCGCTGGTTGGCTGATTGGTTGGACTTGACCGCTCTTGTGATGGATGCGTATAGTAGACTGTTTTGAGCGTGTAATTGGTAAAGCAGTGTGACGGACTCGCTCAGCTAGTGTTTGTCCCGTGATGGCTCCCTCTCCCCCTGCAGTGTTCTGGGCTGGGAGCTTCCTTTTGCTACATGCTGTCGTACTTGGTGGGAAGGCCGGTCGTGCATAAGTACCTGACTGAGAAAGCTCAGAAATGGTCTCAGCAGGTAAGGCTTTGCTGTTTTGTCTCAGGGTGGTGAGAAAGCTACATAATAATCAATCCTAAGCATTTTTATGCGACTTAAATGGCTATTGCCCCTTCTACGGATATGACATGAATGAACGAGTCAACTAAGCAGATGTTTGAGAGATTTTGCTCACCAGTGGGGAATGAACCTGTGGTGAATTGTCTTGAAGAGCAGGACATGTTTGGTAACACACCATATACTGCCCTCCAAATAATTAAAATTATTCTGCCCTGGGGGCTTTAGTTGACTGGAATAGTAGCCTGAATGGTACTGAAGTGTAGTTTTAGCCTTGATATTCCAGTTTACAGGCCACTATTTCCAGTGCTCACCTCCTTTGATATTCAGTCAAATCTTTTGAAGATTATGTCCTTCCAAACTGTACTAATTGCGATCTTCATTTATTTGCAGGTGGACAAGCACAGAGAACATCTGATTAATTACATAATCTTCCTCCGAATCACACCCTTTCTTCCCAACTGGTTTATTAACATCACTTCTCCAGTCATCAATGTTCCCCTAGGTATCTTCTTCATAGGGACCTTCTTTGGTAAGTACTTGATAGCATATGATTGCTGTTTGAAAGCATTTCTAGGTTATCCAGGGCTGTTTCTAGGTTCGGCCCAAAGTGGGTGTCAGCTTCTGTAATTTTGCTTTTTTTAATTTAGTGCCCAGTTCATGGGTTTGCTCTTCCATCAAAGGGAGCTGAATTTAAATAGGAGGGAGGGTAAGGAGCATGCACTGATTTACAGGGATGAGAACCTTAGTGCAGTCATGCAGTGGGTGATACTTCAGCATCACAGTCCAAATGGCCTGACCTGCTGCTGCAGTTATGCAGTTGACCTTGGTGAAGGAAGGCGATCTGTCATGACTTCCACTTTATGTAAACTTGCCTGTATCCAAAGTTTGTGGTGAAGACCTGTTCCTCATCCATCTTTTAGGAGTAGCCCCTCCATCCTTTGTGGCGATCAATGCCGGCACCACCCTATACAAGCTGACCACAGCCGGGGAGGCCGTGTCCTGGAACTCTCTAGCTGTGCTCGGGGTACTAGCTGTGCTTTCCATCCTGCCCGTCTGCTTCCAGAAGAAGCTTCAGCAGAAGCTGGAGTAGGCTGTCTTCACCTCACTGCTTCACCCAGCCCAAACCCTGCAACCATAAGCAGTTTGGAAGCTCTCCTTTGAAGCGGCTGAATCTCCATGTCTTTTGCCACTGGTACTTTCGCCCTTTCTCTCCTTTCCCCGTCTGTCGACTCAAGCGTTTCTCAAGATGCTGTTGGATTTTCACCCATCAGCCTTTTAGAGCTCCGGCTGCTGCTCCGCAAACGGGACTCTCCTCGTCCTCATAGTCAATGAAGGACAGTCTTTCTTTGTCCACACCAAAACCTGCTATTACCATTTACTTTTAGTTTTCAAATTTAAAGAATAAAACATTTGTATTTTTTCATGAACAATAAGTATTATCTCGATCTTGTTAATTCGTAGCTGAAATGTTTTTCCTTTTGATTTATATTCTGATTCCTTTGTAACACAGTAACTTCACTTGTGTTTTGTTCTTCAGTGCAGAAACTTTAGGATTATATTATGTGTAACACCCCTTTATAATATCATTTAAAAATGTGTTTTTCTTTACCAGTAATGGTTGCGCATTCAAAAGTCTCCATTTTATTTAAGTCAATTAAGCCCTAAACAGTGGCTGTAGTATTTCATTAGCATTGTTGCATTTTTCTTTTCTATGCTTCTCCTTTTTATCATTTAGAAAGTGATAATGTCTTCCATTTTCCCTTGTCAGATCACCATGTGCAAGAAAAAAATGTGACATTCCATTTCAATGTATTATCACAGTATTGCATTAAAAAATTATTGCAGTATGGTAAGAATGTTGCCTATCCGTAAGACACCTTAATTTTTTATTAAACAAATTAAATGAAAAATGTTAACGCTCTTGTTTGTGCTGTACTAGGCTAGACTGGCATCCCTAACAAAATTCTCAGTAGGCCTGTATTTTTCCGACCAGTTGCTGCACTTCATATTTGAGACGCTAGGTGGCAAGCGAATTAAAGTTATGCCTATCACAGTCTCAAACGTTCAGTGTTGTATTTTTGGGTTAAATTATGTAACAGCACCAGGCGCAACTGAAGCATGTCGGTTTCGTAATAGTAATCAACACACGGCTGTTCTTGTGAATTCCTTAAACTTTTGTAATTAACTCCAATTACTTGTATCTTTTTGCATTGAATTGTGTGTGTGTGTATCGATCTTTATATATCATGAACCTCTGTTTTTTTTACTAGATTTTTAAATTTGAACTATTATGTAGGGGTTGACCAAAACGCCTGATGATGATGATGATGATGATTACAATAATAATATTCCCTGCTGCTGTTTACGATAGCCAACTTTTCGTATTTATTATTCGTATTTGTTCTGTTTTGGCATCCCGTTCATGGTGTACCCCAGGCTTGTGGGATAGGTTCCATTTTCCAAGAAGATGGATGGCTACATAGTTCGTGCTCATTAGTACGGAAGGGCATCGATTTAACAGGGGGTCTTCATTCGGCACCACCCGTAAGTCACGGAGCGCATCGCTGTGGCCGAAGAGTTAAACGCATGACGTAATCCCCCGACTCAGCTCGTCGCGCAGGCGCAATGCAGCCCGTGAAACACGGGAGGCTGCTTTGATTATAGGAGGAATTCTGGCAGATGAAAACAGCTGTGTGGGAGAGACCAGCAATGCAGTTCGCTGTCTTTTTCTTGTCGCTCTCTGACTTGCTTTTGGGGCTCGGAACCGCACTCGTGATGAAAGCCCGAAATTATTTCCCGATCCCCTGATATGTACCCATTTGAAAGGGCGAGGACAAGGGGGAGCACTGGACCACTCTCAAAATGACCACCGGCTTCAGCTCCAGCTCTTGCAGATTCGCAGATTACTTCGTTATCTGCGGGCTAGACACCGAAACTGGGCTGGAACCAGACGAACTGTCCGGTGAGTGCTGTGCCTAAATACGTGTCTGTGCCGCTTGATCCGGTGATCCTGGCTGTCAGCCTTGAATCCACCACCCTTGGAAATTAGACCTGTCACATATCCTTTGCAGTATTTTCTTTTTTTGTTTGTTTGTTTCACTGTTTGCAGCCACTCAAACCCATACAACAAGAAACACGATGTCTTAATGGTCTTGAAAGGGATTTGTTATAGAAATGTATAGTACAATTTCAAACCAATTATGTTTTCTATCTTTTTCCATGGCTGTATCGAACCAGTTTGTTTTCAAATTTCGGGAATTTAAATATTGTTTTTTTACTTTGACATATTCATTAATAATTAGCTTATCTGCTTGCCTTGTTGTTACATTGTTTGTCATGTAATTCGTGTAATGAGAGGCAAGAAAATGCCCACAAGTACATAACTAGATTGTCTAAAACTGTTAAGCCAAAGTTATTTGCGATTAATGATATTAATGTCTCACATTACCGAATAATAGAGCTGAAGGAACACACTAACGTTGTCCAAGGACATTTATTAAAATATTTATTTTGCACATAGTTGACCACTCGTGCAACTACGCAGCAATAGTAGTAAGATACTCAGTAATTAGAATTACGGTTAAGCAGCACCCTCAAAAAGAGTACATTACTATGACGTTATTTTTGGGAAAGTGATAAATAATGAAATAGTACCTCACCTCAGGAAAAAAGTCAGGAAAATCCGTAAAGATGACTCTCGCCGGAGGCACACATACTGTAATTCTGTATTCTAGTCACAAGCTTTTATCTGATAGTGAGGTATCGCATTAAAAGGGAGAGCGGTGTTTCAGATGGAGAAAGTAAGGTGTTCTGTGGTTAACCAGATCCTCTTTTTATTCAAAATAAATGCTCTACCTTCAGAGAACACGGCCCTTCATTACTTGGTAAACACCGAATTTGCATCCAGAAAGTTTTTACCGACTGTGACATCATGTAAAGTCCAATTAGGGACGTTTTTTTTTAACTAGATGACTGGTTGAAAATGTATGAGAAATGTGTCATAAGTGTCACTTATGTTGAATTTTGGCACATGCAGAACTTATCAATAGAAGAGGATACTGTGGAACTGAAGGTGGTAGGTCTTATATGGACTGAAATGCTTCTGATACAATAACGCATGCAGGAATACCCATTAATCAAGTTAACATTGAAGAGGAAATAAAAGCAGGTTTGGTTCTTTTCTAGCATGAGGACCTCCCTGGAGGGGGGATGGGTGGGGGTGGGGGGCAGGTACATGTGGGGGAGTTTTGGAGACCAGCCTCCTAATCATACTCCAGCTGGTACCCCGAAATGCAAGATGATGTCATTGTACTTCCGGCTCAGTTCTGGACATCTGTGAATTTCCCAGTTCCCTGGGGCGGAGGGGTTGCACGTTAGCCCCAAGAGGAAGGTTCTGTGGCCTCATTATGCTATAGTTACACCCAATCTTCAAGTAAGTCATAAGCCAATCAGAAAGAAGGATGGGCTGTAGGTCTCTCCTAACGTCTTCCCTAGTGAAGGGTGAGCAGGCTGGGACACTGTTACGTTCTTTTTGTCTTTTTGCGTGTCGTTGCTGTACAGTTGCTCACTGGCATAATCAATATGCATGTTGCATTTGATTTTCTATTGCACAGTGTTTAAATGCAAAACTCCTGCTCACCATTGTAGTAGGGGGGAAGAAAAAATTAAGCTAAATTTATATTAATCTGTACTTCTGATATCTGAAGAAGACAAAGATCTACTGTAATTGGCTTGTGACATATAAAGTTAGACAACTGGTAGATAAAGATCTCATTGCAACCAGGAGCGAAGTTCTGTATCACATTTCACATTTCTGCGACTGTCTTCTAAAAGCAGACAGAATGACCGAACACTGAGTTACATCTTCTCTTTCTCTCAGTCCCCTATCCAAACAGAGGAGGAATTTGTTAATCAATTCATCTCTGAAGCCATGCTCAATTGAACAATGGCAGTCAGGATGCTATGTGTAGGAACTCGGCAACTGAACATGGCAAGTCAGGCATGGGAGAAAGTATTCAGGTCTTTGCTTGAGTGTCAGTGTTCAGGGCCACTTTGAAAAACACAAAGACACTGCAAAAACTTGCAACGGCCTGACTGTAGTAGCTGAAGAAGAAACACGGGGATGTATGTCATAGAAATTATTGTAGCAGGTGAATATATTCAATGATAGTAGGAATCATACATTATACATGCTGCATTTTTAAGCAAATGGAAAAGAATTAAAATCAGCTGTTCAATCACTGCCAGCCCCCACATGGCAGTTTACCAGAGAGTAATGTGTGATCTGTTAGATGTTGAGTCAATACTTAGAGAGATACTGCATAAATGCATGTAAGGAGTACATGCAGTTCTTTTGTCGTAAGGGACATAACTCTTCTTTTTGATTGGCCCATACATTCCATGTGACACATATGAGCCAATGAGGTTGGCACACACAGATTCTCCTTGCAGCAAAGACCTGGTCAGCCTGCAGGAAAGGTCCAGGCTCCCCTGTCCAAATAGGGACAGAGAGGGGAAGTGAATCGCTGCTTCAGTCTGTGCAAGTGTCACGCTTGCCGCTCGGAGCTGCTGACGAGGCTACATTTGCAGGGCATTTTTTTTTTTTTTGTTTTCTTCCCCCACCTCTCTCCAGAAACACGCAGTTTATTTATCCGCATGGAGCTGTGGTGAAGCTGTGTACCCTAGGAAATACTCCAGTTAGCCCTGGTCCCCATGTTTGTTTGTACAGGAAGTGGGGGCGTGGTCTCAGGACTAGTTAGGTAGATTGGGACTTTCGGCGAGCGGGTCTCCGGGCTCCTCGACCCGCCCGCCAGGGGCATCTTAGTGCGTTTCCCTCCATTGTGCACTTGGCTTTCTCCGGCACACATCCTGCAGCTGTTCCTCCACTCTGCCCCCCCCCACCATGCACACAGCCTGTCTCTGCAGCTGTCTGTCCTGGCCCTCTCAAATCGGTGTGCCTTAAGAACCCCCCGTCCTGTCCGGCCCACTCCCCCGGCTCCCTCCGTGGTCTGCGGCAGCCCAACCCAGCCCCTTCCCCGGTTTGCTGCTCTGCCTTGGCTGGGAAGCCGTGTCCATGGAAACGTCTGGCTGGGATAAAGTGGTTCAGGGATGTCCCCCCCCCCCACCACCCCATCCTCACTGGAGAAGTGGCCCTTGGGAGACATGAATGGCCCCTTCTCTAGCAGGCTGCCGGTCCCGGGGGCCCATCAAAGGCCTCTCAGTTCTCCGCCGCAGAATGAGAGCCTCTTCTGTCTGGTTGAAGCACCTCCCCCCTCCTACTTCCTGATTGGTTTATTGTGTGGCTGTCAAGCAGCAAGCACATGGAAGGGGGCAAATAGAGATCGATCCAAGAAACAGACAGGGTCTTCAGCAGACCCTGCAGACTCTCGCCCGTCACCAGATACCAATAAGTAACCAACCAATAAAAGCTCAGCATTAACACTGTTCCTGAATACAGGTACTATCCCCAGAATTTTACAATAAGTTCCAGAACTTACAATGTCTTTTCTGTCTTTATCTTCTCAGGCTGACACTGCATTTGTCTAGTAAGCTACGTACAGTGTGTTGATGTACAGTGCTCTGTGTAATTGACGCTTTGGCCCAGTGGCGTGACTTCAAAGGGTGGTTTCCGCGTGGTTTTGATCTCACCCTACTCCTCTGTAGCGTCTTCCGTGCCAAAGTGTGACTTTCCCTTGCTGTGTGGCTGTGAGAAACGTTCCATGTTTAGGAAACTTGTTTATGCCACGATGGCAGGCCATAGGTGTCTCCTCACATCTGCCACCAAGAGGGTGGAAGTTAGATATTGAGCAACACGTTTATCTCCCAGACTGAGGAAACAAAACTGGAATCTGTTCAGGAAACGTTAGCTTGAGTTTATAAAACGTGCATTTTCAAGTTTCCCCACTCTGTCTTTCAATGGCAACACGGTGGTTGTGTGATAACAGATAATGTAGGAGATCGGGCCGGTTTTAGTTAACCTCTGGTTTCCTATTGGCCGAGGTGTCACAGGAAATGACCTCGGTTTGATTTTGAGCCAAGAAATTGGAAGATTTGAGACTTGTGTTCTTCTGCCAGTGAAGAGGTTTGTGGGTTACTAATAAATGCAGCATAGATACCACACTTCGGTGGTTTCCACAGTGAAATGGAGACTCTAATCACACCAGTGGCGCGTGTTTGTTACCTTGGTAAAAGGGTATTGGGAGAAGCTACTCCGTGCTCTTCAAACCTCATTAAAAGAGGATTTGAAGGATAAGTAATTAGTGTCTGGGTGAGGGACCCTTTGGCCGAGTGTGGGGCCAGTTTATCAATTTCCCCAGCAGGCCCCTCAGTAAACAGACAGACATCTGGTCCTGGGGGTAAAACACGCTAATTCCCAGGCTAATTCCTAGCTGTCCGTGGCACCATCTTATCCGCTGTCCATTGAGCGAGTGGAGCTGATGGCACAGATCACCGAGATCCCATCACGTGGTTTCCGGAAGCCTCTGCGTTCACCTGGGTGCGTTCCATCCCATCCCGTTGCATCCTAGAGCTCTTGACTGCACTTGCATAGTAAATGGGATAGACCCCAGTCCCTCCACTGCTGCATAGGCCAGGGTTAGTGGTTAGAAGATAGATGGATGGGGTTTCTTGCTGGAATTCCATAACGTGTTCCTGAGCGCTCGGCTTCCGTCGATTGACGTCCTTCTGTCCTGAGCTGTTTTCCCCTACTATGTTGGATTTGGTTTTCACTTTGAAACCATTACTCTCTGATTTTGGTTACCCAAGTTCTCATTTTCTCCTTCTACTCAGGCAGTCTTTATCTGCTTTACCTTGCCCTCCCTTTCCAGAAAGTTCCAACTACAAATGTGTGAAACATTACATCTCAGCAAATCCATATTCCAGCTGCGAGGGCCTCTTGAGTATCTGTCCCAAACCCGTTTTTAATGAACCTTGTGCCCCCCAGATGCCACATCTTCTTTGATAGTCGCACCTTTTTTCTATTGTGAGGGGTGACTGACACACATGTGCACGTGGCTGGCTTATCAAAGCCCCCGCCTGGTCTTTGTCTCTAGCCTGCTCACCAGGGTCTCCCGCCTGGTTCCTGTCCCACTCACCGGGGTCTCCCGCCTGGTTCCTGTCCCGCTCACCGGGGTCTCCCGCCTGGTTTCTGTCCCGCTCACCAGGGTCTCCCGCCTGGTTCCTGTCCAGCTCACCAGGGTCTCCTGCCTGGTTCCTGTCCCGCTCACCGGGCTCTCCTGCCTAGTTCCTGTCCCACTCACCAGGGCCTCCCACCTGGTTCCTGTCCCGCTCACCAGGGTCTCCCACCTGGTTCCTGTCCCGCTCACCAGGGCCTCCCACCTGGTTCCTGTCCCGCTCACCAGGGCCTCCCACCTGGTTCCTGGCTCGCTCACCAGGGTCTCCTTGCTGGTTCCTGTCCAGCTGGTCAGGGCCCTCGCCTGGGCCCTGGTTCGCTCAATGATCTGTGGATCGTGACCTGTCATTATGTTCATGTGTACAAATTCTGCATCATTATAATGGGATGCCTCTCTTGTATCCACGCGGGGGGGAGAGTGGGAGCCGGTCCCCCGTGCGGTGGCGGGGTGTACCGATGTCCAGTCCCCCACGCTCAACTTCCTGTAGTCATGGCAGTGTTGCCAACAGCAATCGGCGATGAGTTACAGTTGCATCCCCGCCTGCTGTCAGATGGGACATCCCACTCGCTGCTACTCCAGATCAGCTCAGTGAGCACTCTGTTGTGTAGGTGGTGGCCGTAGGCCCCCCCCCGGCGCCCTAACTGCCCGCGATGGGTGGACGTCATCCCCCCTGTCTCTTCCTCTTTTGTTTTCACCCTCTGTTGCCGCCCACGTTCGCTTCTCTGCCGTAGGATTTCTGGAGGACGTCGTCTCGCACCCAAGGCGTCGTCATGGCAGCGGGGCAGTGCGTCACCATCGCCATGCGTCAGCTCGGCACTCGTATCTGGGGATTTCACGTGTAATGGGACCCCCCCCCCCTAGTGTTCCTGATGCCAGGCTACAGGAAGTGTATGACAAGTGGGTAGATGGGATATACCAAGTACAGCAGGGTGGGGGTGGACCATAAATTATCACATTTGCATGAGTGCGTGAGTGCAGCCTCCCCCACGCTCATTACAATATGACATGCTCGTTTTACAGCCGGACAAAAACTTGTTAGGCGGAGGGTTCTGATTCATTTTCATTCTGATTACCTTGTTACGCTGTAATTGGACTCCACTGACCCAGTTTGCATAAATACACATGTATGTATTAAGTCTCCACAAGGTTCTGCTAGTCACCAGACCTTAGGATGGCTTTTGAATGAAGATATTGGTTATGTAGCCCAACGCAAAACATCTTTCAAAGTTTCTGGTAATAGAAAGTTAGAATTAGAATTAGAATTTGTCCGGCCATTCGCCCTGAAACAAGCTCACTTGCTTTGCCGCCAGTTCGTTTATTTATTTTGTTATTTAAAATGTGTCTTTCGAAGCTAGTTGATCTCACCAACTTGCTCTTTTCAAGCTAGACCTGTTTCTGTTTGGTACAAACACCTAATAGACACCTTGAAGATAACAGCCCACTGTTCAGCATTGATGTTAATGAAGAAGATATCGGTCCCTGAGAAAATCAGAAATCTGTAGAATAACACCAACTCTGATCATGCATGAATGCTGCACATTATCTCCCTGGTAACAACACTGTCTTTTACATTTCAATGTGTCAGAATTTGCTCACCTGATTCTTTTGGTGGAGCATGGCTCAGAGGGTTAGGACACTGTGTTCAGAAGGTCACCGGTTCAAATCTCGGGGTCAGCAAAGTGATTTCACTGATAGCCCCCTGACCAAGGCCCTAACCCCCAACTGGCCCTGCCTTCTCATCTGTATGTCGTTTTGGATAAAACTGGCTGCAAAGTACTGTTGTGGATGTGGATGTACCGTTCTGTGACATTGTGGATGCGTGGATCGAGCCTTTCTTTAGGCCGAATGAGGCAGGACAGACTTTGTTTGGCCTGGTCTGAAAGGCTTTCCACGCCAGGGGGACATATTCCCGACACACTGCATCTCACGCCTGCCAGACTATGCGGAAATGGAGCCACAGTTCACAACCAGGAAATGCTTTAACTGACACTGCATAAACTGTGTATATTAAAGGTCAGTCATGGCTGATGTATGACCCTCCCCCGACATCGGCCATTTTTGTTCTGCTGGTCTGCCAGGGTCTTGTACTCAAGCTGATCTAAAAATGCAGAGTTGTCTTTTTCTGTTTGGAGGCGCGTGGCCGTCACCAGACCTTTGTGAACGTGAGAGGTTATTTCCGAGGTGTCCTTAGACATATGGCCGTCTCAGCGTGCAGAAACACTCGAAGCCTCGGCCGAACGAGCCAATGCGATCATCGGAGATGGATTACCGTTCTCCTGGCAGCACAGGGGATATGACTCTTCCCCCACTGCCCTCTTTCTGGAGCAGCGCCCCCTGGTGATACCATGTGACCATGTTACACTGGCGTCTTTTAACTTGGGGGGGCGGAGAGCACATCAAATGGTGCTGTTCGTGATCTAGCAACGACCCCCAGGGTCCCTTCCCTAAGGCCTATGAGCCAGGAGTGGGCGGAGCCGGTGGCAGGCGGGGCAGTGAATGGGCCGCAGTGTGTTGTGCGTGGGTGGGCTCCGGGGGCGGGCCTTATCAGGTAGGGGGCGCCTTCCGGAAGTCCAGGAATCATGATGTAAATCTCCCAGAAAGGCGTGTGGTCATGTGACAGGGCAGGTTGCGAGGTTGTGCTTGGTGCCAGTGAGTCAGGACAAAAGTCCAAATGAGACGTGAGTGTCGCTCTGCTATGGGGGAGGGAGCGGGTCCAGCTCAGAGCCTGGCACGGTTCGATCACCACCACCCCCCTCCCCATCACTGCAAATACCACCGTGACTCATACAGTATCAGCATCCATGATTTCATTTCTCCCTCTCTGGTACATTTTAACCCTTTTAGAATCATGATAAGGAGCATTTTAAGTATTTGAAAATGAACTTTGGATTTGCTCAAAGGTCAAGGGTCAGGCATTTCCACACTTCAGTGGGTCTTTCCCCTCTCTCTGGGTTTCCCCCTTATTCTGACCTCCTGTTTCCTGTCATATCTCACCATATTACCCCTGATCACCGATTCCAGCCGTGCTCCCTCCTCGCTCCTGTACCTCTCTCAGTATCCTCCTGCCTCCTCGCACTCGTGTGTCATTTTTACACTGGTTCCTGGCGACGCTTTGCTGTGATTCGCTCAATGCCCCTGGAGCACTACGGTCCAGACGTATTCCACCCCACCGCTCAACGCTTTATTCATTATGATTTTTGAGAAATCTGTCAGCTGGCAACTTGGGAATAATCCATGTGATTAGCCCACAGTGTTCTGCAGTCTTTGAAAGGAGTTTTATTAATTCAATCCATCCTAGTGACCGTATCTGTACTCATTTAATCAGCGCAGAGTGACTGAGGGATTAACGCTGGTCGCCGGGAGCGGTTTTCGTTCCCAGACGGCTCAGCCAGTGCTGGGTTCCCCGCATCTGCGGAGACTCCCGCTGTGGCTGGGCTTTTGCACGGATGCCCTGGGCAGCTCATTAACTGTTGTTTTATCTGTTATGTAGCTTTATACCAGTATTTACAGACTTCTAAATTGAGTGATGGGGCCACACAGTTGTCGTCGAGTGACAAGACAGGTAATGCCCCCCCCCCACCCCCCACACCTTTGTACCCTCTGATTTCATTACACTGGAACCCTCTGCACTCTGCTTGTGCCCCCTTAACCTTTAACCTATGGACCCTGCCCTACTTCTACAGCCGCGTTGCCTAATTATGAGATGAGCCAAGCTCGCCGGCGTTGAGGACATAAAGGGCCCTTCCTCTTCCTCCTACTCCAACATCTTCCGAACAGCGATCACTGCCTGTCGTACCTTTCCGCCAGCAGGAATCCCCCCTGTTCCACCCTCTTCACCCCGAATGACCTGTATGTTCTACCAAGAACACCCGTGCACCTCTGATTATGTCCCCGGCGCCTTATTATAATTTGCCGTTTTTTCTTGATTGGTTGGCTGATTTATTGTTGTTTTTTCCACCATATTGCTGTAATGGCTGCCACCCTGTTTATTTCCAGGCCCCAGAAAAGGTCCGTGTTCCTATTCCCCTCATTTCTCCACTCGACGTGGTGAAAACGCTTCATTTGCGGATGCAATTTTTTGTAAGCCCTTTCCTGATTGGCTCACTACCGTCAGTCGCATGTGCCCTCTGTGTGACCTCACACGTTGAGTCTGCTGGGTGGCAGCTCCTTCTGCAATATGCCCTTCACACCCGTTTAATGCCAGTCTTCTTACTGCCCGTGGACCACCTTACACCCTACGCTTGCCTCTGATTGGACACTTGCACCCCCCCCCCTGCTTCCACCGCAACCCTCCTGGTGTGGGCTTTGGATTGTGCTCCCCCACCCCCCCCACCCCCCATACACATACACTGATCCCTCTTTGTTGTACCCACCTCCCCCCCCCCCCCCCCCAGGCGAGAATTTTGAGCAGAGTCCACTACGGAGGACCTTCAAATCCAAAGTTTTAGCACACTACCCTGAGAATGTGGAGTGGAGTCCCTTTGACCAAGACGCCGTGGGCATGGTGAGACGCAGCCTTGGGGGGTGGGGGCATCGGGCTAAGGGGGTGTCCCCTCATATTTAAAAAAAATCTTGGAATTAGTTAACTGAGACCAGACCCCATAATTCAGGCCTATTATTGGACAGGACTTGGGATAATTGGGTTCCTGAGAACATTTGTCTTATCCCCATATATCGTATGTGTATTATACGATAGTCTTGTTTTATAGTATCCTGCTGACCATGAATGGTAATTTAAGGGGGAGTCCTGATGGTAAGTCTGTGCTGACCCCCCCGTGTGTCCCACAGCTCTGTATGCCAAAAGGGCTGTCATTCCGGACGCAGGCAGACGCCCGCGAGCCATGTTTCCACTCCTTCATCATCACCCGCGAGGACGGCTCGCGCACGTACGGCTTCGCACTCACCTTCTACGAGGAGGTGACCAGCAAGCAGATCTGCGGCGCCATGCAGACGCTCTACCACATGCACAACGCTGAGCGGCACGACGTCCCACGCCTTCGCCGCTTCGACTCCTACGACATCGGCCGGGACACGCTCTTCGCCTCCAAGTGTATCTGCTTGCTGGCGCCCATGGCCTTTCCGCAAGCGTGCTGCCAGGTGCTGCAGCAGCTGTACCGCGCCGTCACCTCCGCCCAGCCGCCGCCGCTGCCCCTGGAGAGCTACATCTACAACGTGCTCTACGAGGTGCCTCTGCCGCCTCCCGGGCGCTCCCTTAAGTTTTCGGGTGTCTACGGGCCCGTGGTGTGTCAGCGGCCCAGCACCGTCGAACTGCCGCTCTTCGACTTTCCCATCGGCGAGGTCTTCGAGCTCCTGGGCGTGGAAAACGTGCTGCAGCTATTCACCTGCGCCCTGCTGGAGTTCCAGATCCTGCTCTACTCCCAGCGTGAGTCCCTCAGTAGGCCCCTCTAGCACCCATATTCAGAGATGGAAAGTTCAGGTCCAGAAAGTGCAAATCCAGACCATCAACCAACCTGTTGAGTATAAAGAGTTACAGTCACACAGTACTTAACTGGTTGGTTGGAATAAAATCTTGGTCTGGATTTGTACTTTCTGGACCTGAACTTTCCACCTCTGCCCATTTCTTATTTCACGGTTCCTCATGGCTACCTTTTAAGTCCGCTTTGATTTCAAAAGTTTTTGAGAATTGTTCATGGAATATTGTATGATAAGTGGTAAGCATTGAATTTCTAATTTCTATGAGATATTCAGATGATTTTTTTAAATGAGGCCCTTAGTGTGAGTGTTTAATTTTCGGGGAATGGCATATAGGCGAAAGCATGGGCACACAGGTAACTATATTTTTCGTTGCCTCACATCTCCTCCTGGTGTGGGTTTGATTCCCACCCAGTGTGTGAGGAGTTTACAAGGGTTTCCTTCATAGTCTAGGGCAGGGGTGTCAAACTCTAGTCCTGGAGGGCTGGGACCCTGTGTAGCTCAAGAGCCATGTGGTAATTAGCACAAGGAGTTGAAAGGCGTTGAATCAGGTGTGTTAAATGAGGGGAAACCCAAAAATGTGCAGGGCTCCGACCCTCCAGGACTGGAGTTTGACACCCGTGGCCTACAGCGTGCGTCTGTGCACCCTGTCTGTGATGAACCATCATCCCATCCAGGGTGTCCTTTGCTCTCTGGTTAATGGACATCCTGTGCTGGATAAGATGGATTATGGAAAATTACCTTAAATTTTAAGATGTGATGGGTAGATTTGGGATGGTTAGATTTTTATTATGTTGCTGCACCAGGAATCATCTTTGAAATTTTTGGAAAAGAGGTGAGTAACATATCTGACCATGTGTACCTGGTCGGAGGTGATTAAAGTGTCCAGATTGAAGGTGAATTGAAAGGGACTGACTACCCCAATAGGGGCTTTCAGGATAAAGGTTCAATATCCATTCCTTTTTCTGCTCAGACAAGGTCAAACAAATTTGACCTCAATCTTATGTGCCCAGAGATGACAGTTGATCACTCTACAGGAGATGTCAGCTCAACACTGTCTCGTGCCGTACACAACACTTTTCGCCCAAGCCGATATTGAACTTAATCCTTATTGATATAAACCAACACATTGTAATCCATACTAACATTAATCCATACTCATGATTTACTCATTTGTCTGATGCGTGCATCGAAAGTATTACAATTTCTGTACTCCTTGGGATCTGAACCCACAACCTTTGCATTTTTTTTTAGCACAATGCTATACTTGTTTAGCAACAGGAGCAGTGCCCATAGTGACCCCCAGCCCACCCCACATTTGAACCCACGGTGATTCATGCTCCATTCTCTCCATCCCGTACTGGGGTCCAGGACTTTAAGGTCCTGCAGTGTTTGCTTCTGTCACCCCGGTGACATCATCCTTCCAAAAGGAGGGATGAGAATCATCAGAGCGGCATGTAGGATAATCGGCACTGGGGCGAGTCTCCCCTCCTGTGTGCCTGGGATCTGCTGCACTGTCATCCCCCCCCCCCCCCCCAGCCCTCATCACACAGACATCTAACTCCTTGCCTGGCAGCAACCATGCGCTAGCAGCGAGGGTTAACTCTATTAGCGCCCTCAATACCAAAGATTATACCTCTGATTATGCTACCATCCTCAACAGGGTCGTTTTACTGCTTCCCATATATAAATTAAAAACCAAGATCCCCCCCCCCCCCCCAATAAAAATGTCATTAACATAGTTACTGGATTTAATTTGACCGGAATTCTTAGTAAGATAAACCTCATTATTAATAAGCAGGAATTTGTAATGACTTTCTAATGAAAATGGTGAACGCCAGTTTCGATATTGCTGCGTGTCATCAGTTAATATAGCATTCATTGAAATGTAAGGAGTATAATAGTGACTGTATTCGATTAGGGACAGATCACTCTGTGCCATAAGTCTGAAAGAATGCCTGCATTAGTTCTCAGATTAGGGCTATTTTGAGGTGTACTGTTTGGAAAATAGCCCTCTGTGCCTTTAAGGTCTCTCATATCCAGTGCCATGCATCAGAGCTCATTCATCTTGCAGTTCGTCCAGCTGCTTCTAAGCTCTGAAAAAGAGACTCGCTCGCCTCATGTATTGTCAGCCTCACTTTTGCATCACTTCGGGCAAAAAGCGTGTGCTAAATTAATAAAGTGAGCACACGGGACCCACCGCCTCCCCGAAGGGTTAATCCAAGGAACGTGGGCAGGCCTTTCAGGTGCATCTCTGGGCTGTTGCTCAGCAACAATCTACAAAAGGGGAGGATGTCACTGATGGAGCGTAAATATCATTGGTTGGAGATGACATCATGCGCTCCCTTTCCCCCGCCCCCCAGAAGTTTAAATGTTGCACAGTTTATGCAGGGTCTTCATGGGGCTTAAGCCCCCAGGGATTATCGGGGAGGGCCGACAGCAGAGTTTAATATGCAGGGGCTGTCGCTGTACTGACGCCAGTTGGAATTAAAAAGCAGAATTCATAGGGCAGCAATCATGGCACAAATAACAGCACAAATCTTTGCCAAGTGCTCACCCCAGCTGTGTTTACCATCAGGCAAACCAGATATCTGCATAGTGCCCTCTGCTGGTGAAATACAGTCACTACAGGGGGGGGGCGAACCTGCCCCTGTGTGCAGGTGTATTTTGATTGACAGGCATTAGCCCTGGTTTCACTGCTGGATATATAGCAGCTCTGTGGCATATTGGCGTTCACTGAATTAGGACCTGGAGGATCTGCGTCCCTTCAGTGAAACCAGGGTGGGACCATGATGGTGGCTATGCTGCCACCACAGCCAAGTCCTTGACATGTATCTCCATGTCTCCTTCATTTCATTGCCTAAATAAGGAGCGTCTCAGATCCAGACAGCGTTGTGTATCCCCCCCCCTCCCCACCCCCACGAGGAGGAGTTGCGTTCCGAGAGCCCAGATTAGCATTGCACTCCCGGATTCTCCCAGAAGCCCGTCCCTCTGAATCCTAAACAGGGAGCCATCGCCTGAATGTCTGAGCGACGAGCAGCGAGTGGAATTATGGGTAAAGGGTGGTGGGATGATGAGCCAGAGGAGTGTGTGGGAAAGGGGGAGGATGGAATAGGAGTGGGGAAGCAGGAATGGGAAGAAGGGGAGGGGAAATGCAGCAGGAGACCACAGCTGTACCCAGTCTGCTGTCTGTATTTCACTATGGGCAACAATACATCCAAATATATTTTGATACAGATTACAAAATGCCATACTTGAAAGTGTATCAGAATAAACTAAAATACAGCCACCAAGCAAAGTATCAAAATAAAATGCTGTAGTTTGTATTTCAAAAATACATAAATCCATCTCGCACACTTCTATTCCGTATCAGTTCTATATCAGCCTGTTCCTTCTCAGGCACACAAATGGCCAAGCATAAGAGCAACGTTTCTTCACTCCTTAACTAGACACAGCACAAATTTGAAACCAAACAAAAGATCACGTATTCTGTATTTAGAATATTAACTGTATGATTTTTGTAATTGAAAAAGTAATAATAAGAAATTGTTTTTTTTTTTTTGTAATTTAATTGAAAAGGTTGCTTCCTTTTTATCACCACGGGGGCAAATAACTCAAAACAACAAAATATAAAATGAGAAATGACACCCCAAATACTAGCCCTCCCCCACACTGGCAGTCTGGCCACCATATAACCCTGCATGGACCCTGACTGTTTACATTTGCTGGCCGTGCAGCATCCTGATTGAGGGCTTTTCTGTCAGCCCTGCAGTGGTTCTGTTTGGGGCACTCGGGCTCTCTCGGTCTGACAGTTTTCCAGTAAGAAGTAGCCTTGTTTATCTTCCCCGTAGCGCTTGACGGCACACATTCAGTAATCGCAGACAGTAAGTGCTACTTATGTGACATATTGAAATTTTTCGCTATGACAGCAAGAATTTATAAAATGCCAATATAATTAAATAAAGAACACAAACTTGCCAATGAATGCATCCGTTACCTGTAACCACCTGGAAGGCATGTGACAGGGCAGGTGACAGGGCATGTGACAGGGCATGTGACAGCCTGGATAAGATGCCAGTCCAGCTGTAGAACATGTAGCATGCAGCTGTAGTCACCAGAACTGGAAAATGTAAAGGCAGTAATCCTCCCAACCTCCCTGTTTGGAAGAAACCAGACGACCCCATGAACGAAGGGTGAACGTGCAAACTCCTCACACACAGAGCTGGGGGCAGCAGTCGAACCCGCAACCCTAGGGGTGTGAGGCCACTGCCCCACCTACAACTGATTTCAGATACAAATAAATATGAATTGACTTCTATGAACTTTAATCTACAAATGACTTAATACCAAACCCCCAAGACAAAATTAATGCACAGAATTATAAAATTTATATGTGGGTGTTGTGCAGCTCTGCCTGTGAGCGGAAGGTTGCTGGGTCAAATCCCATGGCTGGCAGAATGATTTCACTGTTGGGCCATTGAGCAAGGCCCTTAACCCCTATTGCTTCAGGGACACTGGCTGACCATACTCTGCGATCCGCACTTGTATGGTGCTCTGGGCAAAAGTGTCTGTCAAATGAATAAATGTAAATAGGAATAATGTACGAAAAAAAACTGTTTTTTAGTTATTGATATATGTTTAACTGTTAGAATTGGTGAGCTGAGAAGCAGTCACGTGTCTTTGTTACTGAGGGACGTTGATCTTCTGCAGACCCAGTGAAGGATGCGGAGAGCTCTGGCTGATCCCTGCTTCCCGTGTCTCCCGCAGACTACCAGAGGCTGATGACGGTGGCCGAGAGCATCACCGCCCTGATGTTCCCCTTCCAGTGGCAGCACGTCTATGTGCCCATCCTGCCCGCCTCGCTGCTGCACTTCCTGGACGCGCCTGTACCCTATCTGATGGGCCTGCACTCCAACGGTCAGGATGACCGATCCAAGCTGGAGCTGCCCCAGGAGGTGGGTGTTTACCAACACACACCACGCATCTGCATGGAGCCCCCTATTGGCCACAAACCATCAATACACTAAATATTAAATAAACACGTTCCCTATTGGAGATCCTGAAGCAGCGTATTCTGCTAACCACCTAGCTAGCTACGATCTTCTGACTCTACTCACTAGCCGTTTTTCGTTTTCCAAACATCCGGGAGGGTGACGCACAGTGACTTTTTCAGTGGGCCCTAGAAACAACTACCCAGCCCCAGCACCTAGAGTGTGCCATTTGCCATTAACGTCTCCTAGTTGTCTGACGTTAGTGTTAGCTATCCAGGTCCAGGAACGAGAACAGTGGGATGCTTCTCCTTCATCTTCCTCTCTGCGTTTTCCACATCAATCTCCCCCATTCTCTTCTCTTCCAGGCAACTCTGATGGTTTACGTTTCCGACAATGCACTTTGATACTATCGAAAATGATGGACATTAAATTCTGCACCCAAAGATACATCAGGAAGGTGCTTCTGTGATCTAAACCTGAACTTTGGTTGTCAAAATGAATCCCTTGAGATGCTATCAGTGTTGACAGCAGTGATAGAATCAGTCAGAAATCTGTTCTCTGTTCGGGAAATCTATTACTCAGCCTAGAAGTGCCCAGAATTTTGACATTTTGACAAACACAGAAAACCTCGTGGTTGCAGCGTGCGATGTACTGTACTTCTGGGTAATTATCCTAATGACTCACCCAAGAATCTCTCCGTCTCTCTGTCTTTTATCTACATGTCAATCTCCCCATTACACCCCCTGCTGTTCAGAGATTCGAGGACTCAAAGGATTCCAAAGCGTTATTGTCACTTGTACACGTACAGTGAACCGCTCGCTTGCCCTCCCCCCTGCTGACTTAAACGACATATAACGAGGAAGAACAATATCAAATAACAGAATAACAAGAACAATAAAGTACATGCAACATACATACGACATATGCAGTATACCTTAAACAAACGTACAATATACAAAATGCTACTATATGTACAGTATACGCACAATATACATAACATACAGTATATTGACAATATACATGCAATATATATACTACATACAAGTAGGTAGGACAGCAAGGTGCTGAAGTTACAGCGATAATGGTTGATAAATATCAGTAATGACTGGACAGTAACTCTGAAGTACCTGCCCCCCCCCCCCCCCATTTAATCAGATATGCCTTCACAGATGCCTCATGTGGCTGTTATTTCCCAGTCCAGCACCACACACCCCCATCACAGCTGATTGCGATGAGCGCACCTGAGTCTAAGAATGACGCTCCCGCGCGTTAGCCGCGTGACTTCTCTGCACGATCGCCGCGATAAGCAGCCACTCTCCATTATGTTCTGTAAATATATTTGCCCTAGAAATTCAATAACGCATAGAATAACGAGGAATTGGTACAGTCCTGCCAGCGGGGTGTGTATGTTGACACTTTAACCCGTTTTTACCCTTGAGGATAACGAACAGCAGATCACGTTAACTGCAGGTTAATACATGTTTGTGGACTACAGGTTATTCTCATTTGTATTGTTTGGTTCCATACTGTTATTCAGTGTCTTTCCAAAGAGATAAATACCCTAAGCCAGGGTGTGATATGAACTTTTTTTATTTGTATAAATAAAAAGCGTACTGACTCATTTACATTGGAGTGACTTCTTTAATGGTGTAATACCTGCAGTCACCCAAATATTAGCCCTTCAGCCAAATACAAATAACAAACCTAGTATGTCACAGTGAATCACTGATTTACCAAAAAATTAGTTTCTTTTTTCAAGGAACATTTCTATGAAGTATTGCTATGAAGAATTGGTATAACTGACTTAACATTCTTCTTTAACTGTGAGCTGCCACCTGCTGGAGGAAATTAGAAATGCAGGGATCCTGGTCTTGGATTTGTTGTATCACATCGATAACAGTGACTAGTAACTTGTACTAATACTGTTCTGTAGGCCAACCTGTGCTTTGTTGACATCGACAACCACTTCATCGAACTGCCGGAGGATCTGCCGCAGTTCCCTAACAAGCTGGAGTTCATCCAGGAGATCTGCGAGGTGCTGATGCTGTTTGGCATCCCCCCCGAGGGTAGAGCGTGCAGCGGCGAGGGCGTGGGGGGGCCGAGGGGCTTCCGCGGCTGCGACGTGGCCTCGGACCGCCGCAATGGCAACCTGGCCGGCTCGCCTCTGGATCTGCTGAAGGAGAACGAGACCATCGTCCGGCTGCAGGCCCTGGTCAAACGAACCGGTGTGAGGCTGGAGAAGGTAACATGTCTGTTGGGGGGGGGTGGGGGGTGCTCTTCCGTGACATCACTGTGGACTCCTTAAAGAGACCATGAGAGGACGTGGGGCAGAGGGGCACAGAAGAGGCATGCAGGGCCCATAACTCAGAGGATGATGAGCATCGTTTGTTGGGCTGTTGTGGTTTGCACTTTCTTGGAAGCTACATGGATTAGGCCTCTGTGCCTGTGATCAGAAGGTTGCTGGTTCAACTCCTGTGTTTGGCAGAGTAGCCACATCTCTTTTGGGCCCTTAAACATACTTCAGAGGCTCTCTGAATGCATGACTGATCCTGGGCTCTGTCCCCAAGCTTTGCTCTAACCTGTGTGTTTCACAAAGCAGAGCAAGATAGGATGTGCAAAAACACATTCCAATATAGCTGTACAATATTAATAGTAAATTTCCAAAATGCAGAAAAAACAGCTGTACCCATTCATCTTCTAACCGCTTATACTGGTCGGGGATGAGAGCAGCGTGAGCCACTGGGTACTACTGGGTGCCACTTCCGGCTGAGTTAAGCTCAGTGACCTTAATGTGAACGAGTCCTCGTCTGTTCATAGCCCTGTTCACTACCATTGAAGGACAGCAGGGGGATGAATGAAAAGTATCCCTGATAACTGGCACCTGCTGTTGCTGCACGAATGCTGGCGAGTAGCCAGGCAGCTTGAGACGACTCCGCCTCCTTACAGATGTGTAGTGATGGGCAGCTTTATGGGCCCAGCTGTTTCCCTTCAGGCGACTGTAATTCTTTTTGTTTACTGTTCTTTTTTTTGTACTGTTCTCTCTTACTACCTCGTTATACATCGCTCTTTCCTTGCATCTCTATTCTTTCTCTCCAGCTCTCATTTCATTTTAGACATTACCAAGATAATTGTTTAATTTGGCTCAAATTGTCAAATAAGTTTTTAAATGTATTGAAGTGTAATGAATGTAACTATAAATGTGCCTCAACTGCAATAAAATTTGAAAAGTGATGGCTTATTGTTCTGCTTAGCCTCTCATTGACTCTCTCTCTCTCTCTCTCTCTTTTCCTCTCTCTCCCTTGCTCCCTCCGGCTTTTCCAGCTGGATGGGATGGAGACCTCCGGCACCAACGGCGATCCCAGGGTGCAGTGCGGCGAGGAGGACCTGCGGACGCACCTGCTCAACATCCGCATGCGCGAGGTCTTCGCCAACCGCTTCACGCAAATGTTCGCCGACTACGAGGTCTTCGTCATCCAATCCAGCCAGGACAAAGAGTCATGGTTCAGCACCCGTGACCAGATGCAGAACTTTGACAAGGCGAGTGCCCATCTAGACACAGCTGCACTGCATCGCTGGGAGATAACCACTCTGTCTTGTCATGCCAGGTCAGAGGGAGGGGAGGAACCTGAAATTAATTCATCTGAAATTTAAATAAGCAGCTCATACCTTAAAAAAGCTAGGTTTTCAAGTTTCAAATTCTATTGTTATGTCTGTTTAGAGGGACACTGTGAAATTCTTATACCAGTTGCTGGATGATGGCAGATGCATGGTGGGTACAACAGAATAAACAGCACTGCAGAAAAGGACAAGACAGTCCAAGATAAAAGACAGTGAACAATAGATAATTAATGGGGATATGCAGTAAGGAGCGTGCACTGATACAGTGTGTAAGGAGCATGCACTGATACAGTGTGTAAGAGCATGCACTGATACAGTGTGTAAGGAGCGTGCACTGATACAGTGTGTAAGGAGCGTGCACTGATACAGTGTGTAAGGAGCGTGCACTGATACAGTGTGTAAGAGCATGCACTGATACAGTGTGTAAGGAGCGTGCACTGATACAGTGTGTAAGGAGCGTGCACTGATACAGTGTGTAAGGAGCGTGCACTGATACAGTGCGTTACTGCACCCACTACATGACAAACCTCCTCGGGGATGAGAACCTGAGTGCAGCCATGTGTCAGGTGACACCTCAGCAGTCCGAAATGACCAGTGTGAGTTTTTTTCCAGTGGCTGGAGAGCTCATCCTGCCACCAACCCCCAAGTTTTTCCCTGTAAATTGGAGGACCTCCTCACAGGGCTGGATGTAGATTAACATCATACCCAGGACAAAGCAACTGCGGGTTAAGGGCCTCATTCAAGGGCCCAACCTAGAATTACTCTGGGCATTCACGGGATTTGAACCAGCAACCTTCCAGTTACCAGTACAGATCCCTCAGCGCCACCACTCAGTCCCAAGGATGTGCAAGTAATCACAAAAGTATTATAGTACTGCTACAGTGCAAAAGCAGAATATTAACCGCAGCATGAAGTACAGTACAGGGTGTGGGCAGATAGGTGAGCATGCGATGGGAGAAAGGGACGGGGGCTATATTTAGGGGGGAGGTGGGTTTAACAAAATGGAAACAAAAGCCAACATCAGGGAAGCAATCAGGAATCGGAATTTGGGAAAGGCTTTAACAGGATGCTTGATCAGTCAGCGGGTTCTGAAACCGAAGTCCAATTTCTATTATCAGGGATGAAGCACCACCAGGTCACTCAATACTTCCACACTGTTTTATAATCAAGTGCTCCATGTCGCCCCCTAGGCCTCCTTCCTGTCGGACCAGCCCGAGCCCTACCTGCCCTTCCTGTCGCGCTTCCTGGAGACGCAGACGTTCGCCTCCTTCGTCGACAGCAAGATCCTTTGCCACGACGACGAGGACAAGGAGCACGCGCTGCGGGTGTTCGACGCCCGCGTGGAGAAGGTGCGCATGCTCAACGTGCGGACGCCCACGCTGAGGACGTCCATGTACCAGAAGTGCACCAACGCCGAAGAGTCAGGTACGCACGGCTTGGTGGCTTTGGGATCTGTGCCCACATCTGGAAGGTCATGGGTTCATACCCTGTGGCTGGCAGCATAATCATATCAGATCAAATCACAATGACGAGAGTGCAAATAGAAATGAATAGTGCAAATAGGAAGTATAAATTACTGCAGCATAGCAATAATAAATAGCGTGCAAATTTGAGGCAAATAACATAACATAATACAATGAATGGTCATATGATTAAGAGTAAGGATGTGGTGGATTCGGGATAATAGAATGGATTCATTGATCAGAGTTCAGAAGTCTGATGGTCTGGAAGTAGAATCCGTACTGCTGATTCAGGCCCTCGTACTGCAGTAACACCTGCATGACAATAGCAGTGGGAACAGTCGCGGTTTACTGTTAGGCCCTTGGGATAAGGGTTAGAAAATCCTCACTGCATTCTACATGAGTCTGAAATGCGATGGTAATCTACTAGGCTGTCATTTTTAGGTGTGCAGGTAGGGGGAGCCATACATTCTTAAAGGGGCATTTGAAACGCAGCTGTGAATCTCCTGCTCATTCTCAGTGGTAATTTAAGTTGTCCCGGGGCTCCAGTGAAGCCCATAGACGGCCATGTGACTCACATTAACTCCGTTTCCTGCATCCTGCCCCCAGAGAAGGCCATCGAGGCGAGGGTGACCAAGATCGACCACACGGCACTTCACCCCCACCTGCTGGACATGAAGATCGGCCAGGGCCGCTACGAGCCCGGCTTCTTCCCTCGCCTGCAGTCCGACGTGCTCTCAGCTGGACCCACCAGCAACAAGTAAGGCGAAGGCCGCAGGGAATGCTGGGTAATGGCACTCTGACCAAAACAGCACAATAATGTAGGAACTGCCATCCAAGTGACAGAAGTATTGTGTGTGTGGCTCAGTGGGTTAGGATGCTGTGCCCGTCACCAGAAGGTTGTTGGTTCAAATCCCAGGGTTGGCAGACTGATGGGCCCTTGAGTAAAGTCCTTAACCTCCAATTGCTCCAGAGATGCTGGATAAATGCTTGTGCTCAGACCCCAAGTTTTGCTCTTTACTTCTATATTTGTGTCTGTGTATCTCATGGAGAGCAAGATGGGATATGTGAAACGGCAATTTCCCAACGGGGAAGAGTCACATATCACTATTCTCTCTTCCCCCGATGTTGTATCCCCTCCTCTGACAGCCCAGAACCATGTAATTAGGCGTAATTGGTGTATTTAAATTGCCCGTAGTGTGAATGTGTGCGCCGCTGCACGTTGGCACTGTTGTGACATCGCAGTGATGCTTCGGCGCTGTCCGCTGCACACCAGGTGGTCCAAGCGCAGTACCGCAGCTCAGTGGAGGAGGCGGGACAAGCAGAAGCAGCACGCGGAACACCTGTACCTGGATAACGACCAGAGAGAGGTGAGACCTCACCGCAGCAAGCCAGAGCCTTTAGGACTCTTACGCTGTCTAGAGGACGACAGGCTTAGCACAGGGGTAATTCAAATCACGGTCCTCGAGGTCCGAGTCCTGCTGGTTTTCCAGCCTTCTGTTACCTGTGAGCCGGGTGTGAAGCCTCTGACCAATCAGAATCAGTCATTATTAAACTAACTACCTGGGAGAACTGAAAACAAGGCCTGTATTTGGAATCAAGGTCCAGGTTTGAAGAACCCTGGGCTAGCAGATGGATATTTTTCAGATTTGTGACCTTTAACCTCCAGTGACACTTGGCAGTAGACACGGGTCTGAGTCAGTCATAAGGAGGGCTCTTATTGGCTGGGCCTATCCACAGACCTGCCCCCCTCATCTATACTGAAACGTGGGAATGCAGTCCTCCTCAGTCATGTGGGATGACACCACTAATCATTGTCTGCCATGAGGATGGACATTTTTATTTGATTGATGTGTTAATGGGATTTTCCGGTTTTGGTTTTGTGTTAAGCACTCATAAAATTCAAAACATTTTGGTATTTTTGAGTGGAATATGAATTAAACAGAAAAGGACGTGACTTAGAGCAAGAACATTGTTTTTCTTCTTCAGGTCTATAGACATTGGTCCTACTTGTTTTTCCCCCACTCACTACTTTCTCAAGACATGATTAAGCAAAGTCCCTGTCCCTGCAGAAGCACATTCAGGAGGCCAGAAACCTGGGCACCACGATCCGGCAGCCCAAGCTGTCCAACCTGTCGCCCTCCGTCATTGCACAGACCAACTGGAAGTTCGTAGAAGGGTTGCTGAAGGAATGCAGGAACAAGGTAGTATGCATTTTCAGCATCTTCAACATCATCATATGAGTGTAATACTGGTCTTGTCCACCGGAATGTTCAGCGTCAAAGTGATGATGTTGATTATATGGTCTTGATGAGGGTTTGAGCTTTGCAGTGGGACATCTTGAGACGATGACCTTAAGAATGCTCTTGGGTGTGCCGCAGACCAAGCGCATGCTGGTGGAGAAGATGGGCAGGGAGGCGGTAGAGTTGGGCCATGGGGAGGTCAGCATCACAGGCGTGGAGGAGAACACGCTCATCGCCAGCCTCTGCGACCTGCTGGAGCGGATCTGGAGCCACGGGCTACAGGTCAAGCAGGTAAACCATCAGGAATGAGTGGAGGAGCGAGTCGGATAATGTTGGCAAGCAGGTAGACTGTCAAGAATGAGCAGAGGATTGAGTCAGATAATTTTGGTAATTAGGTAAGAGAGAGCAGAGCCAGATCATGTTGGCAAGCAGGTAGACCATTGGGAAGGAGTGTAGGAACTAGGGAGATGCCAGATGATGTTGACAAATTGGTCTAGCTGCAGTATGATGGGATATTGTTTCAGTAATTGATTACTGATTTAAGAAATAATTACTAAAGCCTACTCAGTTTAAAAGTTTATTGTAATATACACAGTAAGTAGTCAGCTACACCACACATTGAAGATGTTTCTCTGTATCGTTTTCCCGCCACTGGAAAACATAAATTAAACACAAATATAAAATAAAGGTGCTTAAAATAGAGTACAATTAAACAGTCAATAAGACAATAAATGCGAGTACAATTATGACAATGAATATGTAAACACATTATGCAATAAAAACATTGTGCAATGTCGACATATGATACAGATATTGTGAGCGTTGCAAAGGACGGGATCAGTAAGCGGTAGATCTGAAGAAACTTAAATCTAAAGCCTTTATTGATAAGTCAACATTCAATTTTTTTAATGCGTACATAGTACAGGCGGTTTTCAGCTGACATAAGTAATCCGTCCCACAAACCATTACATAAGTCATATATAACAGAATTCAGATTTACCTTCCTGTACTATTCAAGACACCTTATAGAGAAAAACATGTAAGCTGAAAAAATACTAGTGATACGCACTAAAGAACACATTAAATAAATGAAAAGATAAAGTGCAAATAATACTTTCAGGTATAAGGCACTTTATTGCATTAGCACTTTTGTAAACCCTGTGTATCACTGATATTTTTTTGCACGAGTCCTTCAGACTATAGTGTATACATTTGTGTACAACAGCAGACAGTGAGTAAGAATATCCGCACTGTAGACAAACACCCACATGTACGCCTGGGACAAGGTGCACTGTAACCAGGAGCCCTTGGCCTTGAGCCTGAGCTCATGTGGCACTGCCACAGCAGGGCTCTCAGATGATTGGTCCTGGGGCTGACAGACCCCGCTGTGTCGGCTCTCGCGGGTGACGTCAGAGGGCTCTGTAAAGGCAAGCCCCTCCCCCAGTCTGAGACGCCTCTTTCAGCTGTGCCTCCTTCCCCCCGCCAGGGAAAATCGGCTTTGTGGTCACACCTGCTGCATTACCAGGAAAGCAAAGAGAAGAGTGATGCCACCCCTTCAGGCCTGAACCCCCCAGGTACTGTCGTGCGGCTGCCACTGTGTCGAAAGGGCTCCCAGAATCCTGCCCTCTCTAGATCCTGCTTTCTCTCATTCACTTTGTCTGAAATGCTCTTTGCTGGTCTGCTGACCTTCCATTTCATCCTGGTCCCATATTATTGCAAGAATGGATTTAAGTGTAATCACTTGATACCAAGTAATATCAGGTAATTTCTACATGAAAACATACTGCAGGCAAAAATATTCACGGTACTTATGCTATCAATTAATAACCCTGATGAAATTCGTTAATTAGAATTTAGAAGAGAGAATGCTAGATCAATAGAAAATAAACATTGTGTGTATTCATTAATTCTTGATTATTTGATTACTTAAATAATTAAATATCTTGGAAGCAACATTTTTTTTTATTTTAAAATTCTTTGTACATTTGTGCCAGTGGAACCAGTCATTCCTCATTTTGTATGCCAGAGCGCTGCCTACTGGTCTGGAGGCTAAAGTGATAGTCTTGTGCAAATATTAATGATGCCTGGTTCTTCAGTGTGTAAACATACCCCCCCCAGCTGGAGGCATGCAGCAGGATGGGCTGTTAGAAATGCAGGCAAGCATTTTACTGTCACTCCCATGTGTGAGAAGTTATTTCACTGTATACTTCCTCTGTCTCAGGGCTTATTCAAGACTCGGAGAGACGCAAGTCTGATGCAGGACTCACCATGCCCCCTCTAAAAGTTTCCCTCATTGACGATATGCGGTAAGTGCAGTGCACCACCCTCCAACTGCCCCCTCCCCCACTAACCCTAACCCCTCCCACCCCAAGCCAGTCTCCCACCCACAGCTCAGACACTAAACGATTCATGATGTCCAGACTGTTGCCTGAGGTTTCCACTTGACCTGAATAAGATAAATGAATAGTTTATGTGGGGTGCAGGAATGGTGGGGAATCTGAATATTATTTGTGGCCTAAGCTGCCCTACAAAGGAGATGGAATGGGCCGGAAACGATCAAAGCTTCCACGCAATGATGCCATCATGTTTTTCTCAAACATGTCAAGCTGAAGTTATCTGAAACTGTTTCCTGTCCACATCCCCAGTTTGTGAAAATATTATAAAAACTTTCCTGTGGAGTCCTTTCCTGTTATGTACTCTTTATGTTTCTGGTTTATATCTTTGACAATCCTTTGTTTTTATTCTGTGTATGTCTTTGTAGTTTGCACAGAGATCAGGCATTACCCAGGGTGAATCGAAGTCTGATATTTTTGTTCCTAACGCAGTTTATCAGAGTTAAGTAATTTCATCTGCCAGTGACACAAAGCTAATGAAAAGACAATATTACAAAAACAACTGTAAGCTCCAGGGGGAGGAGGGAACTGTAAACAAAACAGTGCACAGCATTGTGGGTAGAGTAGAGCAAGTGCAGTCTGCTCATGGAGTGAGAGGTGATTTCCCTGCGCAGTGCGGGGAAGGAGGAAGTTCCTCTTTAGACTCGTCTATTACTTCCACCCTAATAAGCTGACCTCCTGCAGGGAGACGGGAGGGCCTGTCTGGACCAGGGTGCACTCGCGTTAGCTTAGCCACACTGAGACTGTTTTACCTCACTCAGACCACACATTTCCATCAGGCCCCCTGTTGGCCACAAACAGTCACTACACTAAGTAATAAATAAACACATTGCTTATGTTGGACATTCTGAAGCAGCATGTTCTGCTAACTACAATCTACTGATTTTACTCACTTGCTGTTTATTTGTGACTTTTTGAGTGAGGCCCCAGAAGCAACTAATCGACCTCTGCACAGCTTCAACATCTACAATCTCTCTCCAAAGAGCGCCCCCTACAGAGGTGTCAGAGGAGTTCCACACAAACCTTTAGATCTTGTGTAGTTGCCGGTCCAGCTGATGTGTTTTCATGCTAACAGGCTACAGGCCGCATTCTATCCTTTTACCCGTATCCTTGGTGCCCAGCCACTGTTGCGGGCTTTGGGGTGAATGACGATGACGCGTTTATGAAAAGGGAGCAGCGTCGTGCCATCCAGAGGGCCTCATGTGGCGCTGCCACGCTTCTGTGAGAAACTGGGCTAATGCGCACGGGCCACGGGAGGCACTCAGGTTGCAGACGACTCTCAGTGAGACGGGGGAGCGCAGTCAAATGCATCTGGATGTGTGGAACGCGCTGGCAGAGGTGGGGGGGGGGGGGGCAGCCAGGCGCGCTGCGGGGATCTGGGATCCCGTCTTGACTTCTAACCCCCCCCCCATGCTAAAATCAGGCTTTAAAAGGATGGTCCAAACACGGAATATAGTTTACACACAGCATCACCCCCTGCGATGTCCTTGTGAGGAGGTTCACCCGTTGTCATGGTGACGGGAGCTCCCTGGGGATGTGACCTAGTTCACTACCAAGGAACCAGGGCTGGGCATAGATGCTTAGAGCAAGGCTGCAGTGGCGTGAGCAGACCAGGAGTTACCAGGCACCCATTACTGAGCTGCTCTGTCACCTCCCCCCCCCCCCCCCCCCCCCGGGCCCCCGCCACAGACACATCCAGAACATCGGCGAGATCAAGACGGACGTGGGCAAGGCGCGGGCCTGGGTACGCCTCACCATGGAGAAGAAGATGCTTTCCAGGCACCTCAAGCAGCTGCTGTCTGACCAGGAGCTCACCAAGTGAGTCGCCCGTAACTGGTACGGCTGTGTCCCGGGTGCCGGAATGTTCCGGAGCATCGCCTGGCCTTCTGGTACCTGCTGTCTGATACAAAAGGCCCATGCATCTATGCTTCATCTGGTTGAAGCTGGATTCTCAATATATGGACACTCCTCAGAGAATAATAGAATAGAATAATAGAGAATAATAAAATTCTACTCTATTTGCTTGGGTAATTTGGATAAGTAAAAGTATATTTATAATAATTAGTATGGAAAATCCCTTTTTGTAATTATTGCATGTATATAGTTCCCTTAGTGTAGTTTGTTTCTGTTAGAGGCAATCCAAATTTTAAACTTAAATTTTTTAAAAACAATACTAAATGTAATGTCTCCTTTTCAGTATATATTAACTTGAATATTCTCTTCAGACTCGCATTAAGCACAGCTGAAATATTTCAGAACGTCTACATTATGAATGAGCTGTGTTAAATACATTCTATTCCATCTGTCTGCCAACTGCTTTTCCAGGTGAAGGCTGTATGCACTCTGTAACCCGCTATTAAATATTGAATGGGGTTCATTAAGTGCTGGGACCTTCACAGTGAACTGGGTCACTCCCAGGGTGTGTCACCTCTAAAAAACACCTTCGAATTTGGTCTGCAGATTGATATCAGGACCTGGGGAAGTCATTCAGTTTGCTCTTTCTGCTGTTGAAGTAAATGTGGCCACAAATCTTTGGAATGAAATAAAATGTTAAAAGTATATTAATTAAAAACAGATTAATTTCCATCCTGGATTGGCTGGAGCGTTGTAGGGATCATTAGAACAAGAATTTAGTGTAAAATGAATTAATAAACCACAGTAGTTAAGGAGGGAGGGAGGGATGGATGGAAAAAAAATAGTTTATATTTGTATGTGACTCGGGCCACTTTGACTTCATACATTAGGGTTAGAGTTCTGGCTACGTTTGTACAGCAGGGTTACGTTTGTGCACCTTTCTGGTCGGTGTAGCACGTTACTTGGGGAATTCATGCATCGCTGGGTCCCACCTGTGCACCCGCAGGAAGCTGTACAAGCGGTACGCCTTCCTGCGCTGCGATGATGAGAAGGAGCAGTTCCTCTACCATCTCCTGTCCTTCAATGCTGTCGACTACTTCTGCTTCACCAATGTCTTCACCACCGTCTGTAAGTGCCAACGGACCACTGCTGTATTCAAGCATGTGTGCCGTTAAGGGGTCAACATCTGCTAGCTCACATGGAGAACTGGAAATATTGCGGTATCAAGAGATGTTTGAGGCCTCAGATATTGGGTACACTAGACACTTTTAACAAACACAAGGTCATGTGACTGGTATATGCTGGGATATAGTACAAACTGTTTCACAGGTAGATCATAAAGTATTGCAGATCACTAGGTTAGGCTGAACATTAAGCCAATGTATTGACAGCCATCAAGTCCTTCAGATTTACTAATTAGGTAATAAAGCCTGGGGTCTTTGCCTTCTCATTGTCCTGTGGAGAAGCTGATTGTAGTTTCTACAATATAACACCAAGATGCTCTAAACGGATGCATGTGATCTCTTGCCTTTGACCAGTAATCCCATACCACGTGGTGGTCATCCCAAGCAAGAAGCTCGGGGGGTCCATGTTCACGGCCAACCCCTGGGTCTGCGTCTCTGGAGAGCTGTCGGAAACAGGGGTTCTCCAGGTGCCCAAGAACTCCTTGGAGATCACCTTTGAGGTGGGTGAGACTCAAAGCAAGCTCAACCAATGCCTAGTAGAGCAATGAGCCTGGAACCTGTTTGCCTATCTGCGTCATTAATCATCGAGACTTCACCTTTAAGACAGAACCAGTCTGAATCTGAAAACCAATATGGTCAAGTACGTTAAACATAAAAGGAATTTGTCTTGCTGGATGTGCTCCAGTATAACATATGAGATGCGAAACGATTTCAAGACAGTAAGTCTGTATTCATGAAAATGTTACACGCATTTTTATGCTGGCCTGTCTACCGACAGTCAGTAGCAGCGTGGGATGTAATTGTCTTAAGTAAATGCTGCTTAATGTTTGGAGTCCACCTACAGTAACATGTGATTACGCCATAAACCTGCTACAGTGTGAGATTATTGTTGCAGCATTCTTGGAAAACTGTCTTGCAAGTAGAACAATCTGAAAGCTGTGCATGGGTGGATCCATGTGATCTTTGTTTGATGTGGGAGTTCAGTCCACACGTAACGTGGAGATGCTCTGCGATGGCGGATGATGCCAATGGCTTTCTTCCACCAGTCTGCAGATGACTTGGAGATGGAATTGATGTGGGGTCTGGAGAGACAGACAGAATCCAGTAGCCATGCCAAGAGGTGAAAGAGCACGGAAGCCTAGCAGGGAATCAGACAAGTGTCTGACGGAAACTGTGTCTTTCTCCTGCAGTGCCAGAATCTGGGCAAGCTCACCACAGTACAGATGGGCCACGATAACTCAGGATTGTATGCAAAGTGGCTGGTGGAGTGTGTCATGGTGAGGAACGAGGTCACTGGGCACACGTACAAGTAAGTAAAACTCTGCTAGGAAATTGCTCCTGTTTAGCATGTTATCTTTGGCCAGGGATCACGAATGACGAATGAAGTGTAAGGCACCCATGGATGATCACAATTCAACTAGTTAACAGGAATAAAACCTTGAATGCTTGAAGCTCTTGGCCTGGTCTATGAGTAATTAAGTGTGATGAATGGGAGCCCTAAGGTCATGTTGGGCCATATAATTAGGTCTGTGACTACCAGCCTTACTCTGAAAGTCCCACACCGCAACACCATGAGGTCACCAAATCCGGGCTATTGCTGCCACTTGTGTGAATGACCTAATACACTGCCTGGCCAAAGAAAGTCATACACTTTAATATTTAATTGGACCGCCTTTAGCTTTGATTATGGTGCACAATTGTCAGTGCATTGTTTCCATTTGTTTGAGGCATCTCAACATTTTTTTCAATCCAGATTTGCATTAATTTCTCATTGACATCTTGTACTGATGATAGGTTTGTTGAACCACTCTGTTTTGAACCACTCAGAACATCCCAAAGACTTTCAATGGGGTTAACGTCTAGGTTCAGTGGTGACCAATTTATGTGTGAAAATGATTCTTCATGCTCCCTGAACAACTCTTTCACAATGAATCTTGGCTTTATCGTCCTGGAATATGCCCATGGCATTAGGGAAGAAAAAATCCATTGATGATGGATGGAGGTGTAACCTGACCATTCAGTAGATTCAGGTACTCAGCTGATTTCACTTTATTGCTGCATAACGTTGCTGAGCTGTAATAATGATCCAGTCATTGGCTCTTAAGTACGTGCAGATTTAAATTCAGCTGGTGACTTTTTTTTGGCCAGGCAGTATATGAAACTTCAGACAGACTGAGATTATTCCAAGTTGTATTAATCAGTATTTCTCATTTAAATATCACCAGTTGCCGGCCAAGTCTCACTGACATATCAGAACATAAGATCAGATTTCAAAGTGAGCATATCTTGGAGATAAAATGACCTGCTTGGGCTGTAGGTCATGGGTCAGGACAAGGGAGTAAATTTGGTTTGAACATTGGGGGGCTTGAGGTCTCCACCCATTTAGGGGGAGACATGATTTTTGGGGGGGTTGTATTAGCCGGTTTTTACAATCCCCCACCCCCCCATGTGCTAAGGAACAGTGGCTTATAGGTGGCCTGTTAAATGCTTCCATAAGCAACGTGATTAAATAGATTTAAGTATTAAAATGAAAACAAACACGTGTATTGGTTTCTTGACATTGTTAATACTGTCACTGAGCAGACTTTGCTCAAGTAGCTTCCATACTCTACAGCTCGTGCGTGATCTATAGCATCCGTACCAAAGGCATGTGCCGTGCAAATAACCCAGCGATGCAATTCTGCCAGGTTTCCATGCGGCCGCTGGTTGGGTAAAAGTGTGGATGATGGCAGTTTGGAACGCGTCCTGGTGGGGGAGTTGGTGACCCCCATCCCAGAGAGCGAGGAACGCCTGTGCCGCACCCCTCCCATGCAGCAGTCCCCTGGAATGATACGGAGGTTTGTCAACATCTCACCGAGCAGCAAACCAAGTGAGTGTGAAAGGACATCAAAAACAAGGGGGGCGGGGCTAGGGTAGGAGGGGCTTAGTGTCAGACCAATAACGGATGAGCACAGCATGAGTGGAAAAGCCTTTGTAGCCAGTCAGCTGTCAGGCTTTGCTGTTACTTTTTTTATTGTTGAGAAATATGTCACAGGATCCAAAATACAGAAATGAAATTGACACACAGGCCTTGCTTAAACAATGCAGGGCACACTGTGTACATGCATTTAACTGGTACTGTCTCCTGCCACAGAGTTAAACACAGGACAGATTCAGGAAGGAGTGGGAGAGGCCATCAATGGGATCGTCAAGCACTTCCACAAACCAGAGAAAGAGGTGAGTGAACTCAGGAGACCGTGGATTCTTGGATTTGTCATTTCCCGTCAGCCATGAAGCAACAGGCTGGCTCACGATGACGACCTTGCTGCGCGTTAATCTTCTGGGGTGACCTATGGTGCTGCCTTTCTGTGCAGAGGAGCAGCCTGACGCTGCTGCTGTGTGGAGAATATGGGCTGGTCTGGGCACTGGAGCAGGTCTTCCTGCATGGTTTCAGGACCCCACGTCTCTTCAAGAACATCTTCATCTGGGACTTCTTAGGTGAGCGCCTCTATTGCCTTTCAGTTGCGAGCCTGAATTCATCGCTCGTTCTCACCGATGCATTGTAACCGGTGTCATGTGCCACACTCCGCTTGGCAGAAAGGGCACAGGGTCACTTTGAGAGTCCGGAGCAGAAGGACCTGGAGCTGGATGAGAACTGGCAGATGAGGGCCCGGGATTTCTGCCGCTTCATGCGGGCTATCAACAGCACACCGAGGAACATCGGCAAAGACGGGAAGTTCCAGATGCTGGTGTGCCTGGGGGCCAGGTGAGGCCACAACACAACACTCTTCCCTTAAGTTGTTCAGTTTTTGCATCATATCCTAAGACTGGGTTATTATTTTGTCACGTGTTTCATGTAAGAATTCAAGATTCAAACCTTTATTGTCACATGCACAGAGCACAATGTACTAAGTACAATCGAACGTTTCCTTGTGCACCCTCCTTGCAGACTACAAAATGATAATACGACAAGTTCGCGACAGCACAATAAAATCAAACAATACAATAAATAAATACATTAAATAATTTAAATAGTTTAAATAGTTAAAGATTAACAAGGGGGAGTATCTTGAAACTGAGCAGCGATATAAAGTGTTATAATAGCACAATTATTGACCTACTGGAGGATCGTTTGCCTGTGCTGCCTACACAGAAGGCAGCCTGACAGCAGCAAGAGCACCATCCCACCCCCAAGCCTGCCTACACTTTCCTGTCTCACCACATGATGTGAGGGGGAGCTGGGGGAGGGCGGCCACCCTGCCAGCCCCCTGTCTATTCGCTCGTACCCTGATAGCTCATTTTCTGCAAAATGCTTTCACAGATAGCCATCAACCGTTCTGTTAAGACGTGAGGTTAAAACGGCGCACCGTGAGCTTTAAGACACCCGTACACCAGTCACACTTTTGTTGAGCACATTTGGCCCTCTGCTCTGAGCTTGGTTTGGCTGAAGAAAAAGTTTAATTGATATAAAAACCAGCTAAATTTATGACTGTGGGCATATATTTATCTAGCAAGAATGCTTACGTACATGTAATAATTAGCAGAGTCTCACCAGAAACTGCAAAAAAGATGAGTGTGTGTACAACAGAACTGAGATGTTACATAATAATTGACGTCAGATTACCCCATGGAAAACTTTAAACCCGTAGCCACTGTCTGCTTTAGTCTTGTGAAGCCAGATGGCACTAATATGTGAAATTACCTCCCACTAGAGACCACCTGCTACATCATTGGATCGCCCTCCTGGCAGACTGTCCAATCACGGCACAGATGTATGAGGACACGGCCATGCTAAAGGATCATTCTCTGGTGAACTCTCTGATTCGAGTGCTACAAACTTTACAGGACTTCAATATCACCCTGGAGGCCTCACTAATCAAGGGCATAGGTATTTAGCCCTGCCTCAGCTCTCTGATAACCAGAAAAAAAGCACGGACAATTCTTTGTTCTACAGGAGGAATTAACTTTTTTTTTTTTTAAAAAAAAAGACTGAGACTTGAAGAAGCTTTAGCTTATTTTTAAGCTACTGTTATAATTGCCATATTATAAGTGCAATGAGCATTTTCAAAAGTGTCATTATGTTTATCCTCTAAAACGTGCTGTTACCACCGATGTTTTTCTTCTGGTTTCCATTGTGTCTAAACTGTATTAATGAAAGCTAATTCTTTTTTTTTAATGTGAACTGTTGAAAAGTGCTATATTTAACGCAAATTAAGTAAATACATGCAATATATTTTCAGAGAGGAACAGTATTATTTTGATATGTCTGCCAGGTTTTAACAAATAAAAAGCAAATATAGAAATATGCTTTATAAGTACTAATTTTGGGAGGGATCAGACATTTTGGTTTAAAGGTGGAAATTAAGCTTTCTAAAAATGTTAGTTTTTCCAGTGACAATGCAAACAATTCATTTTTGTAAACATTGTGCCCTCATGTCACTACACAAATCATACTACTACAGTTAAAAAGACACCGTTTTATTTGTGTGTTGTCGATTAATGTAGCTTGATGAACTGTTGTATTTATAAGCCATTCACTGATGACACTGTAATCCTCTGCTCTGGCAAACATGAGCTCCCTTTTGATTTCGCTCTGTTAGTCCTGGCAGAATGAGCACACCTGAAAATACCTCTGAATTGTGAACCCTCGTGATAAACACCAGGCACTGATGTCTGGCTGCATTGCCATTCCATCAGCAGGATGGTGGGGGGGGGGGGCTCAGCAGACTAGAAAGTTGGGCTAGGGATTGGACGTTTCCTAGTTCTAATCCGACAGTCAGCAGAGTGATTTCACCATTGGGCCTCTGAGCAAGACCCTTAACCAACTATCACCCACCCCCCCGGCCTGTGAGCAAGACCCTTAACCAAATCCCCCCCCGGCCTCTAAGCAAGACCCTTAACCAACTATCCCCCCCCCCCCCCCCCCAGCCTGTGAGCAAGACTCTTAACCAAACCCTCCCCCCCCCCCCCAAAATGCACCAGGGACTGTCCAACCCTGCTTTCTCAATTGTATGCATCTGCTACGTAAATGCTGAGTGTTCTGGAATGGAAAGCAGCCACAAGCCCATGTTTTCAACCATATGCCATAAGTATAGTTTAGGCAGACATGCTACAATCACATCAACAGTGACATGGCCTTATTTAAGATGGTGTTTTGTTGTCAAATTAATTCACGAGAGATCCACCATTTACCATTTTCAGCTTAACAATTTATTTTAACATTCCCTTTTCTATTCTTAACTGCTGCTGTTATTGCTATGCAACTATCATTTAGAAGAAAAAGACAATACCATTTTTTTTCTTTTTCCCATTTATATACTGAGCAGTATATTAAATTCCTGTCTACCAGAAGCACATGTGACATTTTCTCCACAGTAATGCTTTGCTATTGTGGGCACCAGTTTCTTGGATGAGATTTTGGGAAGGTGTTTTGCTATTGATTGAAAGATGTGTGTTACATGGTGTATTATAGATGAATAATGGTGTACAGTGTAAAAATGTAATTAGAAAAATACCTGGAAATGTCTATGTAAAAGTGTAATGTATATTTTTACACCAAAACAACCTGTAATGTATGCTGATTCCAGTTAACAACATTACTTGAGATAGTGGTTTTCTCTACGCGTTCTTTTTAATCTTCTTAAACTGTCTTCTGTAGGAAAAGTGTAAAGCTGTAACTGGTAGTAAGAGGTTGATATTGCATTTTAACTGTTCTTCTTATTCTTATTAATAAACAAATATTTTCTAACAAGAAGTTCCATTGCGTTGTTTTCTTGTGAATTTCTCATTGGTCTCGCGGTTTAATTTTTTGAGTTCAGTGATTACCACATTTGGCCGACATTTGCGGCATCCCCTTTAAAAGCAACTCCTTTTTGTTCAGTATGTCTGTTTCCCTTTACGCTAGTCAAACGATGCACATCAATGGGGACACAGAGTCACGTATTACACGTAATCCCTGATCGTTAGCTTTCTATGGAGGCTGTATGCTACACGATACGCATCCGGGAAATCGCTTCACATGTAACTCACTACCAACTTTAAGTTGATAAACTAGTGGGGCATTACAAGCTTCCTTAGTCAATTGGTTCGAGTGTGATCCTGAATGAACTGTTCTCTTTACTATAGCAGTATCTCGCCCTGCACTTCCACAAAATTGGCAACGCTGTAAGAGGAAGGACAGCTACGCTTGGTGTGAAATTTGTAGTGCATTCTAGGGCTCACTTCCTACAAACACTATATCTTGTCTTAACGCGTCAGACAAAATAGTATATTACAACCTGAGAATAACTTGATTAATACCTTCTTTTAAATATCAAATTACACGCGTTCGCGCCATTTCGTAAAGGCCGTTTAACAATAGACTTCTTGTTTCGCTCTCTACGCCTTTGCTGGGTTCTGGGGAATGTAGTTTTCTGAATTCGCCACTTCTTTTAAGTACTGCATGCATTTTGTTCTCGGGCCTGCCATTCCCAGAATGCAACATTCTTAAATGTCTGGTATTTCATCATCCCATTGGTTGTATTTCTTTTGAACGAGACCAGTGTAATCCTTATATGGCCTTCCTATGACGTTACCACCCGTGTCAATGTTTTTATGCTAATGATATTCTAATGTAAGGCTATATGCGGTTGTAGTAAGGCATGCGCAGTGCCGTATCGAGAAAACAGCAACGATTCAAAGTTTTGTTCGGTAAGTCGTGTTTATTTTGACGTTTGTGGCATTGTCTCGATACAAACTGTCAGCGGGCAATTTAATCGCGTAAGTGTGCATGGGGAAACTTAATGGATGTCTCGCGCATGCTGAAAAGTGTACAGAGAGACTTGGGCAAGGTGATCATTTGCGCACAACAATAGGAGAACGTGGATGGGGCGCGCGGCGTGGTTGTAACAAAAACTAAGTGTGGGACGTAGGGCTTTCGCGCTTTCCGTGGCCGAAAGTTGGACTTTTCTAAGACAAGCTTATGGCCAGGCATGGTCCGTACGCGGCTTATTTGGGCTGCCGTAGGCGCCAGCTAGATTGGGCGCAGAAGCTGTTGTTAAATTTAAGTGAAGTTTTGCGTGCATGCTTGCTATAGCGTGCCTTCAAAGGGGGGGGGGGGGACCCTCCTGCTTTTTGTTTTTGCATTTCGGCTTTGGTTAAGCGGACTTTTACCGTGAATTGATGCAAAATCATTTTAATTTGACTAAAGTCGAATTTGATGTGTTTGTTTTTATTCGTGAGCGCCGTATTTCGGGCATTCCGCATACGCGTTTTTTTTAAGACGGGACCTTTGATTGTTGCATGATGGCGTCAGAGTTAGATATTCCGATGGATACAGTTACGCTGGGTTAAGGCAGAGATGCCGCGGCGTCGTGCAGACGTTTGTTTAAATGTAAGCGTTTTAGAACTCGTTATATATTGAGTTTAACTGCGCTGTGTTTTTAGCGAGTTATTTGTTATATAACTGCAAAAATGTGCGTGTCGACAACCGCGTGTCTCGAGCGCGTCGTGGAGTTTCAGCGAGATTTGTTTGTCATATTTAGTGCGGGGCGACGTTGGGTTTAATTTTGAGGCAATAATACACGTTAAACAGTTTATGGCTGCGCCGAGCGGTTTCTAAAGCTCGCGTTAGCGAAACGTGCAAAGTAAGATTCATAGCTATTTGTATGTTTGGGGACAGCTATGCGTTTTGATTAAAAGTAAATGTCTTTTTTTATTGGCTGTAAGCGTTTCATAATTGAAGCAAACAAACGAATTAACTAAAGGAGACCTCGCGCAAACCCCTTCCATGCTCGTGGTGTCCGCCCCCAGCGCGCCAATGCTTTTGCCTGCTTTTGTATTTCCACGTTGTTTTGTTTTTCTGCTCGCAGCTCTTCGTCTTCCACCCCATCTGAGACCTTAATCGCATTCGACAATGTTTGGCTTTCACAAGTCCAAGATTTATCGGAGCCACGAAGGTTGTTGCATTTGCAAGACCAAGTCGTCCAGCTCTCGCTTCACAGACAGTAGCAGATACGAAGAAAACTTCAGGCTGTGTTTTGGGTGAGTAGCGCTGCGCATCTTTATCGGAGTTATGTGCCCCAAAGCTGAGCTTGATGTCTAAAAATTGTGACCTTTACAAACGTGCTTTCATTTGTTATTTTGCAATAAAGACTGTTTTTTTTTTTTTTACTGTATGTTATTTAGGAATTTTTGAATGACATATAATTTAAATATTCCCCTTAAGGCTTGTGGAAGATCGCGTAGGAGACATCTGCAATGCATGTGTCCTGCTGGTGAAGAGATGGAAAAAACTTCCGCTTGGATCCAAGAAGAACTGGAGCCATGTAAATCCTAATTTATACAACTTTCATCCCACTTTTGCTGTAAATGTAGAGTTTTGGTTGGAATAGAATTGGGTTAATTGTGGTAGTGATTATTTTTTGTGCTGTGTGAACGACCAGGTGGTAGATGCCAGAGCAGGTCCCGGCTTCAAGCTGACCAAACCTAAAAAAGTGAAGGGCAGTGATGGGAAGAAGAGCAAGCTGGGACAGCTACACAAGCTCAAGAGGCGGAGTGAGTGCCGTTTCTCTCTTATTCTGGGATTTCCCCTCTGCAGTATGAGCCAGTAAGCTGCTTGTTCTGTACACTGCACCAGGGAAAGGAACTGTTGGCCTCTTCTCGTACCACAGTACTCATTAGGGAAAGATGGCCGTCTCTGTCACTCGCTGATGCCGTGTCCTCCTCCTGTACCCTAGACTCGGACGCCCACAGCACGACCTCCAGCACGTCGCCCTCTCAGTCGCCCAGTTACAGCAACCAATCGGACGACGGTTCGGACATCGAGGCTAAGCGGAGACACTCGACTCCGGCCCTTTTCTCCTTCCTGGACCTCACCTACTGGAAGAGGTATGGAGGAGGAAGCCGACGGACGCGGCGTCGACGGAAACGCTGGTGCTTCCGGATTCTGTAGACCTGATATCTACACGTTTCTGCCCCCTCTCCCCAGGCAGAAGGTGTGCTGTGGGATCGTCTACAAGGGTCGCTTTGGCGAGGTGATGATCGACCCCCGTCTCTTCAAACCCTGCTGTAGATCCAAGAAGCAGGAGGCACTGCCACCAGCTCCTGATGCCCACCCTGACCCCCTGCCAGAGGACCTGAAGGAGAGCTGGTGATTGGCATCCATCAGGTCCTCCTCAACATCCCTTAGCTTTGTCTCCAGTGGCAGACTGCACCCCCCACCCCCCCCCCAAGCCCCCTGGACCTGTTCCTAGATTGCTGAAAATCATTTGGAGCTAGTGTCACTATTATAATCTTTTGTAAAGTTGTTTTTCTTTCTTTCTTTGTGAAAACAAAGACAAAAGAGGTGTTTTTTAAACTATGGGCATTAGTGAGATATTTATAGGACCCAGGAGGCACAGTTATATATGGCCTTAAAAGGCAAATTTTCTTTTTTATGCATTTCTCTGTACATTTTTTTTTATATATATATATCGCCAGTATCTGCATTTGTACATATATTGTAGTGCGTTGATTGCCTCCTGTACATTGTTTTGCTTATGTTTCATGCAGTCTGGGGAAGAGTTTGTACTAATGTGAGCAGAATTCCAGCAGTGAATCCCGAAGCTCATTGTCAATTTGAGCTGAATATTGCTAGAAGCCAAGTTGTGGCATTTTGGAAGCACTTGCCCCGTTCCCCCCCCCCCCCCCCCCCCCCCCATTTTCTTTGTTCCCCATTGAAGTGTTGCTTTTGCATCGTTATTTTTGCTGCCTTTTTTAAAATAAGTTTCAGAATTGGACAGAGTCCCGCATTCGGCGGCATGGAATTTGTCGGGAATTCACTTGCCACCTTTTAGCCCTTCCTCCCTGCGCCACTTAAAAGCTGGTTTTGGTTCCGTGTCGTACACGCTGGTTACCTGTCGACGGCATGGCGATCGTTTTACTAGGGGAGAGCAAGCGGCTTGGGTGACAGCACAACTTTTGATACGGGTGTTGCATATTTGCAGCAGATTATATGCAGAAAATCACTCCTGTATTTGCCTATAAATAGCGATGAGTGTTAACACGAATGTCGTCTTCCAAGAAACTGATGCAAGGTGGTGTACTAATACTGTAAAATAATAATACTGTAAATAGTTACAATGGTTAAGAATATTGGATAGAAATTGGACCGAAACCTATTACTGCAGCTCTAGCTTGGAAATGATTCTACAGTGAAATATTCAACGTTTGTTCAGATTGTACCATTTTTGCGGAGATCTATAATGATACGGGTGTGTAAGTCCTTATGTTATGACATTAGTACTGGTCAGGGTGGTAGAGTTGCCATTTTGGGCACTGGACAGCTTCAAGAAACATTAAAGGGTATTGTGAGAACTACATGTCCTTGTTTGTCATGAAGACATTGAGTTCATTACACGTTACCAGCATGTTTATATGTGCGAATAGGATCGTGCTGTCAGTCTAACCACCGCCAAGTTGTTTCCCTGTGTTTGTCATTCAGGGGAACTTCAGCTTAAAACCAAATCTACTGCTTATTGCAATAAATAAATGGTCCATATTATTATGAGTCCCTGTACAGTAAACAACAGGAAATGGGTTTCTAGAATTGTTCAGTCACTTCTTGGGGACTTCTAATCTTGGGAGGCTAATAATTGCAACCCTCTGTGAAAGTTATTACGGAGCACCAAAGCCCATTTTTATAGTTCTGTGACCTATGTTGTTTTTCTGTTTATTGCCCGATGTTTGAGTCGGCCAATTAAAAGCAACCGGATGAAGCTTTATCTTCCACATGTCTTATATTCGTACCACCCAGTAGTGCATGTGTGTTTTTTTTATTTTATTTAAATTACACTACTTGTATGCAGATGAGCTGCATCCATCGAATTGTCATCCAGTTAATGTTCTTTTCTTTATTTTGGGGGGGACACTAGACTATCATATTTGGCACAGAAGTGGTTGGCTCCTGGAATTTCAATACATAGGAATTAATAACACGATATATAAACTTTTTGGGTTACATTTTAAATCATTGTTTCAAGCTTTCCTTACAGTTTTTGGACAAGATTCTCTGGCAATGAATGGAATGTGCCTTAGAAAATGGAAAACCATGCCGTGATTTCATTTTTGTTGGACTCGCGTTTAATTTATATTAATTTATTTTCAACATATTCTGCGCACACTTTGTGCTGTAAATACTTTTATTCAGTTTTATATGTATGCACTTTTTGTTAATTTTGATGCTATTTTATATCTGCTGTACTCTTGTATGTTAATAAAATGTGGGGAAAATTGCTGTTTCTTGGTGTTTATATTATTTTTACTATTATTTCCGGTAATTATTGTTCGGTCCGCTCCATAAGAGTATTATCCTGTAATACTACCTAATATCCTCTTACTATACTTAACACTAGGTGGCGCCAAATGTCAGTGTTTTATTTGAAATACATTTTTAGATTTTTACTTTCGTTTAAATCTCACTGCATATTTCACTTAACGTTAGGTTCATGTCTAAACGCAATAACCACACTTAAACCTGCAAGGTATTGGATTGTTGGACTTCATTTTGGCATATTTGAGACTCGTATTTGAATCCGAACATGTAGACGAGGTGTCTACATGTCTACATTCAATGTGAAGTCGACGGGCGAAAAGCTACCGTCTGATGCGCATATCGCCTGTGTAACAAACGCGCACAGCAATACTTTCTCTTGTGCTTTAACATTGACCAGAGCACTTAAATCCTTGTCTGACGTATCTTGGGTATTTCCTCAAAAATCGCTTCATTTCATGCGTAAAGGGCATGACTGTACACGCACACTGGCAAGCAGATCCCAAAGAGGGGGAGCCCGTTTCGCAGATCGGAGATCCCCGCACGACTCCATCGCGTCCCGCACCTCACACCGACTCGCACATCCGGCATCTGGTTTAGCAGAGATCCGCTGGTGCTCACCGGGGGTGTTGATCACGCCTCCAGCTCACAGCCCGGTGTTCTCCTTCTGCAGTCGGACTACATGCCCTGCATTTGTCCACCATGTTTGGCTATTGCGCCGAGGCACCATGAAAATAAATATTGTAATTTCAGCATTCAACCGTTGTTACAATTGTCTTTGCTGAGCAGGTGTTAGGAAGCACAGGCGACGCCGGCACGAGAACATAACTTTTTCTGTTAAGATCCGGTTTAGTGTTGAGATGTCAAGGGTGTTTTATGAAGAAAACAGATTCCCTGCCACAAGCACCCATGCAATGACAACAGCATCTCTGTCGTTCTCAATCAGCCCCAAATACATTGTACACTTTACAATTAGCACGATTTTGTTGTTGTAGTAACCGTGCAACAGTGAATATTGTATTTTCAGTTGTCTTATAGGCTAATAGTCGCTTTTTAGACTGTGGTGAGTCAACAATGTTTGTCAAAGACTGGCGAAATGAGGCTTTGGTGGGCGGGATGATCCCGGCCGGTCAATAACCTGCGGGTTCATCCCGCGTGCCGTTTTACCCATTGCATGGCGCGCCCACCCAGCGCGGATCGCAAACCTGCATTGCTTCCGTGGCGGAGTTTATTTCGAGGCATTATGGAGTCACATATCCATAAACAGGAATGAATTTATAATTGCCGAACAGTAGCCCACACAGTTACACTTAGACAAGTATTTAATGCTATTATTAATATTATTATAATATGTACATGTTCAAAAGCAATGACATTAACATTAATATTTTTCCTGCATCAGCTGTGCTGTGTGGTTAATGTTTCAGGTTTTTGCCCAGCGTTGAAGACTGTAACCACCTTTTGGAGGACTTACACCACTGATATGAATGTGGGATGAAGTTCATTTCCGGATCAAGAAAGAAGCTCCTTTATGGCCAGACGCAGCGCTTTTCACTGTTTCCGTCCTGCAGCTTTAATATAAAGCCAGGGAAATGTTCTAATGTTCTGCGTTTGTCCACTAGGTGCCAGCGTTGCAACGCAGTTTATCCGAAGCTCATAGCTATCGCCCTATTCCAATACTCAATCCTGCTGCAAGAGCTGAAAAAACATAAAATTCCTGAACTTGTCTTTATTGTTCTACAATATATTTGTCAGTCTACATCTGCATTCTCCTTCTTGAATTAGGGGAAACCGAAAGTTGTTAATCATCCTGGTTTGAAATGTGAGATTTATTCAAACACAGTAACACTGAATCATATCTTGAGGCAAACTATGTTCGTCGATAGAAAGCAAGTTTTACGTCGTTTGTAATATTTATAGCATCAAAGTTAAATTGCGTAGTGAGATTGCCCTTTAGAATTATGGTGGTGAAATTGCTCCATAGATAAACCTTGACACTGCCTGTTGTTGCTGTCTGGTAGCAGATAAATCAGAGCTAGATAAGATTTTAACAACTCTGAGCTATTAGTTAAGTTCTCCCCAAGCAAGCTCGAAGGGCCGAATGGCCCCCTCTCTTTTGTATAGTTCTTATGTTCTTATGTTCTTAGATGGAGGAACTGCTTGAAGGATTTGAGTTAAATCCTCCCGGTTATATGGGGACGGGTTCATGTTTGCTGTGGCGTAAATCATACAGGCACTGCATGGGCCACCCCTGCGAGGCCCTAAAATGTTTTGAAGCTACAGGAGAGGCCTAGAGTCAGGGAGAGGTCATGGCAGGTGGTTTGCATCAACAGCGGGTGGAGCTTGTAAACTCATAGGCGTAGCGGGGGGGGGGGGTCACTCCCCCTTTCCATTTTCATCTAACTTTTACACCACTGGCAAACGTCGTCTACTGGAAGCTGGAGAAGGTATGGCTTCAGTATCCTGACCCACCTTGGGTTCTGTTCTGAGCTGCTTCTCACTCAGGCGCCCATGCTCCCCAGGCACTGGGTAAATCGACAGTGACATGGGGACATGGGACTCGCACAGAGGTCTCAGTGTCCCTTCGAGGGGCATAGCAGGATAATAAAATACCCCTGTTAAAGCAAGCCAAAAGCCCATTGCTACATCTTCACCAACGCAGGAGGTGTAAAATGTGTGAAGTGAATGGAAAAAACAGAAAAACTAAACTAAAGAACTAAAGTCATTTACCCTGTAGTGATGGTCACTTGATTCACCAGAAAGGAGTGTTTGCTGAAGGCTGGGTTGCAACCCTGTTAATTAAAAATATATATACATTTTTATTATTATTGCTTTTATCTAATGTGACATACATTTTTTTTGAGAAAGTGGGATCAGACCCTGTAATTTAAACTAGTGACCTTCAGATGAGGAGCACAGCATCGCAACCCACTGTGAAACCCAGCGCCCCCATGTGGTGAGCAGTGTGATGACGGGAACAGGGAACCAGCCAGGAGGAAAACATCTAGCGGTATGTGCTGGCTCGCAGTTGCGTAAATCCACATCCCCGTTCTACGATGACGTCACAGGCCTATCACAGAACGGGGCAGAACGTCCCAGAATCCGGAGCCGCGATTTTCACTTGTGGAAAAGCGGTATGATAGAAGTCCGGGGGATTACGGTTCGGGGAGCGACGCGTTGGACGTTCTCCATAAATGGACACTTGGCACTGAGAGCAGTGGATGCCGGTTTACACTGAGATCAAAGGCTGAGCAGTTAAATAAACATTCTCAGATGGAGTTTTTGGAATAATGGATGAATCTGTCCTTTAAAAGCTCGCTATAGCCTAACGCCGCCCCCGCTGGCTGCCCACCAGAATACACACGGTGCCATACTACACTTTCCCTGACTTATAAGGGTCTGGGCCATCAGACGCGGAGAAGTGCGATAGACGATGTCCTGTAAATAACTCCCTCGCCGTCTCCTCTTTGCCTCCTCCAGACCACCTCCTCCAGACCACCTCCACCCAGACCACCTCCTCCAGAAGACCTGCCTGTGTGGTCACTAAAAAAAGAAAAACACACAAAGACGTGACCTGGCGTCGCAGTGTTGTTTTTACTCTGCTGCTAGTATTTCGGAGGGGATTAGTGCAATTAACACAGATTCCAAACCCCCCTTTCCGATTAGCTCGCCAACACGACCGCTATGGATCTGAGTGAAAGCTTCAGCTCGACGTTTGGTGAATGAACCCCTGCCGATGATTAAACACGAGTGGGACGGACAGTTCACTACGGCCAGGAACATGTGATCACCGCAGCGCAAAGGACACACCTCTTTGTTTGTGCTGCCATCCCTGTGGCCAGCAGGTGTCCTAGCAGTTGACGAGCTGAACTGGAAGCCCTAGTGTAAGGTTTGAATCCTAGACTTGGTTCCGCAGTATTGTTGATTAATTAACCTTACTTCATTAATCATTCTGGTATAGGCAGAAATCATTAGAGGTTCTGCTTGCTTCAGGTAAAGACTCCTGGTAAAAAAAACAAATCAGAAAGTAGAAAACCACGCCACAAGCTATGCTCTGGGTGCTCGAGATTTATACCTGTACTGTCACATTTCTGTATAACATCCAGGGAGTTGTGTGGGCCTCAGTTCTGGGAAAAAGGCATTAGGCGGTGGATGGGGGCTGGCATGTAAATACAGGCCCTCGGATAAGGTCTGGTGTTTCTCTCCAGATATCTGCGATGCCTCCATGCTCACTTTCAAAGGGCATCCGCTAGGTGTCAAGGACTTCTCACCACGACCTGGGGCCTGTATCACGAAACAGGATTTTTTGCTTAGCCGGATAACTTGTCAGATTTAAGGTAGTCTGGGCTAAATAGATAAGCCAAGATAAAGTCGATTTAAAATGGGGGTAACTTAAATCCGACAAGTTATCTGGCTTCGTGATGCAGGCCCCTGTGCTTAATTAGTTATTAAATCCAGCATGGCGCTCCAGAACAATGGCTGATTTCAGATTATAGTCATTTTGATTTCAGGAAAAACAACATTGGGGCCGGTATAGTGGTGCAGTGGTTAGCAATGCAGGACCTGTGTTCACATCTTTGCAAAGGTCCCATGTGTGTGGAGTTCTCCCCGCGCTGTCATGGGGATTCCCCTTACTGTCTAAAAACATGCTAAGGCTAAACAGAGTTGCCAAATTGCCCACAGGGGTGTGTGTGTGTGTGTGAGTGACTGGTGTGTGTGTATTTGTGAGTGTGTGTTAGTGTGTGTGTGTGTGAATGATGCGTGTGTGTGAATGGTGTTTGTGCGTGTGTGTGTGTGTGTGTGTGTGTGAGTGAATGGTGTGTGTGTATTTGTGAGTGTGTGTTAGTGTATGTGTGTGTGAATGGTGCGTGTGTGTGTGTGAATGGTGTGTGTGTGTGTGTGTGAATGGTGTTTGTGTATTTGTGAGTGTGTGTTAGTGTATGTGTGTGTGAATGGTGCGTATGTGTGTGTGAATGGTGTTTGTGTGTGTGTGTGTGAGTGAATGGTGTGTGACTGTGCCCTGCAATGGGTCGGTGCCCCATCCTGGGTTGTCCCCCCCCCCTTGCACCCACAGCCTCCAGGATAGGCTGTGGACTCCCCGCAACCCTGAATAGGACAAGCGATTTCAGAAAATGGATGGATGGAAACTTAACATCATTATGCTCAGTCACCTGTGTTTCCCTACCAGCTTTCAGAAAGGACTCCTTCAGCTCGGAAGCTTCCAGATGCTCTCCGTGGACCTAATATCTGCTCTTAGTGCTTGAATTCCGTTTCCTCACATTTTCACAACATCCCCGCCTTTAATTTTCCGGGGCTTGTCTTGCGACGTGATGTGACGCAACATTTATCACTCAGGAAACTTCAGAAGCTTGCATCTGTTAAAACATTCGGCATGCTGCTCCCATTAGTGTATTTATTGACGTACGGTTTGCAGGTGTGCATGTATATGAGGCTGTGGTTCCGTCTGAGTCCGTATCAATGGCTGTGAGCGAACAAGCCCACACAGTGAGAGGCTCTCCCTGTAACACCGGTCCAGCGAAGGGCCAACTGCAGCCAGGCCAGGACTTCCAGGATCACGGCATGACTTTGGGTCAGTAGCCATCATTTCCTAGTGTTTATTTATTGATATCTTTATTTGATAGATAGCCACTCAATAGCTTGTCGTTTATCCCAAAATTAGGTACATATGTTGTTGACAGGTAAGGCAACAATAACCAACTGGTTAGCAATGAAACAGAACCCATGACCAGTGTAATACACTGCTTTAAGTATCAAAGCTGAACAGATAGTCATGGCATAGTTAATGATTGCAGTGATGTACCCTGTCAATGTGTTTGATGATCACTGCACTGCCTGTATTTGACTGATAGTATGTTACCCCCCCCCCCCCATGTGACTAAAAAAAGCACATTTTTACCAACGCCTGGGGGCCTGGTGTCTGACAAGTTGGAGATGGGACTCGCCTAAATTATGCAGGGCTGAGTGTCCCTCTGAAAGCCTGAGGTGGGGCATGCTGGGATTGCAAACAGAAACAGGAAGCGACAGGACCCGCGACACGGGGAGCTGGCTATCAAATATTCATGCCACTAAGTGGATCCTGGCATCTGCGTGACCAATCAGATGTGACGGGCAGCTGAGCTCGGGGCCCCGACTCCAGCCCGGGGTGCTGGGACCCCCCCATCCTTCCCCGTCACGACGCCACCTACTGGATGCAGCTGCCGGGTCCATCTGTACCAGAAGAAATATCTTTAGACGAAGATTCAGCAAGAGATGTGGCTGGATTTCGTAACTGGAGTCGGCCTGGAAATAAATAAGTAAATAAATAAACCAAAAAGTCAGCCATGTTTGGCCAGTTTAGCCCCGAGTGGGGTCCCTGTTGCCATGGATGCAGGGCCTGATTGGCTCTTTGGGCAACATTTCTCACTGTAGTCATGGCAGGAGGTGATTTAGCCTCCTAAATCAAAGTCTGTGCCTGAGCAGGGCATTGAGCATTTCAGCCTGCTCATGGAAAGGTAACAGGACCCATTGCTGGGGGTCACAGAGACCCCATGCTGTTTCGCTGGGTGTGATTAGATCACATATACCAATCCTCATGAGTTCTTTTAGTAGTTTCAATCAGGTGGTATTTATGCCCTTAAATACCATGAGTCTTTGCCAACAGAAGTTTGACCTAATTCATCCAAATTACCAGTATTTTACATTTACTTCTGAATGATAGCATGTATTTTACTGCTGATTTTCTTCAGAGAGCTTAATCAGCTTAATGTGTTTTTTGCCTGTCAATGTTGCCTAGCAATTAAATGATAAATATCTCATAAGAAAATAAACACGTCACACTTTAATAGGTGTACGGAGGACTTTGATGCTATCGGCAGTGCTCTGGTTGGTTGCAGCATACCAATCCCAAAGAGTTTGCCCCCGAGTCTGTCCAACAGCAAACCAGACTTCTGTTTATGCATAATTTCTGTCAGGATGTTTACCAAGCTCACCCACTCTCCTTCTTCTCAGCCATGATACCAAAAAGTCTTGTGCCCTGTATTCTGAAAGTCTGTCCCAGTACATTAATGTGGATCAGCTTCTCTTCACTCCAGTTGGGATCTGAGGAATTCAGAAGTTGTCTCCTCTCTTCCTCTGAGTACAAAAAAATCTAGGTGTTCTTCTTTGAAAACCAAGTTACCATCCAGCAGGAAAAAGAGACCAACAGGAGACAGATTAGCCATTAAGGATTTGGATTCGTGATCAAGGCCAAAGATGCCAAGAAGGTTTTGCATCACCAAACGCTTATCGATAAATATTGAATATATAATAAATATTTGATTGTACATACAGGTACCACAACTGTGATCTTGGTAGTCATATGGAAGAAGGTGTCTGGAGATGGGTGGGGAGACTCTCTTTACTGCTTTACCTTTTGCCCTTAATCAGAAGGTCACTGGTTCCAACTCCGTCCTTGGCAGAGTAGTCACATGTCTGTCTAGCCCTTGAACAAGGCCCCTAACCCCCTGAAATGCTCTGGGTCGCTCAGACCCCAAACTTCAGTCTCTCTGTGTAAAATGTGTCTTTGATTAACACCAGAAGAAAATGCTTTTCAGGGCCTGGAGATCTGTCATGCTCACCTGACATCACTTAGAAAAAGCAGTGGCACCATCTCTCAGGATTATTAACAGCGTTGCACATAATTCACAAAAATCATAAATAAACACCAAATCCCACATAGAAGATTATATAACCAGCATGAATAGTACTTAAATATCAGTTCATGCCTGTGTACACAAACGGCCACTTATTTGACTGGGTGTACAAAGTTCTGTAAGTTTTTTTTCTTACTTTTCCATCTACCATTGTCTTACTGTCTCGCAAAGGCACTTTGCTTGCATCTTGCTAAACCATTAATTGGCTTTTTAGATCACGGGGCTCCGATAAGGCAGTTTAGCTCTTCGGCGAGTCACATCAAATCCTGGAAAATACGGAAAGACGGCAAAGTAACTGAAGTGGGGATGGCGAGATGGGGCTTCGCGGGGAAGCAGGAGGGGGTTTTCGTCCCGAGTTGTATAAGAACAACATGAACACTTTTTCTAGGCCATTTTTTTCCCATGTGTCTAAACAGGAAATGACACAGGCACCACGAAGGCCGCGAGAGCCCAAACAAACAACACCCAGCAGTAACAGTGCCTTGTTGATACAGGGAAACAGGAGGACCCCACCCACCATCCAGAAACCCCCTCAGCCCCCAGCCTCACCCCTGTGCATGGATACGCCCGTGCTAGATTTGTGTGGCTCGCACTTTCCCCCAATGAGACCTGCGCCCCCCCCCGCTGTAATGTCCTCTAGACCCCATCCTCAAATGTGCAGCCAAACCCCCCACCGCCACCACAATGCCGCAGTCGGTCCTTAAATTTTTGATGAGATTAATTCTGCTGACAGCTTGCGAAGAGTCAATTCTGCCGAGTGACTCCTGAATCCCAGGGAGAGGTCCGCTGGTTGCCCTCCCCCTCTGGGAAGACCCTGTCACTGCCCCCCTTGTCCCTATTCCAAACAAATTGAGATCCCTACAAGCCCCCCCCCCAAGTCATCAAAGCAAACTGTAGCCCCCACCCCCGGCTTTTTCGTCCCCTGATGTTTACATTATTGGGTCGTGTTATCTTGTTGTCGGACTGCTCACTTTACAACCGTCTTCAGGGAAATGCGGATCGGTTTCCTGGAAAAGGAAATGTCTCAAAGCAGACAGTGTCCTGTGGTGACTCACTGGTGGTACTGGGGCTGCCTCCGTTGGCACGAAACACAACCAATGTCCAGAATATGAGGGGAAACCAAGCAGAAGCCAGTGATGCATCATCTGAATAGTAGCTCAGAAAGAAGAGACAATGGATCAACTGCAGCTCTGAAAAAATTCAAGTGACTGCAGGTGGCCAGCAGGGGGAGCAGTAGTTAAAGACCAAATTAACATTCTAAGGTGCATTAGGCAAACTGTATATGATTTCATTACTAAACAGATTTAATGTTTGTCCAATGTGTACAGTGTAAGACAGTGTAGTTAGGAAGCGTTCCATGAGATTCATTTTTTACCTTGGACCTCATTTACTGATAATCTCACATTGAAAAACATTCACACTACTGAAAGCAATAAGATCATGTTGGGGATAAGAGGAACATTTCTTAAACCAAATATTTTGATATCTGAAGTCACGCAGCGGTCCCGGTGTTCCTCCGTGAGACACCTGCTTTGCATTTAAGCACTTTTTCATAGTTCTCGCTGTATAAACATGTGCTGCTATTCCGGATTTTACCTGCAATTTCCTCCACGTAGCTTCGATGGCAGCCTGAAATTGGTCTTTGTGTTTCTCGGACAATCGATTCTCTTTTTGCTGCTGGAGAATAAACATCTCGGCCAGCTGGGCCCTGTTAACTGGTATTTGGAGTGGGTCTGCACCACTAAATATAATTCTCCAGTGAATGTTAGGCTGTGGTGCATTAGTATGTTCTCTGGGCAGATTGGTTCTTCTGGCTTCTAGCTACACTTCCATTTCAGTCGGGGGTTTTTAAGTTCTCCGTCTTATCTGTCCCAGAATAGCACTGACTTAATGGGTTCCTCACTTCACACCTCTGGTCTGGGGACAGGCAATAAGTCGCTTAGGCCACTGGTCTGGAGCTTAGAGAGGCGGTTCCTTCCATAGCACCGGGTCTGGGTCGTGTCTCTTTTGCGGGGGGGGGGGGCAATCGGCTGGGTTCTAGAGACAGGGAGAGACGTGTTTGCACCTGGGCGCTATGACAGCTGGCTGGAGATATGCTGGTGTTGGGGTGAATGTACGGTAGGGGATGGACTGGGCGGGGCACTGTCACACAGAAAACTGGATCCCTCAAACACTCCCCCCCCCCCACTAACCACCACCACCACCAGAAAGGGGCTTTGAAAGACCCCTGTGAAGTGTAAAGGTTTGTCGCGGTGTCTGATTTGGCCCCCTGCTTCATGTAAAACTGCCCCCTCTAAAGCGTTTACTGCCCCCTCTGGAAAATCCAGGTTAATTATTTTCCAGGGTGGCCTTTTTCTTTCATGGGAAATATATTGACCTTGGTTATTAGTGTTCTCTACAATATAGGTCTATTTGCTTACATCACGGAAGGGAAATGTAACGTAATTTTATTTAAAACAATTTGAAAGGACAAACACTTTAGTTACAGATTCATTACGTAAGGCTGAACATTCCCTCATTGAAAAACAGAATCCATTCCTCCGCAAGTTACTGTTTACTGAAATATGACCACTTTTAAAAAGGGGGAGGGGGGTATGTTGGAAAAAAGCTGACGTTTGTGATACACAACGTGGAAATAAGTCAGGCAGGTCCAGTCTCCATGGCGACCCCATAAAGTCTGCTCCCTTATTTGGTATGGGAACCGGTCCTGTATTTTTGGCGAACTGCGTCGTGGATTTTTACAGATAACATCGACAGGCTTTCCTGGTTCTCAGGAGGCCGGCGAGGGTGTGGGGCTCTGACCAGAGGGCTGCGACTGAGCTGCCCTCAGAGCCAGGAGCACGGTGGCATCCACTATGTGCAGGTCACATGTCAGGTCACATGTCAGGTCACATGTCAGCTTTGTGACAACAATAAAACAATAAATAACCATGAGCATCATCATCATCATCATTGGGTCAGGTATGTCAGATACAACAGAATCTGTTACACAAATATTTCAAGTGTCAAGTAGTGCGGATGGTGTGGGGGGGGAGGGGGGGTTTACTCTTAACAAAAACACTGAGTAGAAAGTTCCTAGGACCTTGCTGGGGGGGGGGGGGAATAGACAAGTACACGGCTCATCTCCAGAGCTGGGGGTGAAGACTATGGCGTCACCCCAAAGAGGACCGAGGCCTAATTACAGGTGAACTCAGCACATACTGTGTAGCCCAGGCAAAGCTACAAAGGACACATTCTGGGATTTTGCAGTTCTGAGGTGACAAAGAAAGGCACAATGTACATTCTAAATGAACTTTAAGTTATTTAGTAGACACCATTATCCAAAGCAATGCATTACTGAGAAACCCAGCCACTGTAGAAATCAGCTGTATTACTTAAGGCTCCCCCTCTGTGAAATCACTCTGCCAGTCCTGGGATCTGAACCAACAACCTTCTGATCATCAGCACACCAGGAACCCCTGTGCCAAACACAACAACATAAATTATCTCATATGACACCTCCTTTAAACTGATGCTCATAGGCAGTGACTTATACTGTATAATGTACAGAGTAAGACTTTACAGATCGATACTTCCATTCTGGACAGTTTAGACTGTGAACACCGTGAGCCTACCACAGGGCATCAATGGAAAGCAGTACACAGCAGAGATGTGGAAGTGGAAAGATTCCGACTGAGCACCTTATGAGAGAATAACAGTAACCCCAATACTGACTGCTACTCAAGGTTACAAAACCTCTCCTGAGATACATGTGAGTTTTCATGTGTGGCTTTCGCAAGCAGTAATTCTTACGTAACATTATCAAAAGCAAACAATAACAACAGAGTTTCCACATAAAGATGGCTGCGCACATCAAGCACGGAGGAATGTACAAGGTCAATTCCCAGTGAAAATAAACACATTCATTCAAATGCAAACGTCATTTGCCAGATAGTTGCTTAGTTAATCATTTCAACTAAATTGCATCTTTGAACATGCAAAATAATTGATATTAGCTGCAGTATCCGGATCCCTACAAGAGCAAAACAGCAGGTCTCCATCTGAGACTCAGACCTTACGAACAGTGTGCTGTTGCCCTAGTGGAACATGCATGAGTACGAAACACATTCCCACCACACGATGGTTTCTACGATCCTGGCAAGAAGGGACAGGAAGTGACCCCTGGAGGGGAGGTCATCCCTCAGCCTTTCAAGAGTCATGTGACCCAGCTTGTGGGTCACCGCCTGGGGAGGGGAGAGGGGGTATGGGAGCAGGGGGTGTCCTTCCCAACGACTCCCCAATAAAAGTCGGCGTCCATGTGCGTGTTAGCAGACCTGGAGGATCGTGAGAGACTGGTCTCCATCTTCCCGTCCCACAGATTCACGAGCCCCTATATTTAGGTCTGGCAGCTCATCATAATAGACAGATCAGTATAGAACCAGCTGGAAACTCATTTACGTTCTCGTTCCGTTTTTCCCACTGAGTCCCTTCAGCTATCCCTGCAGAACCGCTCCACGATTGGCTGATGTGATATTACATTATTTTTGTGAAATGCCGCAGCGACGCGGGGCTCCCAGAACCTTCTGCCAGTGATCGTCCAGCCCCTCCTCCCTGGGAACGCTCTGCCCTTTCGGTCTGAGAGTGTGACCCCTCTCCTCGCGTCCAAGGTCCCAATCGGAACAGGATGGTGGAAGCTCAGCAAAGCTACTGCTAATTACAAGAGAGGATTCTGGGAAAAAAGGTTCTGGTCATGCTTCTGCGCTTTGTCCTGTGATGTGCTGCGTCTGGCCGGCTTGCAGCAACACTCCAGATTCCAGGAAGAGTGTGGGATTAGTGTCCAGATTTGCATTAGATCTCTCCTGTTGGGTGAGACATGTACTGCAAATGAATATGTTTTTAGTCCTTCATTTGTTAGATTGCGGCTCTTGTATATTAATGACTTTATTGAGGGTGGGTGTGGCTCAGTGGGTAAGGATTCTAGACCTTTCATCTGAAGGTTGCAGGTTTAAGTCCCAGGGTCGGCAGAGTGAGTTTGCCGTAGGACCCCTGAATAAGGCCCCTAATCCACATTTATTCTAGGGACTGGCTTTCTAAGAAATGCATCTGCTAAATAAATAAAACACAAAAAACGCTACATTTGCAAAAAACAAATTCATGGGCTTGAATTTGCATGTGACATCAGTATCGGGTTAGATCGGGTAGAACTTAAGGCCATGGATCTGTGCCTGGCATATTTTCTAGTTTCAGCATGAGTGTTACGCTCAAACACATAATTCAGCTGTGAGGAGGTAGGAAGTCAAGCCCCAATTGCCTTCTAATGTCATGTTTATAAACTAGCAATGTATTGATGCAATTTCTGATTGTCAGCATGATGACTTATCTATATGGAGATACTATGCTCATTTTTAGCAGGAAATGTGTTATTTGGGCAAGAGGGATTTTCATAACGAGAGGTATACAGGACTCATTGACCTTCAAAAACACTTCCAAGGGCAGAGAGGTTCTAACCTTAACTACTCAGCGTCAGCCATGGTGTTACTAGTTGGTTCCCAAGTGGAGCATGAGAACCACGGTAAGCACAAGTATCAAGGGACCAGGCTGTGCGAAGCCAAGCGGAGCAGAACCAGCCCGGAACCTGTGGTTCTGGACCTGAGGTGACCCACTCTGGAGGCGGCCCTCTGACGTCACATGGGAACGAATCCTCTCCCAGGCCGCTGGGGGAGGGGGGGATGGGATGCAGGGGGCGGGGCTGTGGGAAGCACTTGGCATTTCCTCTGTTCCAGATTCAGTTTGTCTCAGTGTTAAGAGCACTGGGGTTGTTAACAAACATCACAAAGCAAGACCTAAGCCTGAAAACAACAGAACAGTTTTGGCCCAGTTTTCTGTTGACATAAACATACCAGATCGCAGAAGCGTATGTGTGTTTCTTATATAAATATTATTTTTAGACATTTTTTCTTTAGGCATTCTGTAGCTTTCTTCATAGCATGTGTTCTCTGTATTGCAAACATGCTGTCTTAGGCACCGGTGGTCAGAGTTAACAGGCACGGCAAAATTACACTGCAGGATTTTCCGTACCTCTCCACATGATGGCATCCATTCTGGCTTAACGATTATCCATCATGATTTGACTCCTTTGGCTTTTCCTCCTCGTCTGCGCCGCCAATTTTTCCAGCCAAAAGATTATCCTTCATTTTTGCATGGAAGGAAGAGGAGAGCAGAGAAGGAATGTAAACAGATCCCTGCTGGGACAGAGTGTTCTGCGCTGGCCCATGGCGTTGGGGAGGTGACAGAAATTTATGGCTTTTCAAGGAGCGCGTGGTGGAGTGGGTTGGAGGGGGCTACTGGAAATGGACACAGGCATCGGAATGGAACCAGTTCTGTAGAAAACATTGAGTTTCATCTTTGCCAGTGGTGTAGCCCTTATATTCACAGAGGACCATTAAGTCATCTGCTAGCAGCTCTTGCCTCACAGGTTGTGTTCTAGTCCTCAATCAGCATATCAACTGGACTGGCTAGTATAAGAAATAGCATGAGACAAGCTCATCCCGCCAATTTACTAATCAAAAAACCTGGCTCTTTACATACCTCAGGCCTGCTAAGAACAAATCTCTCCTATTGCCTGTGCACTAGGCTCCTGTTCACCTGTTCTCACCATCTTCCTGGTCATTCCTCTCTGCCCAGAAGCTCTGCTGATTCCCACTTCGCCCCTATGCTCTATTTGAGATGCTGCTGAGTTAGCAGAGATATTAGTGCGTGACTGTTTGAAAACAGCGGCCTATAATACAGCAGGGTGACGGTTAGCCTTTGCTAGTCAGGCTCATCATTAAAGACATTGGCTGTTACATGAAGTTTGCTTTTCCTTAGAAAAAGGTACGTAAGCAAAATTGCTCCAGCACAATATGAAGGTGAGTGATTAATGAATTTCAAGTTGCGGGAAATAGATAATTGATCCATCTCCCAACCCACTTAGCCAGCAAAGGATTCCGAAGTAGCTAAGAAATGAAAAACAATGGAACAAATCAATCAGACCAGCAGGGCCATTCCGGAATGCATTTATCAATTCCAATCCAAATCAGGAAATGGAAATGGAGTTGGAATTTAAGTCACCCTGAAAATTGCATTCAATTCAAATTCTGTTCCCCATAGTTTTTTTCCCCAGTCTGAACTCCAGTTCCATTTCCTGATTTGGATTGAAATTGATGCATTGCGGAATGACCCCAACCCTGCAGTCCAGGTGCATGCATGCCAACCACCAAAGGATTCACGAAGGACGCATGTGTCATGTGATCAGTTGTTGGACTTGTGTCATGTGACCAGTTACTGTGACACGTCCAGTTTGGTGTGGGATTGTTTTCTGTGGAGTTCCCAGTCTGACTCCAACCTATTATAATCTGCAACACGTCCACACGGAGAACATACAGTATGTTCACAATTGTTTTCATGTTCATATTTGTTTTCACTGTCAAACACAAAGCGCAGAAACATTATGTAGGAGAGCAAAGCTGGCTTCGTATTTGGGCCAGACTTCACCATCAAACACACGGGTGAACTTCGGGGAATCCTCCTGCAGAGTTTCACACTTGAGAGCTTTCTGAAAGCTGAAAATGGATGTTTCACTCTGGGGGGGGGGGGGGGGGGAACGGACAGCAGAAGCTGAGTGCTTTAGGGGACTGTAACACTGATGCGATCGGACGACTCCAGCCAGGCATATGCGCGGAGGGGAGAGCACTGTGTGAGGGGGCCTTTTTTTCAGGGGGGGGGGTGCGTTTTACTTCTCAGAATAAATCATGAGGGCTGGGGGGTGGCTGGAGGAAAGCAGAGCAGCGAGCGATCTCCAAGTTGACCCCCACGTGAAATCTAGCCCCCCCAAGCCCAGTTCTCCATCGAGACTCGTACCTGGCCAGAAGAAGCTGTTCAGACAATTAAATTATTCTGTTTCAACTCCATTTATCAAACATCTCACGTGTACATGGATGAAATTGTATTGTTCACGTCAAGGCCAGTCAATCCTATAGGCGGCTGCCTGCCTAGGGCGGCATCTTCTGAGGGGCGCGGATTAAGCGAACCGCCGGTTTCACGGCCGCGCCTCATCCCCAAGACAAAGAGCAACTGGGGGGTGAAGTTTGCCTCATGCCGCATCAACCTCGACCAGCCAAGGGTCCCGTCTTCTCTTCTGTTGAGCGTCGAGGCATAAGCCGAATGGAACCCACTGTCTTTGACTTAACAAGCTAAACTTCCTGGACTTATCAGCAGATAAGGAGCATATCTGGGTACACAGCTGGCCCTGCTGTGAGCTCTGAGAGGGAGGTTACGTTTGGGTGCCTAATCCCACCTGTCTGGCTCAGTCGTTCTGGTCCTTCAGTTTCACCCAGGCTGCGAATCGGGCAGCTGCCAGATCTCACAGCATCCTATCATCTTTTCTCCCAATCTGAATGTCAGCTGGATTTTCTGGTAAAACTCATGCAACATTAGACTATCCGGTAAATTCATAGCTCAAGAGACCTTGCAAATGCTGTGCGATTCAAGATTCAAGAGATTTATTTGTCACATACAGTACAACATGCAGTGAAATGTATCTCTGTGTCGCCCTTATTTGGCTGTGCAAAAACAGAAGAGAAAAAGGCAAGAAGTAAAGGAGTAAAAAAGAGAAATTACAATATATAAATACAATCTAAGGAACCAAGTATATAATCTAAAATATACAATGCAAATATACAATCTAAAATGTAGTGCAAAATCTTAAATATAGTGCAAAATCTTAAATACAGTGCAAATGTGCAGTATTTGTGCATTCCAGTACAAACGTACATAGTGTACAGAAGGACCAAATTGTAATCTCATTGCACTGAGTAAAGGTACAATGTGTGTATTTTGCTAGTTGTTACTATGACTTTCGTAAAACCAACTGCAGAATCCAACTGTTTTGCTGTTTCCGAAGTGTCCTTCTGATCACAGATTACAGTCACTGAATTTCACCAATCCTGCCAAAACGCTTTCACACTAGAAGCTGATTCTGATTCACTCTAAATTCTGATTCTGTTGCTGCATTACAGATTCATTTTGGGACCATGAAGTATTTGCTCTGTAGGTACCAGGGCGGGAAACAGGATGACGGATATCTGAATGATCGTAGGCCTCATCAACAAGGCTGGGGGGGGGGGGGGGCAATTGCTCTTGGAAACTGCCCCTCCCAATTCTCCAACCCACCCACGACGCTATTTCCCTGACAAAGGAGGGTTGATATCAGGCTGATGGGGAATGGTAGATACTGAAATGTACTGGTTGCTGGGTGTGGTGAAAATGGCAGATTATCTAGGGGGGGGAAGCAGCTCCTTCGCCCCAGGCCAGCTCTGTCGGACTGTATGACCAAAGATGGACATTGGGGTATGAGTGCATTTAGACAACAAAGCAGACAGAATGATAGGATTATGGTGATTTTACTACAAAACACTTACATGAAGGGAAAATGACCCATGACCTAAGATGCAACAATTCCAGCTTGGAGACAAATACCCCATCATTGGCGCCTATAGAACCATCAAGGAAAGTGCAAGAGTTTTAACTGACTTTGTAAAGAGGAAGTAGCTCCTAATTTGATGACAAATTAATTATCCCCCCCCCCCCCAAGATTGGCAGATTTCCTCTGCATGTTTCCCCATTGCAATATCGCAATATAAATCGCACCCCCCCCCAGCCACCTCTCCTGCCGTCGGAGCAAATTCAGTCTCCGCACATGTCAAACTCCTACCGACGCCACTGAGTAAAGCAATTGCAAGGACCAAATACTGTGTGCTTTGATGTTTGTCGAACATCTCAGAAGTTCCTCCCGGACTTTTAACTTTAACTGCTGACCGGGAAACTCCTCCCTTGTAAAGTGGCAGAGGGGTGAGGAAGCGTGGTGGCTAAACAGACCTTCCGCCTACACCAGCCGAAGCCCATGTGACTCGAGGCAGGAGTCCCGCCCGACACGTAGTGAAATTGGCTTTCTTTGCTAAGTCATCGCCCCCTTAGAAGATGGAACCCTAGGCAGACTCGTGCGACATATTTGTGCTTAGACCAATGAGTGACCAAATGCATGGTTCTGGTGGTGAGAAGCTTGGATCTAGGCAGAGTGTAGGTCTATGAGGGGAACAGAAGTGAGAGTGTGGCTATATGTGTGTCGGACAGGGAGGAGGCAGCAGTGTGCAATATTTATATGGCTCCACCGCATGCGGCAATAGCGCAGCTCAGAGCCCTCGATGCGGCCTGACACCCCTCTCCAGCATCCCCCCAAGTCACCCACAAACCCCATTTATTTTTAATGCCCGCTCCATCTTTCCAGCTGCCTCTGACAAGGGGTACCAGTCTGCGAAGGAAGTACTTTTTGACTTTGCTGGGGCAATGAAGCAGAAAAATCGACTGTGTTGTGTTGGGGGGGGGGGATGCAGTGAGGTGGAAGTCCCATAGCTGGCTGCTAAAAGCTTCGTCGGCCCCCTCCCGCAGCCTGTCCCTACCCAGAATCCTCAGTGCCTCAGGAGGGTGGGGCCACAGCGTGGTCATAGTCGCTCCCCTTCCACAGCTAGGGGTCTCGTTGTCTTTCTTCATCAGCGGGGGGCGGGGGGCAGGGGTTGGGGGGGGATTGATCGTGACCGTTTTTTCGTTAATGTCTGCTTGGAGTCTGGATGCCCCCCCCTGCACCTGAAACCCCTTCTTTGGTCATACTTCATGCTTTATGGCACATTATGCTTTATCGGAGTTTCAGGCTCTGAAGTTACTCCTGGCCAGCAAGCCCTTTTGAAGTTGTTCTGCAGAGTCATCGACCAGATCGAAGCGAGCATGGCCTGTTATTTATTTATTAATTCCCCCTTTCGGGTGAAAGGCCCTTTGTGTCGGGAAGGGGGGGGGCAGCTGAGATGAAACGCCTCCGCATGGGACTCGCCTTTTGACGGGAGAAAGCGCAACTGGAAACGAGGCTGTTTTCCGAACAAAGGCAAATAACGCTCTTTGAAAAGGACCCCTCGCTTCATTCCTCGCGGACGATAGCGGCATCACACGTGCATGTGCTCGCGGCACCGTCGTAGACCCCCATGAGATTCCAGTACACCAGAAATTCCTTGTACTTCTCTGTACTTGGGGAATAAAAAAAAAGGGGGGTGGGGAGGAGTTAAGATGATTCCAAGGACCCCTGAGTGACGGGGGCCCTACAAATTTGGAACACAGCTAGATTGGCCTACATTGGGAACCATAAATCTTTAGTGGTAGCTCTGCTTTGGGGCCCAGATCATGGTGCCCATAAATATCAGTATCTGGTGGGGAGTGCGAACAACTGCCAGAATGGAGCAGAAGCACCCAGACACATTCACAGAACATACATCCATCACTGTACACCTTCACATACATATACATCATCCGGTTGCTCTCTGATTCAAACTGCGAGGCATCAGTCACTAATACAAACAGCATTGCTTCTGTACTATCATCATGCATCATGGTGTTTCACTTGCAGGATGTCCTGCCTTCTGCCTGGGGGGGGGGGGGCAATGGCCCAGTAACAAACAGCGCCCCCAGTGGAGCTGAAGACTCACAGGCTTGAATGGATACCCTGTCTCCCTTCTTCAGTCCTTCTCTCCTTTTGTTTGTTGTCCTTGACACCTGATTGACACGAGAGGCCTTGTCTTGTATGCATGGTGGACAGGCTTAGGTCTGGCCATGTGTGATTATTGCTGGTGTTCATGATAAAGTGGCGCGGGGGGGGGGGGGGGATGGAGACTCTCACCAGCTGCAGATAAGAGCAGAGTGACAGCCTGGACCTTTTAAGGAAGTGAGCCTTAGTGCCCCTGTACCCTTGGTGAGCTCTTCTCACTCGCGATACCCAATGCCATGCTATTTTCACCATCCCCCATAGCCTCTTTCTGTGAAGCTGAAATCCACCCTTGCCTTCCTGAGACATCGTCATGGAGACGCACCCTGTCCAGTCCAGCCTAAAATTCCTATAAAGACCTGATGGTTTTGCATGGGTCCCCGAATCCACTTCCGTCATGTCATTTAATTTCACCTTTGTCAAAGCACTTAGAAGTCTCTTAGAACTCCAGCCTGTCGTTTAGTGGTTCAGCTTCTGTTTTTGGGGTCCAGCATGTCTGAGGGATCTAGCCTGTGCCATAGGCGTCCTACAAGTGTGTGGGGTGTCCAGTCTGTCTCTTTGGGGTTTGGCCGTTTTCACTGCCTAATGGAAAAACTGGGTTATTGCTATGACAGGCAAATACAGACACCCAATAAACTCCAGTATTTACAGAATCACGAATACCTGCGCAAACGGAGGACCATGTGTCAGGGATCTGGGTGAATTTGGTGTGCGGAGGTGGTACGGCGCAGGCAGGACAGAAATGCGGACGACCCACTTGCGGCTCACGGGAAGAGAAGGGGTTTATTAACGAAAACAAAAAGGATCATGAGGGGTAAAAAGCAAAAGGGGGGGAAAACCAAAAACTAATTACAAATGGGGCGAGGAGGAGCAACATACATCATACATAAAATGAACCACTTGGGGTGTGAACTGAGGCAGGGACTTAAATACTAAGGGGTAACGAGACTAACACAGGACAGGTGAGTAATTAACAAGGACTAGTAAAACGGGCAACAGGTGACACTAATAATTAACTCAAGGAACTAAACAGGGAAACTAAGAACTGACAAAGAAACACGGAAAACGGAATCTAACACTGGGAATGACAAAGACCGATAAACGCAACTAAGGAACGAAGCAAGAAACCAAAACTGAATACAAATCACATGACTTCACTGATACAAATGAAACACTAGGAACAAAATACAAGAACAGAGGAGGTGGGATTCGAACACAAGACGGAGGGGATAATAGGCAGCCATATGCTCAACACATTGAGCCATGCAGCTGACAGGGAGCAAGGGAAACACTAAAGACTTGGACAACAGAAAACTGGGACAAACCAGGTGCTGACTCTGACACCATAAGCAAAACACACACTTAGAGCCATAAACTCAGAGCAAGGTTCTATAGCTTCTTCTAATCATGTATCTCTCCAAGCTGTAATTCTTGGGGGGGGGGGGCTGGTTACCATGAGACCCTAGATAATCTACCTGCATAGCAGGCCAAAGGGGCCAGTGACACTGTGAATGTATCTATGAATGGGAAGCTGGTCATACAACGCAGAGCAGGCCTGCTTTTCTTCACTCACTGATAGAGACTCTGATTATCAGGGCGTCCCACATAGCTCACATAGTTTTTCCAGTCTATAGGGCTAAATATCTGACCAAAAGCGATTCCGCACAGGAGCTTCGCTCACTGGTAAAAGCACGGTGGAATCTTCCGATACATTTAATTGTGACTTCTCGGCTACAAGTTTACATGCCTGCCCGCTGTTCATCCCGGCTACCGGGGGATCATGGGAAATGTGGGGAAATGGTTTCAGCCTTTACAGCGGATTGCACTCAGGGTCAGCATGTCCTGTGTTCCCCGTCAGTCTGTTGGGACCCCGTGGGGATGAGAAATGGAACGGGGCATGCGTGACGGAATCCGCCACACCGAGGGCCAGACCGCCAGACCAAGGTCCAGACATCACTTGGAGGTTCCCCCGGCAGACCCCCACAGGCCCAATTTCCCCTCCCTCCCCCACAGTGTGTTTCTTCCTTGTCTTGAGTCTGGTCACTAAAGCGGTCAACTCAAAGACCATCGTCTGCTGGTGATGGTAACTCATTCATGGTTGGACTGGAAGAAGGTTCCACATAACGGTGCCACGAGAAGAGCCTAAACCCC